>NC_082691.1:22679490-22989883 GCF_949987515.2 Delphinus delphis | reverse complement strand
TCCCAAAACATATTGCATTACTATGTGCTCTTATTACATGGAGACATCTGCCCACCCACCAGTTGTTAGTGGGAAGAGTGGACGTAGAGGTTGTAAAAATATATAATAATGTGATCGAGATATGCAGGTAGAAATGAGTGTTTAGATAACTGTATTTTGAGCTGAGTACTATAAAATGCTAGATCTAAGAGTAGCCATTGACTTAAAATCCGTCTATGAAAAATGTTTATTGACTTTCTCAAATGTGGTAATAGAAAGCTCTTTTTTCTTTAGCATCCTATAAATAATAATGTGCTGTGCTTTTATAAGCAGGTAGCAACATAAATAGGTAATAAAAACTCACTTCCCAAATGTAAACAGTAAGTTTTCAGAAATCATTTTATCAACATCTCCATAGTTGTTTTTAATTGTCCTTGTCCATTTAAATTTCTTAATAATATCATCACATTTCTCATTGCAGCTCCATATACATAAACTGTTTTGCAGAGCAATTAATTTTATATGTGTGTATATATGCATATATTATATATACATACATATATATTCATATGAAATAAATGTGTTCATTTAATGTATTCATATGTACACATATACATATACACATGTGTGTACTCATGTGAAATTTCTGATAGTTGGTCATTTTACATATAAAATGGAAATATAATGATTCACTCTAATAGATAACAGTGCTTTATTTCAGATCCAAATTATATGAAATGATGATTTAGAGCAAACTGTTACATTGTATTTGTGTAAATAACTATAGAGAATATTTAGGTAGAAAGTTTTTGCTTTGAATTTTGTGTTTAAAGAGACAACAAATATTTAATAAATCTCAGTTAAACATAACTAATATCTGAAGATTGATACCATCTCTAAGAAATATACTTTTATAAAAATCTGTGAAAACTAACTATATAGCAAACTCAAGATATCCACTTAATTGAAACCAATAATTGTATCAATCATATTGACTACAAACTTTGTAAGCAATTGGGCCTATTTGTACAAATTGTAGAAACTTTGAATTCTTTTTCAATTCTGCATGTAAAGAAAACTGTTCTTGTGAGGTGTTGCCAATCAGAATGAGGAGATGTGTGTGGGCTTGTAGATTTACTTATGGTTCACAATATGGGATTGAAGGTTGATTAGCTTAAAAATGTGACCAAGATTAACATGGTGCTTGAGACCCCATGGAGCACTTAAACAAGATCTCACACAAGCCTTGGTGGTCTGTTAATCATCTTTTCAAAGACAATTAGTTTTGTTCTGTGTAGTCATGATTACTCTGCATCCAAATATTTTTCCTTTCAACAAAAATGGAAGCACTTAAGAGATTACCTTTAGGTCAATACCTATACCAATCTATCTATCTCTGCTCCCTGGAGAACATCTCAGAATGCATTTCCACCAGTGATAACTGAGTGCTTTCTTCATTGTTTTTTAACAGAGGGGAATACATTTTCAGGAATAGAAATGGGAAGAAAATATAACCAACAGATTTTACTAAGTAGTCATGACCTTATAGAAACACCACTGCAGGACTGAGGTCAGACTCATGCTGAGCCTTGGAACCATACCTCTTCTTCCTGTGGAAATATCCTCCACTGCCCCTGGGGCCCACTGCCTTTCTTTTTCCTGGTGAAGGTCAGTTACACAGAGTAGGAAGCAATGTGTCAGAGTAGATGAAATAAAAGCTCCAGATTTCTTCAAGATTCAAATCCTATCTCTGCCACATAGTAGCTGTGTAATTTGAGGCAAAATAATTAACCCCCTGAGCCTTGGCTTACTTGTCTGTAGAAATGCCTGTGTCATGGAGCTGTTGAGTGTCGTAAGCAATGTGTATAACACGCAGGACAGTGTCTAGAACATTGTAGGGGCTTAATACTCAGTAGCTATAATGAGATAATCTAACTTATGTTTGGATTGTTCAGTCTGATTTGTTAGAGACAGAGTTTTAAAGAAAGAAGGTATTATTTTGTTTCTATGAGTACAAGTTTACCTTCCACCAGTTATATATGTTATGACAGAGATCTCCAAATTATTTATTTATTTGAAGGATAGTTACATTTACCTTAACTGACTTTCCTGTTGAAGTCACTTCTGACAGGAAACCCAGTTGCGTTTCCAAGGTGACCGTAGACATTTTACATAGTTCACAGTAAACATATTTCTCCCATTTATGAAAAAAATTAGGATAGTGTGGATAGTAATATGGAAAACTCTAAAATGATTAACTGTGCTGTGATCATTAAAATAAAGCAATGAAAAATGTTTATGTAGTCAAAGTATATCATAATTGCAAGACTGATTGTTAATAGATGGGTATGTACAAATTTTTACTACCTTAAAAAGCCTGAGTTGTCACCCTTTTATGAAAGGACAAACCTGAGTTCTGGAATGCACTTTGGCATTTGTTACATTTAAAGTGAATATTCCTCCTTTACCTCTTTTAGTTTTTAAGACCATCTTACCCTCCTACACACCATACTAACCATACTTCTTACAAGCCAACCGCAAATACCCACTGCTATTCACAGGAATTACCCAGAGCTCACCACTCTTTTGTGGGCAATCTGCACTTGCTCTGCCACTTTACTCGATTTTAGACCCTGCCTTTGAACTTGCTTCTGAGCCTTCAGATTTGTTGCTTGTATTTGCCATGCCCAGCATTTGAGTCTTGCTCCTGCCAGTAGATTTTGGCTTCATGTTCCACACTGGCTCAGGGAACTCTGGCTGGATCAATCCTGATGTACTCCCACCTTCTGTAGTGTTTCAAACACAAGTAGTCTCTGCCTGCCTCATTGTTAGCTGGGATGAATCATAGACGTATAGTTTTTAAAATAAGCAGTTACAATATGGCAGCCACAGACTCCCTTTCTGTCAACCAGAAGACCACACAGTGCCTTTGTAGTGTCTCATTTTAATCTTCACAGCTTCTTATAAAGGTTGCTTTTACTGTCATGCTGGCCTATATGTTTTTATGTGATGTATTTCAGAGTTAAAGGAAAAACGTTTGTCTAAAAATCTATGGCTGCTTTCTTTATAGTTTTTAGGTTTGTTTTTCTTCAACTCAGATTGCCAAATCAAAGTAGTCAAAGCAAATAGGCCTTTTATTTCATTGGCAGTGCAAACTGGTGAATCTTCAAAAACCACTCCTATTTGGTTTTTTGGAATGTATTTTAAACTTTCATATAATTCATTTCAAGCTCAGTAGTTAGATGGGCAGTTACCCTTTTGGTGTCTCATGAAAGCCTGAAGGTTCTTTCTCAGGATGGTCTCCTCATAATTGTCTCCTTTGGAGGTAGACATGCAGTAGGAATATTACTTATGTATATGGCTCTCAGATTATCTGTGCTGGAAATATAATTCAGATGCAAAGTAGGTTCAAAGAGGAACATTTTAACTAACTAAGTAAGCATTAGATCCTGTAAAGTAATGCAAAAGCAGGACATCTGGCTTGACAACAGATCTTATGGAAGAGACTTAGAAGTTTTCATGATCTACAAGCTTATGTAATGTGACTACTTTAAAAAAAAAAGTAAACTTGGTATGCATTAGTCTAGAAAATTTTAAAGGGTGTGTTTTCAATATTCCAATGGAAAGGTACAAAAATGCAACTGGGTAAAACTCTTATCTGGGGAATCAATGTCATGAGATCTAGGTATTACCAGTTTTCTATTGGTCCGACTTATTCCAGGGGTAGATTTTAGAGTATCTAGAAGAATATATGGACTGTGTGTCTTCCTGGTAACCCTTCACAACTATTGTTTTTCTTGGTTGAGCTTTTGAAATGTATTGAGCAGCCCTAAGTCCAGGATCATCGTTTCTGAGGTGTATCTGATGTACTAGTGCCCTGTTGCCAGTCAAGTGGAGCATTAAATGCTTTATCAGCTGAGTGGAAGATGGGATTGATTCTCTTATGAAAACTCAGGTGCCTGAACAAAAGGTCATCTAAGTTCTGCTCGGAAGGAAGTCAAGAGTAAAGCTCTAGGGAAGGCAAGATCAATATTCCCATCAGAAAATGATTTTTAGTTCATGATACCAAACATGCAAATGGGCCCTTACTAACGGATTTAATGTCCAAATTGGCATCATTGTGTCTAGATTTATTACAATTGTGATTTAGAGGCCATAAGGAATTTATAGTAAGGTTTACATTTGGTAAAATTCCAGTTAGTGTTTTTTTATTTTATGTGTCACCTCAGTAACAAGACGTCAGTGTCTTTCAGCCAAGATCACCAGGAACACACTTGTAGTTGAACAAAGTGGTTTTATTGACTCGTTGCAGTGAGGGAGAGCGCACACTGTGGGGAAGTGTGGGACATCTCAGGAGGAAGATTTATGAAGTGGCTTTGCATTAGGCGAATGTAAGGAGGGCTCGAGGAAGTGGCACTTTTCTCTGGGTTGAATGCTGTGAGGAAGCAGGGATGATTTTCTGGTTGGGCATCTAAATAATTCTTATCTAGAAGGTGGAAGGATGAAGCAAGGCTAATGCTGTCATTAAGAAAGATACAGCAGAGGGTGGTCTTGTTCTTCTATTGATCCATCATAGTCCCAGAATGGCCTTGTCTGAAGTTGGTGTTCTGTGAAATTGTTGATGTTTGACAGGAGAACACTGAGGCCTAGCTGTGAGTGCCAGGCCAATTCCGGAAACAAGAGCTAACTGATAGTTCCAGGATTGCTTTCATCTGTCAGCTTTTCTCTTCATCAAAGTCCAGGAGTTTTGTCAAACCAGGCCTCTAAAAAGAGGAAGCCTACTTTTGTAGGACAAGATGCTAATAGAAGAATTTTAAAGTTATTAGCAATCTATTTATAGAAAACAAGAGGAGAAACCTTTTTCTTCAATTAATTGAGGTTTAAAAGATTCATGGGAGGTAAAAGGACACGTAAGTTTTAAAAAACACCAGGGTTTTCTTAGCAAACTCATCTTAGAAGTTGGACCAAAGCTGAATTCTTTCTACCTAACCCCAGATAGTCATTCAAGTTTTATTTAATAATTGGATAATATCCAAATCAAAGTAGAAAGTAATAGCCCCACTGTTTTCAGTATTGGTAAGACAATGTTTCCAGCCCCTTGTCTAGTTCTGTTCAACACTACGTTTAAGAATAAAGATATGACAGCAATCTTGAAGTATCTGAAGATCCATCATGTGGAATAACCTTTAAGCTTATTCTATTCTGCTCCCAAAACCAAAATCAGTATTATTAATTTTATGTAACAGGGAATGAAGATATCTGTTCAGCAGAAGGAAGAATTGTCTCATAATTAAGAGCTCTCCAGGAACAGAACAGGTTGCTTAATTATACAGTGAAAGTAAAACATTGGAAGTGCTAGAAACAGAGGCTGAATGAACACTGGAAAAGCAGACCTAACTGGAGTACGTGGAATGAGAGTTTGGACTACGTAGTCATTCAAGACCCTTTCTAACTCCAAAGGCAAAATCAATAAGCTAGAGAAAGGATCGACAAGTCAGTAGGTTACCATGCACTAAGGCATGTTAAAAGCATTGTATGAGTCAGGATTCTCCAGAGAACCCAATCTTAGAGGTGAGAAAAAAAGAAGCCCAAAAGGTTGGGCAGTCTGGGTTCACCAGTTCCAAAAGTCAGGCCTTTGAAAGGTGTCCTCTATTGAGCATAAAATTAAGTGAGTGCGACCCCTGGGCAGAAACTCTGCCTTTTTTAAAAATTTTAAATACTTCAAGTTTAGGCAATAATAATAGCATTTATGAGTTATTTAACCGTGACCACTGTACAATGTTGAGTGCTATGCAAAAGTATGCAGCATCTAATTTTCTATCTTCACAACAATGCTACGTGGAAGGTACTATTATTCATTATTCCTGTTTTATAGATGTTACAACATGTTCAGGGTTACACAGCTACCATGTGGCAGAGCCCAGATTTGAACCCATGTTTGTCTGAGTCCATGGGTCATGCTTTTATTCTAGGTTATACTGCTTCTAGGTAGAAGGAGAGAGATGAGGCCCTGCAACAACTGGTATGATAATGGATCATTCTTTTCTATTAAGGCAAAGGGTGTAGGGGGCAACAGCTGTTGGCAATATTCCTAACCAAGCGTAATCACATGTTTAATTTTCTAAGCCTAAAGAAAGGCCAAGATTGCATTAAGCCATAAGTGCAAATCTTTAGCATTAATAGAAAATATAATTATACCTGCAGGTTTATATATCTTTAAGTTTTCTTTAATTCAGAGCTTTATGTTTTGATATTACCTGGTGAACTGTGTAAGAGTGGTTCTTGTGTGTTCAATTATTATAAAATCTGGTATGCAACCCAGTGATCTCAAAGCAAATATTGTACCGGAAGTAGTTATTGTAGTAGCAGTAGTACTAGTTGCTGTTGTCAAAGTACTAAAAGTAATAGAAATAGTATTAAGAGAAGTAATATTAGTAGAGTATTAATAGAAATTAGTAGCAAACAACCATGAAGTACTTACTATATGCAAAAAAACTTGTTAATGTTCATCTCATTAAATGCTCAGAATAGTGGCACAAAGTTGGTTTTACCATTTTCTTAAAATACAAACAACCAAATGTTGAAATACGGGCTTAGAGAATTAAGGGAACTTGCCCAGCTAACAGATCTCAGCGACTTGAGAGCCTCATATGAAAACCTTGGGTATCCAAATTTTTTTGTCTGAATAATTTGTATAGGGCAGTAAAATGTGTGTTGGAGAAAATGTTCAATACATTGTTAAAATTCGGGGGGTTATTTTTAGAATAGAAGCCTCAGATTCTAGGGAGCAGCTCAACTTGAGGCTGAATGATGTATTAATACCATAAAGTTAATGCATTTTACATTTTTTCTTTGGGAGACAGTTACTGTAAACATTCATACAAATAAAATAATAACCCAAATTTTAAATATATCCCAGTTAATCAGTCTCGTGTTGACTAAATTTAATGAAATGTAGTAAATAGCAATATGTTCTACACAAGGCCATTTTAAAAATTGGTCTGAGTGTTTCATTTTGTGTTTGTTACTAGTTTAACAGAGTGAACAAAATGCTCTCATCATGTATTAATACTTTGCTATCAATGTCATTAAATAGTGGTTTAGCAATTTACTGCTAGTTAATGATCCAGGGCATCGTAATAGCTCTTCAGGTCTCTCAGGTAAACACAGTCTGTTTAAACTACTATTGCTTGAGAATAAGATGACTTAATATGAGTTAATTTAACATAAGATGATGAAGACTTATAATTGCAACTTCCATTATTCAATTGATACAACCTAGATTGGGCTCAAAGGGAACGCCAGGTTGGATCCCTGCCCTCTAGGAGCCTAAAGTCTAAGAGGGAGGCCAACACAATAAATAGGCAGGCAGTTTTTTAAGTGGCAACGTAAGTAATACAAACAGCTGGGATACAAGATTATGAAATTAACATACAGAAACAGTATTCAGGTCTTTATTTTTGTCATCAACATATGTTTACAGAGTACACTTTGTGTTCAGTGAGCAGCTGTACAATGTGTCCTCAAGACACATTTCACTCCTCAGATTTTATTGTGCATCTGGATTACCTGAAGATCTTGTTAAAATGCAGATTCTGAGTCAATATATCTGGAGTGAGCTTGAGAGTTTGCAATTATAATGAGCTCCAGGATGATGCTGATGCTGTCGGTCTTCAGATCACACTTTGAGTAGCAAGAGTCTAAGTTATTTTAATAAAATCTTCTCCTTAGCGTTTCTCATTAAAATCTGTGATATCGTATTTAAACATAGGCATAGATATTTGGAGAGATTGCTGTTAGATACCAATGTAGCCCTACCTTAAAAATGAGAAACTATCAGGTAATGAACTTCTCGCCATTTGTCCTAAAACTTTTGGCTGTTCCCATATAAAAAGACCATTTGTAAAGGCTAGAAGGTGGTGGAATATCTCCTTTCAGTCAATGTCTTGACTCCTGTCTAAAACTATCCACCTTGGAGCGTGAGGTGATCACAAGTTCCTGACACAGATACCTGTCTTTTAGAAATTACACTGAGACCACCAGTTCATTTTGTTGAACAGCTGAACAGCTGTCTATCAGTACTAACTTTTAGTCACTACCAGTTTAAGCCAAATTGGAGCCAATGACCTTTGGGTGAGAAGTTTGATATTCCATTTGAGTCCCTGGAGTCATCAGAGCCTCCTGTTGGAAGAGGTGTAATTCAGAAATTTCGGCATGCTGCCTCCAGCCCAAAGCACAGAGATCGTTTCTTGAAACTCACAGTCACACTTAGGCTATTGGTTTCTCGTGACATGAATGTAAGAGAATGGTGTAAGGATTTGCTTTGGGTTACTTTTTTTTTTTTTTTTTCTCTAAGCAGTGCTTCAATTGATTCGTATAAAATTTACATGGGCAATTATCTACCTTAGTTACTGGCAATAGATTCCCAGTATTTCTAAATAAAGATACAAACTGAAATGCCCCTGGTCCATATTCTTCATCAGTAGTCACTTTTTTTAATGGAACTTCCAAATATGAAATTAGCTTTCTTTTCTGGGAATAAGAAGGTTGCTAGGGAAGGTTAGTAGGGACATGTGAACCACTGCAGAAGAAAAATGTTATGTGTCCTCATCTTGTTATCACCATATCAGAGATGTGGAGTAATGGGGGATAAATGATAAGCTGGGCCTGTGGTATTGTTTTCCCTTAGTATTTATTCCTATGAGATAATCATCTAAATTAATAAAGATTTGCCCTTTTATATGGAGGAGAGAACCTGATCCAAATGGCCTCATAAAAAGGAACTTGCTGAAGGAAGTCATTACTCTAATTAGCATTTATGCCCCTGAAACTAACAGTATACCTTTTTGAAAAATGACGTTCAATACATTCCAACCTACCACACTGAGTAGTAGTTGTACCTGAGTGCCAGTTTTAATTGTTCTTTTGATGTCAATTTAGACAGATCTACTAATAGGATTGTGTTATTACATAAATGCCTCTGGTAACAGAAAAAATGTCATTATTGAGCTGGATTGAATAGCTCTTCGCTGTGATGCACAGTAAGCTATCAAAGCTTATTCATTCATGAGGCCTACCTACCTATTCAGAGTTCCTTTTCTTGTCTATATTCATATAAACAATATCATTCTTTAGCTAATGAAAAATGTTAAATGATGCTTTCTATCCTCTTCCTAGAAGATTTTGTTCTATATTTAGATCAAATCCTATCCCACTGACCTCTAAAAACAGCTCAGATTCTCTAGTGTTGAATGTGTTCTTAGAGTCTGCAATTTTAGGATTATCAGTTTGGGCTTGAGAAATTATTTTGTTTTACTGAGTTTTCTGCATGAGTGTTTCAGTTTTAATGACATCCGATGTCTGATGGTAATACACACACACACACACACACACACACACACACACACACACACACACACACACACACACACACACACACACACACACACACACACACACACACACACACACACACACACACACACACACACCCCTTTCATCCATCTCCAAACCATCTCCCATGTCTCTTGTTCCCCTCCAACTCTATTTCCCCTTAGCAACAAGGATGAATAAACTTTTAGAACCTTAAATAAAATCATATGTTTCCCCTCTGTGAAACCTTTCCAAATCCCTTGGCTTGACTGACAAGGCCCTGTAGGATCTGCTTCCTCTCTGTCTTTCCAGTTGAATCTTTCCCCTCTCCTCCACACTTATGATTACATGAAGCTCTTCCTATCCCATCGACTTTATTCTTGTTATTCTTCAACCTGTAACCCTCTTCTCCTGGCCGTTTATACGATAGGCACATTCTCATCCTTCGAATCTCAGTTTAAACAGTACCTTCTCAGATAGACCTTTCTTGCCCACCCTACCCAAAGTAGGTTTCTCTATTGACCTCTCTTAAGCACTCTAGCATGTCCTTTATTTATCTGATATATTTGGTTAATTTTTAATATCTTTTCTCCTCTGGATTCTTAAGTTCCCTGAGGACAAGTGCTTTATCTGCATTGCTTATTTGCTGGGCACATATTAAATGTTCAATTAATGAGTCAGTATCTATGCTTGGAAAATTGTGTGTTGGTAACTGATTATTCCATAGACCAGGGAGATGGCAATCTACGTCCTGTGGGCCAAATCCACTTCAACACCTACCTTTTGTACAGCTCACAAAGTAAGAATGGCTTTTGTTTTAAACCGTATAAGAAATCAAAATAATAATATTTATGTCACATGAAAAGCATATGCTATTGAAATTTTGGCATCCATAAATAATGTTTTATTGGAGCACAGCCATACCCATTCACTTATGTACTACCTGTAGCTGCTTGCACACTACAGCAGCAGAATTGAGTAGTTATGACAGAAACCATATGCCTAAAAAAGCCTAAAATATTTATTCTCTGCCTCTTTACAAAACAATTTTGCTGACCCCTAACATAGACAGGTTTGCATATCAGAATTTTAATACTAATGAACACCTATGTTGTCTTGTAGCTTTTTATAAAGACTACTTAGAAGAAGGAGTGATAAGAGATCCTGAAACAGGCTACTTGAATCTCTCTTATTCTGGCCTTTAAAAATAAATCTCATCCGATTGGTCTCCCTCCCATTGAGGCAGTCCTCCAAAGCAGTGGTTCTCAGATATTAATGTGTATCAGAATGACCTAAAGTGACCCAAGCCCAGAGCTTCTGATTAGGAGATGGGGAGTGGGGCCTGGGATTTTACATTTCTAACAAAATCCCAAGTCAAGAAATAGTGACCAGGGTTGCATCCTTCTTTACAGGGTGTGAGTGTCCCATCAGTGGAAGAATTCACTTACTCATGTGCAGTGTTATTCTAGATGCTGGGAACAAAGCTAACTGATAAATGGCACCTGCTGAGAAGCCAAAACTTAGTGCTATGCAGGCATTAAGTAAATAATTACGATAAAATGTAAAAGCTGTAGCAAGAGGTATAAACAAACTGATAGGGGCACCAGTCAGCACCTGAATATTTGTGAAGGAAATTAAGACTTAAAGAATTCGCTAATGTTTCAAGAAAAAAAGTCCATGCTGCAGCATGGTCATGCCAATCCACAGCACATAAAGAATCCTGAGTATCGGGGCAAATTTAGAGGTTCTGTCCAAAATTTCTTATTTCCAAGTGAAAGAAGGGGAGGTCATCATGAAAAGACTAACAGTTCTTCAGGCAAGTTGCTAATATTAGTTCCTACCTAAACATTACTTTGTTTCTTTGGTTTTGTCCTTTGAACCCTGATTATCATCATTGTCCCCACATCTGTCACCTCCCAATAGCCCAAGTTGCCATCATTGCACCCCTGCCATAAACCGTTCATTGACCTCAAGATTTTCCCTCTTGCGGCTTCCAATCCGTTCTACATGCTTCATCCTGGCAATCTACTGGAAAAAACAAATCTGAACGTCTTTTAAAACCTTCCCTTCACTTTTTGAAAATTAACCCCAAACTTTAACAAAACCTTTAGGCTCCATGTGATCTCTAACCTCAGGGGTCCCCCTTGTTGTTGGCACCAAGCACATTGCTCTTCTTTTCAGTTCTTCTAAGGAACTGTTCTTCCTCTAGAGCCAGGGCTTTTGCAAATGTATTCCTTCAGCGTGGAATGCTTTTCTTGTATGTCTTGAACCTTCACTAGATTCTACTCATCTTTCTTATCTCAATTTAGACATCAGTGCCATGGAAAGCTGGCCTTTCACTGACTCCACCCCTGTCCCCACTGTCAGAAGCAATAAATGAGTAGTCCACACTGGTTATCAGTCTGGAGAGAAAGGCCATATTACTGTAGTACCAAGGGAGTGTGGGGAGAGAAGGTTAATCATTACATTAAACCTGCCATCAAATATACCTTCAGTTAGTTTCATATCATCAAAAACCAAACTATAAATTTCAAACCACATAGCCCTTGAGTTATTGGAATGTCAGAAGTATTTTACAACATAGACTATGTCTTGAGTTAAATTGAGACAGGGGAAACTGATCTGGCTAACTAGTCAGCAGAAATTTTACGATTAGCTTTTATAAGCGACTAGGTTTGTTTGGGGGAAGAACACACACATAAACATGCACATATTCACATACATAGCAACTTCCATCTAGCTCAGCTATTTAACCTTCAGAGAAGTCCTTGGGACAAGTTTCAGAAACAATAAAGGAATTTTATTTCTTATCGTTAGAAAAGCCACATGCATTTCTTAAAAATCTGTATTGACCCAGAAATATTTTGGCCCAGATGGAGGGGAGGGGACTGGGTTTTTAATCATATGCCATTTTTTTTTTCCTTAACAAGCCTAACTTGAACTCTTCTCAGAGTTCTCAGAACACCACTACTTGACCTTTATAGTTATTGTCCATTTGTAATTTAGTATATGTGTGATTATTTGACTAATATCTGTCTCCTCAGCAGAAGGTAAGCTCGAAGAGGACTTGCTTGTTTTTTCATCATTGTACCTTGAGATAATTTATGCCTGGCACATAGTAGGCTCTCAGTAAATATTAGCTAAATAAATGGCAGAATAATTGTCTAGGTCAGCTTATGAGAGTCTCAACCCCCCTGGTGACCCTTGAAACCTTTTCCTGGCTGAGCCTCTTGCCCATCAAGTGTCTATTACTGTCCTGGACCTTTGGATTGACTCTAACCCTCACCTTCACCAGCTCTTATTAGTTATGGATGCCATTACCTGCTACCGGTAACTGACTGCGTATTGAGTTTTACTTCTCACAAGAACTAGAAGAGGAATTGAAACGTTATGCAATCTAAACGTTATCATTTTGACATGTAATCAACATCAAAATAATAACTGGGGTGCTTTACTTTTTTGTACCTTCTTCAAAATCTAGTGTGGATTTAAACTTATGCAGCTTCGTAATTCAAACCAGCCACATTTCAAGTCCTCAGCAGCCAGTTGTAACAAGTGGCTGCCACATTGGACAGCGTAGCTTAGTACGTTATCGGCTGTTAGGGGATGACAGATGAGCACATATGCATGGCTTTGGGCCAGAATGTCACCAGCAATAATGTTAGAACATCATGAAAAGGCACATCGCAGCCCTCCTCATCCCCGTCTGACTCCTTCTCATCTTCTTCCCCTTTTTTTTTTGCGGTACGCAGGCCTCTCACTGCTGTGGCCTCTCCCGTTGCGGAGCACAGGCTCCGGACGCGCAGGCTCAGCAGCCATGGCTCACGGGCCCAGGTGCATGGGGGATCTTCCCAGACCGGGGCACGAACCCGCGTCCCCTGCATCGGCAGGTGGACTCTCAACCACTGCGCCACCAGCGAAGCCCTCCCTTTCCAACCTTTTCCTCCAATTCTTTCTTCTCCTCTTCCTCCTGCTCTTTATTTTTCTTCTTACTTTCCATTTCTTTTCTGATCTCTTTTCCCCCACACATTTCTCCCTCTACCTTTCCTTCATTAATGCAACAATTTTTCTACAATAAACTGTTACTGATACTTTCAAATTTACTACACAATGAGAAAGATAGTGTGAAAGACAAAATTATAATGTAAAAATTTGAGGATTGTGGAAGGTGTACCTCAATAAAAAATACATCTTAAAAGATTTAGCAGTTGGTTTCTGGACTTTTAAATATAAACTACCGGTACTGACAGAATTGTCTTGTCACAGGTTGATTTTCATAGGCTGTGAGTACAGCGATTCAGGAAAAACAAAATGCATTATTAAAGACTTGTTACAGTTACACAGACAAAGCTTTAGAGTTAAACACCAAAAACTCTTATTTTCTTTAACCTTTTGGGTTGTTCATTGTTTTCCCGGCTCATAAATTGGTTCTACTTCTACACTGCTGCTAACTTTAACTATACTCTAACATCTAGGATTTATGTTTGTGTCTCACAGGTCACAATGAAAATGTCGACTGTTAAAAAAGTCATAAATTTTAAAAATATCTCATGGACTAAAATATAAAGTTGACGTACTTCGTATATGGCCTTCCACAAAGTAATTAGAGTTCACATCCTATGAGGGATCTACTTAGGGGCTTTCTAATTCACCAACAGGGATGGATGCAAATGAAAGGCTTGGAACAAAAATAGAAGTACTCTGTAACCACAGCCATTTACCCAGAGGGAATGTGCAAAGAAATATATATAGAGAGTAACATGACAGTTCTCCACGTTTGTGTCAAGAAAGCAAATGAGTCCAGACTCCCAAGTAATTGAAATTGTTGGCTACAATTTATTGTCATTCTCTACTTATTGTCGATTCAAGAGTTTCTGATACGATGGCAAGGAAATATAACCTGTTGTCATTACATCCTTTAAAATTTGCAGAATTTTGGAGGTAAGTACTTTAGAACTATGACCCAATTCTGTCATTTCAGAAATGAGGAAACTAAAATTCAGAGGAGTTTAATGCCTAATCCAAGGTCTTTTAGGAAGTTAGTGGTAGAACCTTGATTAGGACCCAGATCCTCTGAATATTTGCTGGACTCTTTCCTACGTATGCTCAGAAAAATCCAGCAAACATTTTCCAAGTAGAAGTAAAATTTTTCTGACTTCTATTAGCAACTAAGAATTAGATATTTGGCAAATTTCTTTAGTCATTAACCAGTAATCAAATTAAGATTAATCAGAATTTCGCTAGATATTGTACTTGCAAGACAGTGACAAAAGAAAGCCTTAGAGGTCTCCTAATTTCTTAGTAACTTTATAGTATCACAGTTAATAGCACCATTGAGAGAAGGAAGTTATATGACAAGCCATAAATGCTGTGGGAGAAAAATAATACTGTCCTGGAAAGGTTCAATTTCCTTTATCAATTTTTGAAGAAGTAAATTTAATCAAGATGACTATCACAGGAATCCACTGAGCTTTGCACAAATGCCCATTTAAAAATTCGTCAAAATTTCACTTCCGGGGCTTCCCTGGTGGCACAGTGGTTGAGAGTCCGCCTGCCGATGCAGGGGACATGGGTTCGTGACCCGGTCTGGGAAGATCCCACATGCCGCGGAGCAGCTGGGCCCGTGAGCCATGGCCGCTGAGCCTGCGCGTCCGGAACCTGTGCTCCGCAACAGGAGAGGCCACAGCAGTGAGAGGCCCGCGTACCGCAAAAAAAAAAAAAAAAAAAAAAAAATTCACTT
Organism: Delphinus delphis; assembly: GCF_949987515.2. Lineage (NCBI taxonomy): Eukaryota > Metazoa > Chordata > Mammalia > Artiodactyla > Delphinidae > Delphinus > Delphinus delphis. Next base: position 22,974,792 of record NC_082691.1, on the reverse strand, counting down.
CCACTTTCTCATTTACTGAGCCATGAAGGGACTATTTCTTAAGGACTGAGCTCACTTGACACTTTAAAACTTAAACAATTAGTTGCATTAATAACACAGTTGCAAATGGTTTCCATTCAAAAAGGTAGACATGTAAATTTGGTACTAACTGGAATTATAATACGAATTATTTTTTTTTCCTCAGGGCTGTTTTCCAAAAATCTTTGCGTTGACCTTTACTTAGGTTCCCCAAGGATCACCACATGTATCTTACCAGGTACTCTGATTACCCAAGAAAATATCCCTATTGTGATTTGAGAACACCAAAAAATAAGTTCTTCTAAAACATGTGTTCCCCCAATGAACTGACCGAATTTCATGATCAACTTTTTGGATTAGATTTAAAAGCTGTTAATTTATAAGATATATTAAGCCAATATTAGGTGTTGGCATCGAGTTTAAATTAGTTTATCAGAGTGGTGATCCAGTCACTTAGCAAGAACTGAAGAAAATTAGAAATGGGACATATATACTATATAGAAGAAAAAGAAAATTGGAATTATTATCAGCATGGGGGATGAAAGAGGAGTCTAATGAGAGAAGTATGAGGCACTGGGTTCTAAGCACTGTGGATGATCGAAATGAGAGTATGTAACCAGACGTATCGAGAGGGAGGAAAACACGTATGAATAATCTCTCTGTTTTTACACTATCACCATGGGTCAACAAGTGCTCTCTCTATGGATTGTGACTAACTAAAAAGGGCTCTTCAGTCCTATTCTTGAACATAAGATAGGTTCCTCACACGAGTCCATATGTATATTATTTGCTTGAAACATTTGTTCTTTTTTTCACTTTCTAACTTATAGCTTGATAATAAAGTCAGAAGTGGATTTTTCAGGTTAAGACAAGATAAAGTGATAAAATGGATGATTAGGAAGCAGGGTGGAAGAGCACTGTATGAAATGTACATCTGTTGGGTGCTTAATAATATCTTACATGTATTCAGTGCAGCAAAGCAACTAAACAAAAGAAATATCATTGATACAGTGTCACCTGAAGTTGTCATTGTATTTTGGTGTTTACTCAGTTTTCTTAGTCATTTAAAGTAAGATTTTCACTTTACCGTTTGTGAGAAAAATGAGCCAGGTGGTAATATGGTAACCTAAAATGTTATTTGATAAAAGTCTAAGGCTGTGCCGTCCAGCATAGTAGTCACTAGGCACATATGGCTTTTCAGCGCGTGAAATAGGGCTTGTCTGAATTAAAATGTGCTTTAAGTGTAAACTATACACTGGGTTATGAAGACTTATTAAGAAAAAAAGTAAAAATATTGCATTCATAACTTTTATATTATATTGAAGTGATAATATTCTGTGTATGTTGGGTAAAGTCACATATATTATTACAATAATTTTCACCTTTCTTTTTCCCTTTTTAGTGTTGCTAACTAGAAAATTTTAAGTGACATGTGGCTTGTATTTGTGGCTGATATTACATTTTTATGACAGAGCTGCTCTAAGGAATTTAATATTATTTAAATGTGATATGCTTGTGAATTGGGCTTGTAGTTTTTTTTTATGTTTCTATAATTATAAATGTTCAAATGCTTTACTTTGAAAGCAGATATATATTTGACGTTGAAAAATCATATGTAACTTCCTTCTGTTCTCTTGGGGATTTCTTTGCATGATTTCTTTACATATTTTATTCCGCACAGGTAGGAAATGTTCTGAACTCTTCTGAATAATGCCTGAGGGAAGAATCACTAAAGGAAAGGGTATCTAGTTTCCTTTAAACAAGGAAACCACCTACCCTGACCAGTCTGTAGATAGTTCCATTTAGCAAAGATTTGTCCTGTGTCTGTCAACATTGGCTAACATGTATAAATGAAAATTGGGTCAGGAACACAAGAAACTCAATGAGAACTTGAAAACAAGTTTCAGAAAATGTTAGGTTAAACCATCTACATGATTTCTGGAGAGTACTAATGAACAGCTGAAGACAGTGAAATTCAGAAAGCATGGGGATCATATTATTAAACCAGCATTCATTAATTTAAAATAACCTTGAAATTCTTAGGTAGGGGTTGTTGCAGAATAATTCACTTTTGCATGGGGAAGAACCCACAAATTTTCACATTGTTTGCACAATTGTCCACATTTTGGAAGTCACATTTAACACTGAATTTTCAAAGAATTCAGCAATTTACTGTTTAGCACAGGTATCAGTGACAAAATACCATTGGAATGTTTTTTTCTATTTCCGTCACATGTGAGATGAATGCTTTTCACCACAAAAGGAAAATACATCATCTTTTGAGGTCAGGGTTTTTTTGCACTTTGGTTTCAAGCTACTAACTATATATGACATGATGAGGAAATGATACCTTTTAGGGGCAGATCAAATTTAAGTATCAGAGCTGCTTACAAAAATAACTTCAAAAATCAGTTGACGAAAGCATTCTACAGTGGGCCTTTGAGCCTTATTTTCTGGTAGGAAGTGTAATTTTAGAAAAGTAGAATATTTTTCGAGGTTACATTTACTAACTTTGTATGTACAGAATTTCTAATTTACTAACTGCAGCCATATGACTGTGATTCTTGCCATGGCAAGACTGTCTTATGATGGTTTTTGGTACTAATTTTCAGTCATTACTATCCCTTGTGTAATATGTTAACAGGTCTTAAAATTTGAATTTAGAAACCTCTCATGACTTATCTGTTTCTATTAATACAGATCTAAATCTCTGATGTAATAAAAATAATTATTTACTTATGATCTGTCAGGTTTTCTAACAGAAATTAATTATGCACGGACCTGGAACTCCAAACCTCTCCTCTCCATTTAATGTCAGACTCATTTTATGCAGGTGCTATTAGGAGGCCAAGTATCAAACTATTTGCTCCATTTATAAAACAGTAAAAAAACAAATGATGAGATTTTCAACCTCTCAAATTTTTCCACACATTCTTTCCAACATAAGGACATATTCTTAAGCTATCTGGGGATCTCAGTGATGGGCTGTGTTGTATGCATGTCCCAAAGTACCTATAGGCAGTCATCTCTCTTCCACTAAATCATTATCTAAAATTGATTCTTTCTGGTTACCAAAATGGGAATAAAAGCACTGAGAATACTGGGGGAGGAATGGGGGTCAAGACCTTAATCTGTGAGGTATCTTGAAGACAAAAATAGTACCTTTCTAAAATCCATCTGCACTTGAGTGCCATGTGGAATGATATATGATTATTTGATGTAAAACCTACACATGTTATTATTATACACCCAAAGGACTGAAACAACAGAGTCAACATCTGGGTCTACTACTTAAAAAGCCAAATGAACTAAATAACAAATCACATGTTTCTATCATGATCTAGTTTAAAGGGAAAAGGTGCTGGAAATAAGTAAAAGCATTTCAAAGTATTTCAGCTTGTTACTAGCACTTTCACATTTCTTCATACCTAAAATTAGTTTTTAGTGTCTTTCCTACTTCTTGTCATAATATCAGAACTTACAAACATAAAGAATATGGTGCATCTCAGCAAATACTATTTTGGTATCTATTACCCTTCAATAAGGACTAAGGATATAAAAAAGGGAACAGTTTATAATTTATTGAAATCTTTTTCTCTTCCTTTTTTCCCCTTGGCCTCACCATTAAAATCAGTGTGGGGATAAAAAGCCTGGGAAGGGTCAGAAGAAAGACAAAAACATTGTTTAAAAAACTTAGACTAAGACTTTTTGAAAAGATTATTTGGTCTAACAAACATAGAGAAAGCAAAGGAGTAATCCTGTGATAGCCTTCAAGTATAGTACACAAAAAGTTATTTTAAAAAGCTCTTTTCAAAAAAAAAAAGCTCTTTTCATCTCTTCTGGATGACTTAGGAAAGGTCTCCGTAAAAGTGAGTAATGGATTAGATTTTCCAAGTATTTTCTAGGGAGGTTAGCTCATAACAATGCAGTCTGTTTTAGTCTCTCTCCCCTTGCAGGAAATTAATATAACAGTGTTCAGTGTAAATGGTCATTTAGTAAATGTTTTTACTATTATGAAACCAATTATTGACATTTTTATAAACTATTCTTTTTATTCAAATTTCTGGAAAGCTTTTTCATATTTATAATGTAAGAAATGACTACATTCACCCTGTTTCACTCTTTCATAACTATATCTTTATGGAAAAGATAGCCATTCTTTTAAGTACTTAAAAAGCTGAGGAATAAATCAAGTTAAATCAGGTTTCTCAAATAATTGTCTCTTTTATTTTCCAAGCATTGATTCAAAATTAAACTGTTAATTTATAGATTATCCTAATTGTGATAGAATAAAGTGTTATGTATCATTTCCATGTTGTCATCATATTCAACAACTAAGTTAGTGAAATTTTGTATTACACTTACATAAAAGTGCTAATGAATACACCACACTTTACAAATACAAATATAGTCAGTAAAAAGTGGGCTAGGAAAGCCTATACCCCCTACCCCATCTCCCCAAACACACACACACATACACACCCACTTAGTTTTGGAAGAGAGGAGGGAAAAAAATCACCTAAAATGTCCCTGCTTCATCATTTGGTAGCAAGCATTGCCTTTCTCTTGAAAGTGTTCTTTTTCTGCTCATTGGTTGTGGCTTTGAATGAAGTCCTAGAGGACTGCGTCAATTCCAGGCAGGTTGCAAATTGCATCGTACTTTTTTTTTTTTTTTTTCTCTTGAGAGGCAATATAGTTTTTTGAAAAGAAATGAGGTTCCTAAGTCAAATGGATATAGGCTTTCCACCTGTTTTATGTATAATATTGAAAAATAGTTTTAGAGCCTCCATTTTCTTTTAACTGCAGAGGCAGAATGACTTCGTTCTAATCCCCATCAGATACAAGCGCTCAGAAGTAAAATGCCCTTTACAGTGTCCAGCTCACTAAATTGTGGTGATGATAGTAATAATAGTAGTAGTTGTTGTAGTTGTGACTGTACTTTTGTGACTGCAGTCATCTTATAGCCCCACAGTCCCACTTTAACTAAATCAATTCAAGGATATAAAGAGACAGCCAGATTAGGGGAGACAGGATTCAAAGTCAGGTTTATCTCACCACGATCTGTGCTGTTAAACATACACCGTATTGTTGTGGTATTTTGGATTTTAGATTCTCTAAATCCTGGCACTCTGCATAGAGGCACTTCATTCTTAATGGGACAGTTTTTCCAAATTATATTTTTAAAAAGTTTTGATGTTTGTTTTTTGGAAACATGCTGGTATGTTACCTAAAAGGCACATTTTATCCTTAATATATTGATTTGTATGTATTTAAACATCAGGACATCATTTCAGTGACTTAGCTACCTGACCATCTGGCTAATTTTTCAACTTCTTTTAGGTATTTCTGGTTTCTTTGTTCTGTGCATTTGGTTTAAGGTAAAAGCCTATTCTCCATGAATTACATTTCTCAAGTGTAGTAACTATATGGGTTATTTCTGTGCCTCTTTTAAATTGCTATTATTATTGCTAATAAAGATAATCTTAATGTCTTAACTAATGATTTGTACTCTTTTACATCTAAAATTTAGTCTAAACTATTAATTTCATAAATCAAATTGTAGAAATAGAATATTGCTGTATAATTTGTAATCACATCTCATTCAATAGGAGTAATTATTTAGGAATGTAAATTCAACCAGACCTTTACTTAATATTTATTTAGCCTGAGTTATGCATTTATTTCTAATTAGTAAAAGGTTATTTTTCTACCTCAGGGAGATTTAAACCCTAAAAGACAAATTGGAAAAAAAAAAAAAAAAGCCCTGAAGTGTGATTCATTTTTGTTAGTACTACATATACTTAAAAGCACTGAAGAGGGTTCCCTTTTCTCCACACCCTCTCTTGGACTGTTGGTGGGAATGTAAATTGATACAGCCACTATGGAGAACAGTATGGAGGTTCCTTAAAAAACTAAAAAATAGAATTACCATACGACCCCGCAATCCCACTCCTGGGCATATACCCTGAGAAAACCATAATTCAAAGAGTCATGTACCGCAATGTTCACTGCAGCACTATTTACAATAGCCAGGACATGGAAACAACCTAAGTGTCCACTGACAGATGAATGGATAAAGAAGATGTGGTACATATATACAATGGAATATTACTCAGTCATAAAAAGGAACGAAATTGGGTCATTTGTAGAGATGTGGATGGACCTAGCGACTGTCATACAGAGTGAAGTAAGTCAGAAGGAGAAAAACAAATATCGTATATTAATGCATATATGTGGAATCCAGAAAAATGGTACAAATGAACCTACCTGTCGGGCAGGAATAGAGACATAGGCATAGAGAATGGACATATGGACACAGTGAGGAAGGGGAGGGTGGGATGTGTTGGGAGATTAGGTTTGACATAAATACACTACCATGTGTAAAACAGATAGCTAGTGGGAACCTGCCGTATAGCACAGGGAGCTCAGCTCGGTGCTCTGTGACGACCTAGATGGGTGGGATGGGGGTGGGGTGGAAGGAAGGTCCAAGAGGGAGGGGATATAGGTATACATGTAGCTGATTCACTTTATTGTACAGCAGAAAGTAACACAACATTGTAAAGCAATTTTACTCCAATTAAAAAAAAGCACTGAAGATCTCAGAACACTACTTAAAATTATATTATTTATCGGGACATGCAGGACTATTTACTAGTTTTATATTATGTTTATTAGATAAGAAGTATTGTGCTTCTATTGCCTGTGGTAGTGGAACCTGCTAGGCTTTCAGAGTCCAGGGCCAGCAGACGCAGCTTGGGTGTCCACAATGGACTCCTTTGTTTCCGCCCATTTTCCTCAAGGGTTTCCAGCCTCTTCCCTCAACTAGCCATCTCATACCTTTTCAGCATATCCTTATCATCTTTAATTTAACTAGAGTATGTTTTGGTTGTTTGCAACCCAGAACGCAGGTGATTGTAACAAGGATTGCCATTCCAATTTATAGATGAAGAAATTGAGCCTTACTGAGTAAATAACTTGCTTGAATTGTGGTTATATAGAAAATCCAAATCTAGACCCCATAACTGCTACTTAAGGGTTGGTTTCTTTCACAGCACACTGTTTTCTCAGTTGCCTTCAGTGGCCTCTGCAGATAATGAGATGTGGTTCCCCCTCTGTGCCTCCTTGATTGAGTGCTTAATCCTATTTCCTGTTTTAATGCTTATCTGCTTAATGTCAAATGTGCCTGTCTTCCACACTAAACCGCTGAGCATCTGGAAGACAAGGATTGTATTAATAGTCATCATTTTCTCTCAGACGTATACTGGAGTGCTTGGGTGCACAGTCAGTACTAAATAAAGATTTTAATGAATGAGTGAGCAAATATGTGCGTAAATTATTCAATTAACTGAAAACACCAATATGGGTTTGAAGTTGATGCTAAAAGCATAACATTGATTTTTTAAAAACACCACTGTGTCGTTTACCAAGCAAAAATTTAAAGTATTTTTTCATAAAAGTAATTTGCTTTGAATATAAAAAGATGTTCACATAGTAAGCATATATTCCATGTTACTGTTTGCCAGGCTCTTATGACAGAGATAAATAGGAATTAGTCTCCTCTTTTAGAAGGCTCACAGACTGATGGGGGAAACAAATGTTTTCTGTAGCTCAGATCATGGAGCTGTGGGAAAAAGAGCTGTGGTAATCTGAAGAATGATTACAGTAGCAGGCCCACTGTCGGCAGTCATGGGAACCACGAAACTGGCGTGGAGATCCAGCTCTAGGCAGGATGCTGTGCACATCAAGGACAGCAGCCAGAGCCCTTTGCAAGCTGGAGAAGAGCACAATGTGCTTTGCCTTTCCAGAATGTTATAAGATTTGCTTAAAGAATAAGTTACCCATACTCTTATTCAGACATAATTATTTTTAAAAAGATTATAATCAAGGCTTGTTATAAAAATTTTTTGATTAATTTGAAATTGCTATGTGTCATATGAAACTAATAGCTAAGACTATATTTTGATTTGGCACTAAGGTGAAATGAAGATAGGTCTGTATCTTTGTTTAAGCATTAAAGCCCAATACAATAGAAGCAACAAATAAACACCTATACAAAAACATAAAAGGATATAAAATGATATGTATGTATGTATATGTAAAATACATATATATGTATAAACTAGGATACACATTTGTTAATAAAATTTCCATTCTTTACAAATTATGCACACCAGTAGGAGAAATATTTAACTTCATATGTTTTGTATCATTTGCAGACAATTACTACGGTACCCCAAAGCCTCCAGCAGAACCAGCACCATTGTTACTAAATGTAACAGACCAGATACTTCCTGGAGCCACTCCAAGCACTGAAGGAAAACGAAAAAGGAATAAATCAGTAAGCAACATGGAGAAAGCAAGCATAGAGCCTCCTGAGGAGGAAGAGGAAGAGAAGCCTGTGGTCAATGGAAATGGAGTAGTAGTAACACCAGGTTAGTCTTTTACATTTGTTAAAGGTTTATCAGCTCTTCTAGATGTAGCTGAATATATATTATATCCCTGTGTTCAAATGTATATTTTTTTCACATATATATGTTCAGGTGTGTGTGTGTGTATATATATATGTGTGTGTGTGTATATATATATATGTAATGATTGTAGTTATCTTGAGGGAGACAAGATTATGATATCAAAAGGAAAGGACATGATTCTTGTATCCAATTTATTAGTTTTAATTTTGACATATCAAGGAATCCATTCAACTTCTTCAGTTTCTGGTTTCACTTATACAATATTAATGGCAATATAGTGAGTGGTTTAAATCTTAGAAGGTGTTACAAGTTATGAATATGATTGTGTGACATTGCAAAATTTTTGTTAATTAATATTAGATATAATCTATCCTTAGAAATCTTACTATACTTTCAGCTTTGTGAAGAGAGGTTGTGTTGTGTTATTTAGTTAATGGCGTCAATGAATACAGTCCACAGAATAACCATAGCTACATAATGCCCATGTATTTATCCCCCCATCCTTACCACCTAGTCTGACAATTTGGGGAAAGCATCTTCACAAGTGACACTGTGAAGGCAATTACCCTTGAACAAGGGAAAGACTTGTTATCCCTTTAATTTATCATCTGTCATATCACGTATATAAAAAAAGTATCAGACAGATACAAAGTGTGTTTTTGCAAGGGATGGATTTGTAATTTTCTTATACTTACTAATATAGTGCCAAAATTTTTATTTATAAAATAGATTTTTAAAATAATCTTATTCATAATTAAACGTTACCAAAACTAAACTACGGCATTCTCTTTGCCTATAATCTTGGAATAAGTTTCCAAAGTTTTGTTTTAGGTATTTTTTAATAATGACATATCATTATTTTAATGGGCATTGAAGATCAAAGGGCTGTGTTAAAACTGTTGAAAAAACATTAACACATGTACCTTGCATACTTATTATTCTTAAGATATTTCCTACAACTACTTTAATGTCTGTACTTATCACTGTACTGCTTCTATAGTGACATAATGTTTGAATTTTCATAACCAATTATTTTTATCAAAGAAAAGCTTCATAAGCCTATTTTTTTTTGCCTTCCTTTTCCTTACTACCTGTAAAAATGTTCTTTATTAAACATAAAGGAAACCAAATTTCAGTATGTGTCAATCAAGGTGTAAAACCTTAAAAATTGGTTTCCTCTTGGTTACTCAGAGGAGGGTAACTTCCTCCATTAATATATTGGTTAAAAACTTATTCTCTGACCCTAGCAGTCATTGATATTTGGGTACAAATGCTAAATATCACTATGGGTGCATAATGTAACTTGTTTACTGTAATATGATCTGGTAATTTTCAAGCAATTAGATACCTTCTCTGTTTTGATTCTGAAATGTCTCTGTCAAAATATTTACTTTTCATCATGTAATGGATTTAAGTTAAGTTGATAGGACATCGTTTTCTTAGTTGATCTTTTATGTGAGAAGAAAAACAATTCATCTAAATGGAAGCAAGTAATCACAAAAGAAGTAGAAGTTGGGTGTCAAAGAGCAGTTATAGAATTTCTTACTGGTTAACACCTTATAGTTAAAAATATAAAATATATGGCCTTGATTGGGCCCAAATAATTGATTTGTATTTCATTTCTACTCTGTATAGAGCAAATCAAATGAAGCATTCTTGACCAACAGATTCTTAAACTAGAAATTTGTTTAACTGGGGGGCACAGTGAATCTGGAAAGCTCCATTCCCTTCTACTCATACCTTAGACATGAAGAATGGAGTATTTTTATGTCTAGGAAGTTTTTAAGGCTCCAGGGAAAATGGACTGGTTTGAACTCTTCTTTACCAGCCCTAGCCATGTGACTGTCTCTGGACTTCTGAGGCTGACAGTGATAGAGAACAACTGTGCAGGACAGCTCTGGGATATCTGGATAGTCAACAGATGCCACAAACATGGTTTTGTGAGCCTGGCTTGGCAAGTATTCTTATACTACTTTTTCTTTCTTATTATGGGACATGAGAGATGTAAAAATTAGGCATCTCTTCACCCAGTGTTAAAAGATGGAGGAAACAGCCGCAAACCAGAAAATTGGTCCATCATCCCTTACTAGAAATCTTTTGACGAGTCCCATTTTAGGAATGGCATTGTTTTTCTTTATGTTTATCCAAGAGAAACTTTAGGATAAAACTTTTTCTTTGCTCCCCCCCCCCTTATATACATTTATCCAACTCTTCACCATTTGAACTTCATCACATTTTTCCTAGCACAGGGTCTTTGTCCTGCGTTTGTCTTCTTCTCATATACATTTGTTGGATACAGGACACTTCAGACAATAGTGACAAAATTGTTGCTTAAATTTTAGTTAACACTGCCCTGTAAGAGCCTGTAATAGTAATTAATACCAGACATCCGTTTAGAGCATAAATAATATAGTGAGGCACATTTGCAAAGGGAGAAAAGCTGACTGAGGTAATTTCATTCCATTCCAAGTAATATTGATGATAATGACAATAAACAATATTAAATAATTAACTTCTTTTGGATCTTACCATGTGCTAGGAACTCCTTAACCTCATTATGTGTATTAGTTCATTTAATTCTCCTATCAGACCTATTAGTTAGGTACTGTTTTACAGATGAGGACACTACAGTTAAATAATTTGCCCAGTAACTGGAAATAGGAAATATTACACAGGAAAACTGGATCCAGAACCCATGATCGTAGTTGCTTTACTCTCCTGAGTCTTATGTCACCAAATAGAAACATAAATATATTTCTTAACAATTTGTAGACACAGGACTACTATTTTACTTGTACATCTTTAAACATGGAATTATAAATCTTTACCTACCAAAGGCTTCTTATTTCTTTCATTTCTGGAAATCATGTGCAAGTGAACTTATTTCCTTCTGTGGATATAAAAGATTCCTAGTTCTTTATAATATTCTGTATGTATATAAGTACCAAACCTACCGGTCTTTAACTCCTTATATACTTTACCAGAATGAACTACTTCCTCTATGTAAATGAAGGTTTTAGAGTCCTCAATTTACCCATTACTCATTTTCTTTTTCTCCTTTGAATTGTAGTTTATAGAGTTACGTATTTCTTTTTCTTTCAGACCATATCTATGTAAAGTCAGTGATCACTTATAAATAGTTAATTTCTCCATGAAGTTCTACTAATGTTATCAACGAATATATTTTATTCTAGGTTCTCTCTTTTTACTCAAAATTACATTACAGAACTGTTTCTTTCTCTGATATATGTCACTTTGGTGATGGAAATTAGTGTAGTTCTAGCCTTAGAAATGTAGTTTTATCATTGTAAATAACAGAAATTACAATAAAAATAAAATAAATAATGGCAACATCCCTTTAATGAATGCATACAATGTGCTAGGCATATAGGACATATATTATCTCTAGTTCCATAATCACAGTATATTTGCTCAACAAATGAGATGCTGAAATTTACCTTAAGGTACTTAACTAAGATAATGGTAGCAGAGTTGAAATCTAGACCCAGGAAAACCTGAACTCATCCTTTTCCGCCATATTTCCCTGGGTTGTTAACTATGCTGAGGACAAAGAGACTTCTGACCTCTGTAAGGTAAATCACAATCCTGCAGTGCAGTGTATTTCATCTACGTTGTATTCCATTATATTTGTCCTTCACGGGGTTCATGGAAGTGATATTAGATCTAATTCTTGCAAGGATGGTATATCCTTACATCATCTTAGAGAATTTGCCTTTAAACTATATTTAAAATTCATATGCTCAGGAAACCTTCCCTTTGACATCAACCTCACCTTATGTTCAGACATCTTTATCTTGTTAGAGGTGATATCCAGCCTTGTGGCTTCAATACTGTAGATTTACCTGCAACCTTCATTCTCTCCTGTGTTCCAGGGCCATATTTCTAAGTACTGCCCACTGGACTGCCCCCACCCCAAGCATTTCTTCAGCAACTTAAATGCAACATTCCCCTTAAACTCTTCTCCCATAAAACAAACAAGCAAACCAATTTACAGAGTCCCTTGCTGGATTTCTCTAATTCTGCTTTTTACCCAGATAGCTCAGAGTTTGATGCTTTTCTCCCCCCAGGCTGGATATACATTATTAGGTATAAAAGATCGCTGTACCTTTAGCTTTTATCTCTTCCTTCCTAATATCACTGCCCCATCCTACATCACTCCCTCATCCCCTTGTTTGTGGACCACAGTCCCCTAACTGACCTCCATTCCTCCAGGCTCCACTTGTCAAATTCCCTGTTACTCTTCGATCAATTAAAAGGTTCTTGAACCAGCATTTGGTCACGTTAACTATCCTTCTCAAAACTTGGATGAGTTTCTATTTCTACTGCTTCAAACTCTTTGGGCAACCGCCAGGTCCTCTCACACTTGACTGCAGCACCTCTGTTATCTTTGGTTCCCATTATTCCCCAACTCTCTTCTCTCGTCTACATTCCCATACACATAAAACACCTTCACCTGTCTGACAAGCCTTTTCCACATTTGAACCTGCTATTCTTTTATTCGCAATTCAATCAAAATTTTTATATTCTCTGGAAATCACTTGTTTACTCTCGTAGTGAAAAGTTGAGACTGTTCATTTCTGAATTATTGAAGTACAACTTACACTTCTCATTCATTTAGGAGGTATTGGTTAGCTTGGTCCTTGCAGGTAACTTTTCATAATGTGCATGTCTGTCATCCCCTCATAAATTGTAAACATTACCAGGACAAGGACTATTTCTACCTTTTTGTATACCTGTCTTGGTGATTAGTATATATCATTAAATATTTTAATTTCTTAGTAAATATTTATTTTTTTAATCAACCAAACCTCTTGAGAATGTCAAAACTTTACTATATCAACATGATTAGATTTATTTCATGCTCATTTTACACTATTCAGTGTTTTCAACATGCAGTGTTTCTAAGTTTGAAAGATATGAAATTCCTAATCTTATATTTCTTCAAAAGTTGTTTGGTAACAAAAGAAAGAAGTCTATTTTAAGAGATATATTCTTAGAGATGAGAATTATTAAATCTCTCTAACTGTGAAAATAACCCAAATAGATAGGTGGTTAATAGATCAGTAGATAAATTTTTTTTTTTCAACTGAACTTTTCTGAACAAAAACAAATCCTGTAAACCATAGTAATTGGATTAGGCTTTCTTGGATTTCTTTTATTTCATGAATTATCTGCTAAACTTTTCCGGAAAGTAATTCACTATTATATTGTAGCTTCCCCTCACCAGCTATTAGTAAGCTTAGTGCAAAGAATTAGAAATGCACATATATTTTAAAGGCAGCTAAGTCTCTCTGTTAATACACACACATACACAATGCCAGGAGGAACAGGGCCCGTGAGAGCTACCTTCGCCAACAAAGGGAATACAGTATGTGTACACAGAGCTGCCTTCTCCAGGCCCCCAAGCCTGCAATTAGTGCAAATGAACTGCGTCTCCCAGAGAGCAAACAGAGTGTCCCTTATGTGATCACCAAGTGTCCTCAGCAATGATCTCAGTTCACCATTAGGGACCCGCATCCAGGTCCTGTGCCACTTGGCACGCTGACTGTGCATGCACCATCAGTCCTGGTTCTGTGAATGAGGTCCTGTCACTGTCAAAAGAATTATGTCCTCCGTAGTGAATCTCGCTGTTTTCCTGTGAATAATGGTGCACTCTGAAAGCACCCCAGCGCCTAACCCCTGCTTATTTTGTGTGGGTTCACAGAGACTGCGATGTGTTTATCCACTCAGATCTTTATCTCTTTTTTTTTTTTTGAGGGGAGAGGCTTAATTTTATTATCTTGTTCCCAAACAGTATTGGTTTTATCTCTTCACTGGAGGTGCAAATTTCTGGGGCTATTTTTACTTAACCTTCTAAAATTAGATATTCCATTTATAAATGAGGAGCTTTGATCTTTTCTTAAAAGGATCATCAGGTGTGATTATAGAGTAACAAGGTAATCACCTTAGAGTCTGTAGCTATGAACTTTAGTAGTAACTGAAACTATACCATTGGGGGAAAAAATGAAATCATGATTAATTTCAGGGATGTCTTTCTTTTTTTTTTTTTTTTTTGAGGTACACGGGGCTCTCAACGCCGTGGCCTCTCCCGTTGCAGAGCACAGGCTCCAGATGCACAGGCTCAGCAGCCATGGCTCACGGGCCCAGCAGCTCCACGGCATGTGGGATCCTCCCTGACTGGGGTATGAACCCGTGTCCCCTGCATCGGCAGGCAGACTCTCAACCACTGCGCCACCAGGGAAACCCTCAGGGATGTCTTTTTAAATCAAGGCAGACTCACTTTGTGATAAATCTGAAAGCGAAGCACTATTTGAACCTCTTTGTGCCCTCAGATTGATGCAACATTTTTGGAATCTTGCATTCAACCTTTTGTGGAGAGTTTTTTTCTGCTTCTCTGAGTGTTTATATGATGTATATGAGAGAGAGATTTATACATGAAGGAAGAAGGCACAGCAAAAGCAACCAGACTCACACCGGGGTTTGTAGAGCACATACAGAAATGTTTGTGTCTTCAGGTTCTCCAGGCATTGTTAGAGTTGAAGCTTATTTCTAGTCATGGCCATCCATTCTCTCTAGGCCTGATATTCACCCTGTAGCCCATTTTCTTATCACATATTTCTCCTAATGGATGTGATTATAATTTCAGTGTGAAATCTTAGCTACTTTATTGTCAGACAAAAATTGCTCAAGTGATTTCTGGCTGAGGGCTGGTCTTTGGCTCTGAAGAGGGAAGGTCTCTGGATGAGGTCTCTCTGGGCACTCAGAGATAAGGGGATAGCACCTTTATCTTTTACTTCCTAATTGACTTCTTACTCTCATCAAAAAATACCTTGACTCCAATTTGGCCCCAAAGAATGGCACTTGAATGATCAAGATCAAGGTTAAATAAAGCCTTCTTCCTTTTCTCTTTCAGTGCCTTTGATGTTCCTAAAACTTCAGAAGGTGATGTTATGTTTCATGTAGTACTAATCTCCTGATTTTTTACAGAATTCTGAAAGCGAGATCTAAGAATTATTGTACATACGTGTCCTATATTTCATTTTATACCTTGCTTTGGTCTTTGAATATTTTCAATACTTGTTATCAATTTCTCTAACCCCAAAGTTAGTTGAAGATTTGGGAAACTTGTTTCTGTATGATAAATATCTTCAGAATTCATTACATTATGAAAACCACATAACACATACAATTTCAAAGATATGAGGGTTCATTTTATTGCCATTATTCCAGTCTGCTTTTATTTTTTTTAATAGATCTTTATTGGAATATAATTCCTTCACAATGCTGTTAGTTTATGTTTTACACCAAAGTGAATCAGCCATATGCATACACATGTCCCCATATCCCCTCCCTCTTGAGCCTCCCTCCCATACTCCCTATCCCACCCCTCTAGTTCATCGCAAAGCACCAAGCTGATCTCCCTGTGCTATGCTGTGGCTTCCCACTAGCTATTTTACATTCGGTAGTATATATATGTCGGTGCTACTCTCACTTCGCCCCAGCTTCCCCCTCCCACCCCGTGTCCTCAAGTCCATTCTCTATGTCTACATCTTCATTCCTGCCCTGCAACTAGGTTCATCAGTACCACTTTTTTTTTTTTTTAGATTCCATTTATATGCGTTAGAATACGGTATTTGTTTCTCTCTTTCTGACTTGCTCCACTCTGTATCAGTCTGCTTTTATTAAAATTAATAGAAGAAAATATGCTAATTAAGGCAGCACTTCTTCTCCCCTGTCAATGGAAAATAATTCCCTCTACTAATCTTTTTAGTAATTCTTTCCAGTTTAGTTTTGTATGTCTCAGGATTTCTTTCCTGTCATCTTCCACTCACAGACCTTGCATTTTTCTATTCTTATAATTCCTCATATTGTTCTTTTAATATTCCAAAGAACTTGTAACCAATTGTGGGTTTTAGATATAGATGAAAATAACCTTGAGGTATTGACTATGCTTTCTTAATAATTCATATTTCCCTGGTTAGCCTCCTAAATAGATGAGATCCAATTTCGTTACAAATATTACAGATAAAAAGTAATCTCTTTACAGGATTGGGAATTCCTGCTCTCCCAATTGATATATCATCTCAAAACTCAGCAGCATAGTTAATCATCACCCTAACTTTCCCTAATTCTTGTGTTTCTTTCATGGTCGCAAATATTAAAAGGAAACATTAGTTAACATCTCAGGAAAAAAAATTATATATATTTTTTATTTTCCACAGTGTTTAAGGGCCACCCCTCCTCATTCGCATACTGTATATAAAAAGAAATCATAGTGCATTTTTTAAAAACTTAGAAAAACTTTAGGAGAAGTAAGGAGTCAGAAAATACCAGCTACAAGTCAGTTATCAGCATGCATAGAAACATCTCAGAAGGAGCAGAAAATACAATCATCTTTGCTAACTGCATTGCTAGAGCAGTGGGAGTAGAAGCAGGAGGAAAACTACTTTGCGCTGTATTTCTTCTTTGTACTTTTGGATTTTGTCCAAGTGCATGTTTTACTACATCAAAAAAAAGTAATTAGGGCTTCCCTGGTGGCGCAGTGGTTGAGAGTCCGCCTGCCGATGCAGGGGACGCAGGTTCGTGCCCCGGTCCGGGAAGATCCCACATGCCGCGGAGAGGCTGGGCCCGTGAGCCATGGCTGCTGAGCCTGCGCGTCCGGAGCCTGTGCTCCGCGAGAGGCCCGCGTACCGCAAAAAAAAAAAAAAAAAAAAAAGTAATTATATTTTTTCTAAGTCATGAGCAAATATTCACTAATCACTAAGGTGCAAATATTTTGTCCCCCATAGTATAATTCTTCTCATTTGAGAAGGTTAGGGGAAGCAAGGAGAATTGATAAGAGCACTCTTTGAGCAGTGACCTACGATGTTGACTTCTTCCAGTCAACTGGCTACATAGAACGCAGGTGGCCACTGCATGACAGCTTCCTTTCTGAAGGCAGAATGTCCTCAATTTTCACTATAGAATATGATCTATAGTATGGCCATATCAAAAATCAGTTAGAATGATATTTTTCTCCTGTCCAAGATCAAGCCTGAAGTAATCACTCAAGCTTGATTCATTTACAAGAGCCTAAAGTTCAAATTCCAAGAAATTCAGCTTCTAGTAGTGAAACAAACAGCAGCTGTGACAGCCTCCACTCCTTCCCACCTCTGACTACAATACAGTAAGACTTTATATCAACCTAACAAACATACTTTTTGATGAGATTGTTGAGTTTGCAAGAAAACAAAGGAAATCTTCAAGCCCCACCACTTCCACCACCATGGTCACTACTACAAATGAGCAGAAACAAGAGTGTGGAGCAGTCTATTGTTAGACTTAAAAGCCAAGCTTGCCCTGACGCTATATGAGGAGACTAAGCTTTGGGCTAATATAAAATCGGGGAGCTATGTCTCTGATTCTGATATAAATCAGTACGCTCAAAGGTACCGGAGTGATGCCAAGTTCATGGCTCAGTAGCAGCCCCTGGCACCCAGCAAAATCAAATGCAGAACTCTGTAGGAAAACATACAGAACTTAGAAAAAATTTGTGGTTTCTGAGGATTATTTTCCCTCCTTTAAATCACTTAACACCACAACATGTTTCAACTGAGGAAGAAAAACTCAATTTGTGCAAAGACCTTTTAAAGAAGAAATGTTAGCTTTGTGTGTTTCCTTTTTTTTCTTTAGAAATTGCACTGTTTTTTGAAAACACCTAATATCTTTCTTTTTCTTATTAGTTATCCATTTTATACATATTAGTGTATACATGTCAATCCCAATCTCCCAATTCATCCCACCACCACCACCCCTGCCCCATTTTCTCCCCTTGGTGTCCATACATTTGTTCTCTACATCTGTGTCTCCATTTCTGCCTTTCAAACCAGTTCATCTGTACCATTTTTCTAGATTCCACGTATATGCGTTAATATATGATATTTGTTTTTCTCTTTGTGGCTTACTTCACTCTGTATGACAGACTGTAGGTCCATCCACATCTCTACAAATGACCCAATTTCATTCCTTTTTATGGCTGAGTAATATTCCATTGTATATATGTACCACATCTTCTTTATCCATTCATCTGTCGATGGGCATTTAGGTTGCTTGCATGACCTGACTGTTGTAAATAGTGCTGCAATGAACAATGGGGTGCATATGTCTTTTTGAATTATGGTTTTCTCTGGGCATATGCCCAGTAGTGGGATTGCGGAGTCATAGGGTAATTCTATTTTTAGTTTTTTTAAGGAACGTCCATACTGTTCCCCATAGTGGCTGTATCAATTTACATTCCCACCAGTAGTGCAAGAGGGTTCTGTTTTCTCCACACCCTCTCCAGCATTTGTTGTTTGCAGATTTTCTGATGATGCCCATTCTAACCAGTGTGAGGTGATACCTCATTGCAGTTTTGATTTGCATTTCTCTAATAATTAGTGATGTTGAGCAGCTTTTCATGTGCCTCTTGGCCATCTGTATGTCTTCTTTGGAGAGATGCCTATTTAGATCTTCTGCCCATTTTTTTGGTTAGGTTGTTTTTTTTAATATTGAGCTGCATGAGCTGTTTATATATTTTGGAGATTTATCCTTTGTCTGTTGCTTCGTTTGCAAATATTTTTCTCCCATTCTGAGGGTTGTCTTTTGTCTTGTTATAATTTCCTTGGCTGTGCAAAAGCATTTAAGTTTCATTAGGTCCCATTACCTCCATTACTCTAGGAGGTGGGTCAAAAAAGATCTTGCTGTGGTTTATGTCAAAGAGTGTTCTTCCTATGTTTTCCTCTAAGAGAAAACACCTAACATCTTAAAAATCATTTGAAATTGACCACATACTTTTTGTTTCAGTGGGGAGAAATCATTTAGGTTGCTTGGCTGATTTAACTACACAATTTATTTAGTGTTCTAGGTGGTAGAACTCACTGATAAAAGTATATAGCATTTCCTGAATATCTACTATGTTCTGGTAGTTGACTGTTCTAAGCAATTTTATACATGTCTCATCTAACCCTTATAGGGAAGTAATGTTGTTCCATTGTACATTTAAGGAAATTGAGGCATGCACAGAGTGAGTTAAATAACTTGCCCAACAGCACACCATGAAGGACAGATTCAAACCCAGGCAGTCTCACACCAGCCTTAGCAATTATGTTCTACTGCTTCTTGTGGAGTATGTTTGTTGCTATCGAGAATGGCTAAGCAAAAAGAAAAAAAAAATAATCTCAAAGTATTCCTATTCTCTTTCCTTATAAGCTATAAATATGTTCCTCAATCTTTTTTCCCCCCGTTAAATGTTCTCTAGCCATGCTTATTTCCAAAGAAATAACATGAAGACAGGAGAAATAACATAAAGACATGAGATTTATTAAAATTTGTCACCGAGCCATTAAAAATATAAGTTGCAGAGCTCCCTTACAGGGTAAAATAAATTTTGGAAATTTAAATTTTATGACTGTTCAGAGAAGTAAAATCAACAATTTCCTATCTGGCTTTAAGATGTTATTTTCCCTCATTTCAAAGGATGGCAATTACAGAAAGCTGAACATTAACTGTAAGCATAGACTGTATCAAATGAAAATATGATTAAGGTATAAAATAGGCAATCTTCTTCTTGAAATGGTTTTATCTTGGTTTCTGATTATTCTTTAATAAAACTCAGTAGGGACATTCAAAACCATGGTATTTCTGATTTATCCTTAGTCTTGTATCCAAAAGGCAATGTGTTAGTACTGCTAGGGTAATAAACGTGTAAGTAAGGGGAATGGCTACTATACACACTGTAATATCAAAACCTGAGACTGGACCAGAACTGTAGAATTTATGCAGACTGTACTAAATGCAAAAATGCATATATTTACCTCTCTTCCCATTAAATGGTTTTCAGTCCCTGTACTATATACAGATCTTTGAGTTTTTCTGAATTTCTTATGGGAAGAAGGAAATTATTTGCTGAATCCAACAAAACTTTAGGGTAGGAAAGATGAAAGAAACTATATTTCTTAATTCTTCACAGCAATAAAAGTGTACATAAAACATGTTTTTATAGGCCATTGCTTATAAGACTGTATATTACCAATGCCTATTCTGTTTCTCAATGTTTCTATAAATTTCTAGGAAATACAACAGTCCTGGTCAAAGGGAAATTTTTCTTTATGATTATCATTCTTTATAAATAGGTGTTCCTTCTTTATTGAAATATTTTTTGTTTCTATTGTTATGGCAAAAATAAACCCCTTGCTCTGGTTTGTAAGGCATCTAAGGGACCGAGAAATGCAAAATGGAATGCTCAAAACATGCCAGTGTTTGATAAAGTCTTTTCACTTAAGCAGCAAGCGTCTTGGGGGGAAATTAATTTACATATCACAAAATTCATGTTTGGATTTAACAATAAAACCATGCTGAGAAATGTGTCTTAGAAGTTAAAAAGGGCAATTCTACATGACCACTGCTTAATCAAGAAATACCTTCAAACCACTATAAAAGTAAAACGTGCTTGGGGTTATTTGGCTCTTTCTCTAGTCAGAATTTAAACAGTCTAAGGTTTCTCAAACTGCAGATCTGACATATATGAGATCTGTGTTAGGGCACATTTGCATGCATGTAACTTTAAGCTGAACTCCATGGGGGGAGGGGAGTGCTAGCAGGAATGGCTACGCATGCACCTTGGCTGGTCGGTAAAATCTGTTCTTTCCTATCCTTAATTACTAAAAGTATGTTTTGGTGGTACATCCAGACAATGGATTATTATACAGTGCTGCAAATAAATGAGCTATAAAGCTATTAAAAGACATCACGCAGGGCTTCCCTGGTGGCACAGTGGTTGGGGGTCCGCCTGCCGAGGCAGGGGACACGGGTTTGTGCCCCAGTCTGGGAAGATCCCACATGCCGCGGAGCAGCTGGGCCCGTGAGCCATGGCCACTGAGCCTGCGCATCCGGAGCCTGTGCTGTGCAATGGGAGAGGCCACAGCAGTGAGAGCCCTGCAAAAAAAGACATCAAGCAAACTTAAATGTGTATTACTAAATGAAAGAAGCAAATCTGAAAAGACTCTCTATACTATATGACACTCTGGAAAAGGCAAAACTATGGAGACAGTAAAAACATCAGTGGTTTCCAAGAGTTAGAGGAGAGAGAGGGATGAAAAGCAGAGCACAGAGGACTTTTAAGGCAGTGAAACTACTGTGTATATTACAGTGGTGGATGTGTGTCATTATACATTTGTTGAAACCCATAAAACGTACAACACCGAGAGTGAACCCTGATGTAAACTATGGATTTGGGTGATAATGATGTGTCACTGTAAGTTCATCAGTTGTAATAAATGCACCACGCTGGTGGAGGATGTTCGTAATGGGGGAGACAATGCATTTGTGGGGACAGGGAGTACATAGGAAATTTCTGTACCTTTCTCTTAATTTTGCTGTGAACTTAAAATTGATCTAAAATATAAAGCCTATTTTTTAAAAAGTCCATTCTGTTCTTAATGGGTACTTTCTCAGTTACTTATATAATACCCAACATATCTGATTTTTAAAATTTCAATTTCAATTCAATTTCAATTTCAATTCAATTTCAACCCAATTCTCAGTAGCCTGATAAAAAGTTCTTTTTCTCTCCCCCATTAAGCTGTTGTCAAGTATCTTGCACATTGTAGGTATAAATTCATGTTTGCTAATGTAACAATTGATTGATTAGATAAGAATAAAGGAATGAATGAATAAATGAGCTAGATAAACTGGGAGAACATGGCTCAGTAATCTCTAGCACATCAATAGTTATAAATATAGCTATAGACATCTCCAAAGACTCTAGACTTTTTTTTTTCAGGAGATGTCTCACATTTCTCTTGAAAATATAATAGTTATTTAGATGAAGACAAAAGTTTATTTGTTCATAGCTAATCTTTGACTTTCTCTGTTAGCATATTCTATATTTTCTCTTTATGCATTCATTTAATCCATTCCAGCTTGGCCTTCCCATCCACCACTCCACTGCAACTAGTACCACAGCTGGTAGCTAACATCCCCAGTGACCTCCATATCTTGAATTTCATTAGATTTTACATCCTAATCTTGCTGATGGACTGTTTAGAAGTTTTGGCCACAGTTAAGTGTTTCCTCCTCATACACCTTTGCTTGGCTTCTGTGACATAAAGATCAACTGGTTTTTCTGTTACTTCCCTGGTTGCTCTTCCCTCGTCATTCTCTCTATGACTTAAATGTTGGAGTTCCTCAGACAGCTGCTCTAGGTATTCTTGTTTCCACTTGCTGCACTGTCTCTCTAGGCAATTTCATTCACTCCTGTGGTTTAAATTATAATACAATCTATCCGTATGCTGTAGTCTTTCAAGCTGATTCCCTCCAGCCAAGAACTCATTGACTTGACATCTCCATTGTGAGTTTGGCATGGACTTCCATCTGTTGTGCCTAAAATTACAGCCATTATCTTTCCCACTCCTGACAGAGTCCTGCTCCTCCTGTCATGGTGCCTAGCTCAGTGAATTGCTTTGCCCCCCACTGGGTTTACCATGACTTCTCATTTGTCCTTATCTGTACCTTTTTTAAAATATCATACCAAATCCGTATTCTACACTTTTTTTCAGTTCATAAAAAGAAGCCATGCCCATGCCACCAACGTCTCTGTCTCAAACACAAAAATAACTCCCCAATGGTCTGTAAATATCTACTCTTAACACCCTCAAACCCCCAGAATAGCTAAGAGGGTCTTTGCGGAGAATAAAAACCTACATGTGTCATCCCCTTGATTAAGACACATCAGTACCTTCTCGTTACTCTCAGGATACAGTCCCAAATTCTGAGCATGCTTTCTAAGGCCTAATCTATTCCTTTTTTATGTATTTCTTTCTCCCTTACTTTCCTCTGAAAGAAGTCACTTGACTCCTTTTTCTAGTCTCAGATTTGATAGCATGTTGGAAAAAGGGCTTTCATTGATTCTTCATGAGGAATGTGTATGTGTAAGATCTCATCTTTCCCTTTGATAGTATTCATCGCACTTAAAATTGTTTAAAGACTACACATCTTGAAATGCTTCGAGTTCTGTGAGAGCAAGGATCATGCCTCTCTTGTTTGCTCTTCTGTCCTCGGTGCCTGACGCCAATTGAGTGTTTAATAAATACTGATTAGGTGAATATGGAATAAATGAATGTGTTCAGATCATGACCTTGCTTTTCAACTTTTCAAATGCAACACGACATTTGGAAATACCTGAGAACGGTACGCTTCACGTATTGGTAATTACATGCGGTAATAAGGTACAGCAAGGAGAATCTAAAAAGAGCAATGGTACCTTCTCTTGCTGTTTCTTTCCTGCACAATTTACAAAGGTTAAATCTGTATGAAGAATCAGCTGGGAGACTACATCACTAAGGACCATATTATTTTAATAAAATCTTCTTTTTAAGGGCAAAACAACAAAAGCTTGTAAAGTGTTCTTGTCCTAATTCCTAAAGATGCTTTCATATTGCTCTCTGAGACTGACACATATGGGGAAAAAAATTAATCCAAGCCGTTGATTAAGACAAAAAGTACATTCTACTTTAATTTACTCATTTTAAATTACCTTTATTATTTTTAAACTTATAAATATAATAGCCAACTAATGCAAAGATATGTAAAAAAACTCCCACACCCATACAAATTTACTGTTTTTGTTTAATCAAAGTTAACCATCTGTTGTACATCTTTCCATCTTGTTTTTTTGTTCATATAGTTGTAAACAAAATTATATGCATATATCTAGCTTGCTGTTTGCTTTTTTTTTTAAAATAGAATTAACAGTGTACACGTATTACTCTTCAATTTGGATTACTCTTTGAATAGTAATGATTAGCACCTTTTCCAGGTCAGCAGGTCTTTACACTACATAGTTTTCCATGGTAATGATAACCAGAATTTGTTTAATCATACCCTCATTGATAGGCATCCAAATCGTTTCCAGGTCTTTGCTACTACAAACAGTGCTACGGTAAATATTATCATATAGGTGTTTTTATACACCACCACCTTTATTCCTAGAGGTTATACTCTCAAACTGGGATTACTGAGTCGAAGCATATATGTATTTGTATATATTTTTTAATGTTAATAGCTATGGATTAGGTTCCCAAACAATTGTGGAATTTCATATTTCCAAGAAGGCTGCCTCACCATCACATTAACATTGTATGTCAGTAGTGTCTCCTTCCAGTTTCTGGGTTAAGCTGTTCCCACCACGCCTTCTGCTGTGAAGAAGCCATAGTGACCCTCAGTGCAGGCGGATCAGTTCTCTATTCTTAGCTACTTTCCAAGTCTCCAGAAGAGCATACTTGGACTTCTGCGTGATGTGCACGCCACAGGGAAGTCTTGGGAGTAGTATTTGCCAAATGTGTTCATCCATTTATCTCTGACACCCCAGTGGAGATTTGGAGCCACTCTGCAGGAAACATTCCTCCCAAAGTTCCAAACTAAAGTAGTTATAGGCCCCCTCTGCTTTTGGCTCCCTTGATCTTTCCTGTGGTTTCCCTCTTCTTACCATTACCTTGCCACACCCGAGACCAAAACCTAAATATAGTGGTGCTGAATCCCTGAATGAACCAGGGAGTACCTTAAATCTAAATTTCCCCTTTGAATGTCTCTCCCAGTCACCATCTTACCTTGTAGGAAATTTCTCTGAACCTGAGCTTTCCAAAGGTAAGATTTCATTCAGAACTTTTGCAGGTTTAAAAGTGACTTTCTTTTGCCTAAATAGATGAATAATATTTTGGTAGAGTTAAGTTCTTGGGTTGCTGTACTTTTCTTTTCCTCAAGTTACTACAGATGTCACCTTACTGTCTTTGAGCTTAGGGTATTATAGATGAAACGTCTGATGATCTTCTGTTCCTCTTTTTTGTGGGTACTTTTCTTCAATGTTGAAGCTGGTAAAGTTGTTTCTTAACATTGGAGCTTGGAAATTTCACCTAGATGTGTTTAGGTGAAATAAATACTTCATTAATTTGGCCTCAGATTCAGTGAACCATTTTAATCTTCAGACTCAAGTGTTTCTTCATTTTAGGCAACTTATATTCTATTTTTATTGAGTTGTTATTTCTTCTCCCTGTGGCCCTTTTCCTCATTCTGGAGCTCATACCATTTGCATGTTGGTACCCTTGGGTCTGTCCTCCAAGCCTTTTATCATTTCTCTTAAGGTATGTATCTCTTTTAGTTTTTGCTCTGTTGCATTAGTTTTCTATTGCTACTGTAACAAATTACCACACACCTAGTGGCTTAAAACAATGCATATTTTTTATCATACATCTCTGTAGGTTAGAGGTCTGACCTGGGTCTCACTGGGCTAAAATCAAGATGTCTGAAAAACTGTTCTTTTCTAGAGGCTCTAGAAGAGAATCTATTCTTTTGCCTTGCCAGCTTCTAAAGGCTACCCCCATTTCTTAGCTTGTGTTTGCTCCCTTTCTATCTTCAAAGTCAGCACCAGTGCATCTCTTTTGCCATTCTTCAGTAGTCACATCTCCCTCTCACACTCGTCTTCTGCTTTCCTCTTACACTTGTAAAGACGCTTGTCATTAAAATAAGCCCACCTGAATAGTTGAAGATAATCCCCCAATCGCAAGGTCCTTAGTTTAATCAGTTCTGCAAATCTTCTTTTGCCATGTAAGGTAAAAATCACATGTTCCAGGGCGTAGGGCATGGGCATCCTTAGGGAGCATTACGCTGTCTGCCACACCTGCATTGTGAAATGGTCGTCCAAGTTAGTCATCAGCAATAATTCGTTGAAGGATCGGTGAGAATGATGAGTGAAAAGGGAACTCCAATAGGCCTTCTGCTAATTTTCAGAGCTGGTTACAATTGTGCTTTTCCTATTAGCCTTCACAGAGCTCATTCCCTGATGAGCGTAGTCCGCACTCACTCAGAAGTTACAGTGGCTCGAGTGACTAACCCTATGCTCTTGTTCTCTCATAGAATCCAGTGAACATGAAGACAAGAGTGCAGGTGCCTCAGGGGAGACACCCTCCCAGCCTTATCCTGCACCAGTGTATAGTCAGCCCGAGGAGGTGAAGGAACAGATGGATGATGCAAAACCAACTAAACCTGAAGAGCATGATGAATCAGACCCATTGCCTGATAACTGGGAAATGGCCTATACAGAGAAGGGTGAAGTCTACTTCATTGAGTGAGTTTCACACATTTCTCTGAACATTTCCACAAAGATCATAGTAGTACATAAATGATGTTGTAAATGGAGATGTGGTCAAAGTATTGAATTTCATCAATTGTGATATTAGCTTCCTTCTTTGTAAGAGAATAAGGGGATAGCACCTTAATACAATTAAAGATCCTAGTTTACAGCTATAAATCAACGAATGAGTTAAACAATACCACTGTAAAATTTGTTGCAGTCATGACTAAAAAGGCAAATCTCCATGTGATGTTATTATTGAATTAGAAATAGTGAATTTGTCATGAGGAAATGCTTACTCTACCCTTCCAAGACCTCCATGTAGTTCAAATGAGATAATCCCCATCTTTTAATTCAAATTGGTGGAAACCTCAACCATCATGTCCAGTGGTTTAATAGGATGCAACTATTGAGAGCAAAATACTTGCTAGTCACAAATGAGAGTGTTTTAAGCATTTGACCCTGAGGTCAGGTGTCAATAAAATCATGTGTTTGTATAGCTCATCATACTTATTTTTATTAAATTCCATTCTATTTGTTGCTTACCATTTTTATGACTTGGCAAGGAAAATGAAATGCTAATTCTGAACTCACTAGTGATACATACTCAATCTAATCTTTTCTTTCTTTAGGGACTTTTTTTCCCAAACTGAATTTTTATATATTTTATTAACAACATTGTCTAGCTTTCCTTTTCTTTACCTTCTAGGAGTAGAACAACTTTTTAAAACTCCTAAGTTGATCTTAGCTCAAAATTAAATTGTTGATGTGCATGAGACAATCAAAACGTTCATTAGAAAGAATAAAAACTAAAAATATTGTAAATGAACAACAACCCTTATTCCCTCAAAGTTGTAGAAGACTCAAAGAGAAAAATTAATAGAATCTGAAGTTTTCAGTGCCGATAGTAGATATAAATATGTAAACTCTGACTATTGAGAAAAATATTAAAACTAGATTCCCCTTCCCAACCTGGAGTGATTTGTGACTTAGATCTCCATAGGCAGAACTCAATTGTGAAATTGGAATGTTACCACATGCCAATATTTAATTCTCACATGAAAACTTTGTAACATGTGGCCAAGGAAATACATAACCAGGTAATTACTTGGTGCTCTGCTTGACTCCAACATGGATGAGAAATGCAGAAAATATATTACCACCATTCACCTTTTGACAAATCTTATAAGTTTAAAAAAGAAAAAAAGAATAAGAATCTCTTGCATATTTCTTATTGCTATAATCAATGACCCAGAGACATCTTTTATCAATTAATTGGAAAAGAGAAAGTCTTATAGAATTTTTTAAATGTTCGAAAGTGTTTATATCAAAAACATAATTTTGTTATTGATAAGCATAGCATAGCGCCAGTGCAGACCAGAAGTCAAAATATAAACCCTAGATGTGAGGTCATGCATTGGTGTTCAGAACAACTGATGTTCAGAACAGGGAGACTGATGACATACACATTTTTATTATATAATACAGGCGGAGTAAGACATGTGGAAGTAATAAAAGAAAACCAGCATGGCAAGTTGATGAAAAAACTGTGTCCTTACAGTGTTTCCAATTGCGATTATAAAAACCTCCTTTTTTATGATTATAATATAAACTTTCCCCTTTTAACTGTGTCAGATTTTGGGATTGTGGAGAAAAAGGACTTCTCGTAAGACAGAAGTTGTGTTCATGTTATAGTAAATGATGAGGCTCTGTCAGGACTTGGGAGAATCGACCAAAATGACTCTTATTAATATTCTAGTCAGTCATCCAGTGTCAGAATCCAAAGATTCATTAGATTTTGTTCCTGCTCTTAAATTTATTGTCAAGTTGGGGAAGAGAGAATAAGAGGAATAGTTAATTAGTAAACAATTGATTTTTGAGTTTTGTGATACTATTCAGAGAAGGATACGCTTAGCGTAGACTTAATAAAAGGAAGCATCCTAGGGAAGGTAAAATAACATAGACTTGAAAAGTAGGTAACAGGTAGATAGAGCACTCCAGATATATGAACTGTCATTGCAAAGACCAGTGAGAAGACTGGTAGTATTAGCAGAGATGTTGAGCTGAAAAATTAAGACAAAAAAAAAAAGAGACAGTTTGATTCGCAGTGAGAATGCTAATGCTGAGGGAGACTCATGCAGAGGTCAGGGAGAGAGAAGAAGCCTGGAGTAAGGGCTGAAGTGAGCGTGTGATAGAAAGGTGATCAATGTAAGAGGCAGTGTCAAATGCCTGCTTAAAGAAGTCATTCACAGAACGGAGGCATCCCCTGGCCCACCCTTCACCAGGACCAGCTTGAGATCTGAGATCTGTCTTTTCTTCCTTCAAAAAGTTTACTTTGACTCTCACGACTCAGTGTGATAAGCTCAGGTGTCACAGAGCAAGGAGGAATCAGTGTCTTTTTCATCTGGTCCCTCATTTTCACACCATCACAACCTGCGCTGCCTCTTCCTTTCTCACTGACCTGCATTTCACTCTGCTGTACTTTTCCCTCAGTTAATTTTCTCCTGACTGCTGGCACTCTTTGCTCGGGAGGACATCTTTCCTTCCTAACTACATTTGACAAAATCAACATTTCAACCCACTGTCATTAATCTGTGGGTATCTTTGCTGTGGAATTCATAATGAATTATTATGTAAATTAACTCTATACTATAAAAGTCCCTTGGAAACAATCTGGTAGAGAAGGATGCAGGGACAGGAGAGGGACCATGATGGGGCATTAGGAGTTTCTTAGGGACTAAGTCATGATATGTCCCAGAATTTCTGGCCAAGAAACTTAAAAAACAAATATTATTTGTAACATAAAAGTTTGCAGTCCTGAAGCAAAATCATAGTGAAAAAAGAAAATAAAAAGGGAAGGTAGAGTAAGTTAAGAGGAAGGTAAAGCAGAAGAAAAGGTAGAAGAGACAGAAAATTAGAGATTTGTGAGGTAAGGAGAGCTGATGATACCAGTGAAAACTACTCTGGTACGAATATTGCGAGAGTTGCTTAGAGTAATGGAAGTCTCCCCTGGTAGGTAACACGTCCTTACTACACTTTACTGAATCTTGTTTCCAGTGGAACAAATATCATGATAAAATATAAAATAAGTGAAATAAAGGAGAAGGACCCTGCAGTTCTGTGTAAAAATTTATATATATATATATATATATATATACTCATTTCTGAGTAGAAGAGGGGAACTCTACCTATGCTGAAGTGTTCATTTACGTATATATTTTTGAAATACACACACATATGTATACATACATGTATGTATGTGTGTATGTGTGTGTGTGTGTATATATATATATATGTGGTGGGTTTTGAGTTAAGGTAATAAGTAATTTCATTTTTTTGTCTTCCATGCAATAATGTTTTAAAATAATTACTGATTTACTCAGTATTGCAAAGTAGTTTATATCTCAGTACTTTACAAGTGCTGCATTTAGAATATGAGAGGCATTTTTATCATTGTTCTCAATACTGAACACGTGGGCCAACTGTATTTCCCACACTCTTCAAAACTACTTCCTTTGCTGAATAATAAAAGCGGATTCCTTTTATCACTTACAGTGATATTTAATGGGAAAAGGTGAATATCTGAGAAAGTATTTTTAAACAACAGAATTTTAAATGCAGGTGAATGTACTCTTCCAAACATGCTTTAAAGCATTTATAATGTCACATGTTTAGCAATTTTAAAAAGGCTTTCAAATACATAACATTATTTAAAACCAGTAGTTTCCTTAACTCATACTATCTTTTCATTAATATTATCTTTTAAAATAGACAGTATATTAATTTTAAATTCAAATTAGTAATAATAGTTACCACATATTGAGTGCCTACTTTTTTCATGCTGTGTTCAGCTTGTTTAACAGTAATAGCTAGTCTGTTAAGCATTTACACTTTGCTCATTTAATTCTCACTTTAGATAGCTGCTGAGGCTTATAGAGGTAAGTAGCTTGCCCTTGGTCATATAACCAGGAATTGACAAAGCCAGGATGTTTGATTTCATTTTTTCAGCACATATTTATTGGGCACATACTGTGTGCTAGGAACTATTTTATTGAACCCTAGGAATATAGGGGTCAACAAAACTGACACGATTCATGTTTTCATGGGACATACACTGGCTCCAGGGTCCTTGCTCTTAACTAATTTGCCATGGTGCGTACTTTACATGTATTATATCATAACCACCCTGTAAAGCATTTGAGGTACCCCCATTTTATAGGTGAGATATAAGGCACCCTTGGACAAATTAACATTCCCAAGGTCTTATAGCTTTGTGACCCTGCAAAGCCATTGCCATTATCCCATACTACCTCCACAATATATAAACAGGCATTGGCTGAAAAAAAAGTTTTATAGTACAAATAGTATTTGTTTTATAAGTTTCTCAGCCAGAAATTCATTCTGCAGAGGCTGAATGTTCCGTAAAGAATAGCTGCCACAGGATTAATCTGGGTTGACATGCTTTGGGAATCCCATTAAATTAGTTCTTTGTTTGGGAGTCAGTTTAGTTAGTGACATACAAGAGACTGCTATTGCTTTGGCAAAAAACAAAACGGCAACAAGAACCTATTTGTTTACTACCAGCTTCCTGAATGGCAGTGAATGCTATGTCATCTTAAATAATAGATTTTTTCAAAGCAAGCTTTTGAAACTGAAAATCACATCTGTGAAAAATGTCATGGCTATACATGGTTTCCCCAGTCTTTGTAAAGGGCTGAATTTGCTTTTAAATTCTAAATAAGACACACAATCTGTTGCTTCTTGTGTTGCTGTATTTCCTTAAGTTTTATGTAAATCGCCAATTACCATTTTCAACAAATTTAGAACTTTCATTTATTAAAAGAAGACAAAATATTTGAGAAATTTATTGAAAAGAAAAGGCGTTTTTTGGGTAAAGCCTAATGCTTTGTCATTCGAGGCTCAGCACATACTGATGAGTCGTGAAATCTTGTCTTGACTTACTCTCTGTAATTTGTATTACAATAACAGTAGATATAGTGACTATTTTTATATGTTTTTTTCTGCACAGGATTCTAGTGCAATCTCTAAACAGAAAATAAGTGTTTTAGACCAAACATTAGTATGCAACAAATAACCATAATATCCAAAACAATATTTATGATAAAACTGCTTTTAAAAATGTTTTCTGAACATATGAAAGACAATATGATGGCAAACTCATATGTTCATATACTTAATGAAATTTTAGGAATATTATTTAGGAAACAGATAACCCACTGTAGAGGCTGACAGTTATTTTTTCTGTGGATTACCAATGTATAAATAGAAAAGATAGTAGCACAATGCAAGTCTTGAACAAAAAAGCTTCTGCTGCTCATTAAATGTATCCAATCATTGCATTTAATAGTTCTTCCTTTTGAAATGATGATCTAGAGGGAAGACAAAAGCTTCCAGAAAACAATGTAATCACTCTGAGGATTTTATTGACTATAGTATAAAATGGAATCAGTCTATATTCCTCTAAAAACTAATGTTAATTTTTAAAAATACATAAAATACACTCAATAATCTCTATGATATTATTGATTCTGAACCTACATGACCACTGTTGGAACTTTAACATCCACATACATCTTGAATTGCTCAGAGGACTCTAAAATATTTACCTGGGCCTTGTTTACCTTCTTCAAAAGGTTATTATGTTTCATGCCATCAGATATTATTGAGTTCAATCTCTTATTATTCTTCTTAGTATTTCCCAGGATGAAAATACAGTGTATCAGATAAAGACTGAGATTCAGAATTGGCTTTTTTGGAGAACTTTTTAAATTCAATGTGTTTGTCATTGTTTTAAGTCTGTTACTGTTTTTTAGAGAAAATGGAGCTAAGGAAAGGAGTGTATTTGATAATAAAAGTTTCTCATTCTACTAATCAGATTTCAGGTGATGAAATGTCATCAGTATTTGTGCAGTAGTGAAAACATTATTTTGATCTTGGTGTCAAGACAAAGGTAGGAAGGAGAGAGGAAAAGGAAACAATGAAAAGAGAAAGGAGGGGCTTCCCTGGTGGCGCAGTGGTTGAGAGTCTGCCTGCCCATGCAGGGGACACGGGGTTCGTGCCCCGGTCGGGGAAGATCCCACATGCCGCGGAGCGGCTGGGCCCGTGAGCCATGGCCACTCAGCCTGTGCGTCCGGAGCCTGTGCTCTGCAACGGGAAAGGCCACAACAGTGAGAGGCCCGCATACCACAAAAAAAGAAAAAAAAGAGAGAGAGAAAGGAAAAGAGGATTTGTCTTAAAATTGGGTTTGAATCGAGCCGTATATATACCTAGGAAACCATTATGGAGTTTGTGCCCCAACTGGACAAACATAGAGTAGATGGAAAAGTAGAATGGAGGATAGACTGTGGCACGATCTATATGACAATTTTGTTTTTCTCCTAATAAACACTCTACTCATTTGATAGCATTTTTATTAACCTAATTCTTTATAACCTCTAAGACCTAATATTCATATGTAGATTATATAAATCACCATTTTAAGACTTTATTCTAGAAAAATACTCAAATTTGATTTTAAAGTGATTTGGATATTCAGGTTTGTAAGGAGACAATGTTTCCAGTGATTATATCATCTCTATGCATGTGCAATTTAATATAATACCTACTAAGTACCAGGCATTCAACACAGTCATTTAATCAGTGATTACTATTCTCACATAGGAGATAAAGGTCTCAGTTTGTAAACCACTGGCTATGGAGGTGGGAAAAAGATCTCTGATTACCCCCCCAAGGGAGTCAAATAAAGCACCTCCGTATCAAAAGCGAAGTTTTAAGTTTAGTATGCCTCTGGTTTTGGACCATAAAAAAAACTTTGGCCTTGGGAATCAGATATGTCTGTTTAATGCTAGCTCTTTCACTTTCATGCACTAGGTGTGTAACCTTGGACAAATTACCTATCTTCTCTCAACCTTCCTTTCTCTATCTGTAAAATGGAGTTAAAAATACGAGCCACAGAGACTCATTAGCATCAAATGAAGTGAGCTGTGAAAGTTCTACAACAGTCCCTGACAAAGTAGACCATCAGGAAATGTTACAAGATAGTAAGAATAACTTTTCAATGGTGTGGCATAATGTCAGCAGCTTTTCCTGTTGAAGGGAAGCATTTTCTGTATGAGAAGAACGTTTCCTCAAAAAATAAGATATTATTTAATGTGCTGCTTTTGTCAATTTGGCAAAGGTTAAACTTACAAAATATCCAGAAATTTCTAATCATTGCAAGTTAGCCTATCACATCATCAAGGCCATTCTGATATGAATTTAAACTAGAATTGCCAAGTTGAATGAAATTTCACTTCTGGTTTGCTCCAGTCCTCCAGATAGACTTAGTTTAAAATCAGAGAAGACTTTTGGATAGACCATGCTTTAAGGTTTTCATCTGGATTTTTAAATAGGACAGTTATACAACTTGAATAGCCACTGACTCCACTTAATCTCTCACTTTTCATAATCCTCACATTAATGTTATCCATAGAAATACATAGAGTACTATATTATTATGATTCAAAGTTCCTCGAAAATGTGTGTTCCATTCCTCAGCTAGAAGTTTCTTTGCAAACGTAGCCTCTATATGTGTATGTGTCCCTGTTAAAGAAACTAGTATTGAAATACAAGATTATACAATATTAGCATCTTACCTTCCTGTCATTTGTGCTCCCCACGATTTGGAGAAAAGCAGAAAACTGGTATTCTGCGTCTGAATCTACTCTAGCAATGAAAGTGAAAGGAAATCACATCCTCAAACTTGAGGGAGGATAGTATGCAGATTGTGAAAAATCCTTCAACTGTCCCATTTTACACAGTCTCCTGCCCAGTGTTGAATCCTATTTTCAAAGGGAATTGTTGAGGTTTAAAAATATATAGTTTAAGGGAAGTGGAAAAGCCACTTGGTCCATTGTCTCCTAAATGCATTAAAAATATTCCCTTTCTAAGGCATCTTGAAGAAGCATGCAAATTACAAGGCTTGTGAGAACCACTGTTGAAAAATACTGTGCGGTATCTTCATGTGATGTTTGCGACAATTGCTGGAGGTAACTACTACCCACTTTCCTTCAGCATCATTTCAGAAGATCAGCAAAAAATGCTGTTAACTCTAAGAGACTCAAGCTGTCAAAATCTATTAAAGTGACATACCGTTAATGCTAGCTCAACCTAAAAAACAATCATCCTGTAATGAAATGCTTTATAGAAACTCAGGAAAGCTAGGAAATACATGCTTCTCTACTAAATTAGCCGGTATTTGAGACCCATGGTGGTGTGGTATAGAAATGGTAATTTGACTCCCTGCGGTGGCTTAGTAATGGCCCCTTCGTAATTATCCATAGGTGTGTGTGCTTTTGTGAATATGTCTTAGAGACCTAGAAATGACTTTCCTCCAAAAAGGGGGGAAGAATTTGGAAGAAGCAGATGTGGGTAAAAAGAAGGGAAGTTTATTTTCCTTAGTCACCTCCCAAATTTGTTGCTAGTATATAAAAACGTAGACATCAACACACTCTCATACACACACACACGCACACACAGACACACAGCACACACAAACTTTGAACTGAGGCATGTCTATAAAGAGCATCTTTACAGCGACTTTATTTTTCAAATGGGAGCAGCAAGCACTGAACGCAGTGCAACTATCCTCACAACAGGATAGTCATAACCCCCTTTCTGTCCATGGGCATCAAGTCTTTATTTGAGGGGAAAAGCCTAGATGATATTGACATGACTGTAAATGAGGACCAGAATGAGATACTGCAGTACTTTACATCCTTCTGGTAGTCGATAATGAAGTGCTATCACACTATACAAAAGTCACATTGGAGGAAAATAAAAGCTAGCATGCTCTCCTGACAATTTATAATTTCACCAACTTCATAGACTTCATCTCATCAGATTATTAGAGCCCTGCTCAGAGGGATCAATCATTAAGGAGTTCCTAAGTGTGAAGAAAATGATTGGAAAGTATTTTCTGTTTACCCCACATGAAAGTAAGAAATAAAAGGGAATCTTCTTTAAGAGCAGAAACTTCATGACCCAAGGATATTAATGTTTCAGTTCTCAGATCAGAGATGGCTCTACACTTAGGCAGATGTACTGTCATCCAGAAAACACTATTTAAAGAGAGCTTTAACACTCTGGAATCATTTGCCCACTGCCCAGCTTAACTCCATCCTTCCTCCTTTCCGCCTTGAAATTCCCTTCATTAAGTAGGCACTTAAACTCTGGAAGCTTGCTATGAAATATGCTTCCTGGGAGAATTTTCTCAACTTTGCTTTAAGTGCAGATTGGTTCATCAGATTATTTAGCTAACACTTGTAGCTCTGATACAATAAAATATAGTTAAATTTCACTGAAGAAAGAGAAAATACATGTGAATTGATATTATAATTTTGACTTCCTTACAACTGTGTTCAAAGATCTCTATTATCTGGCTTTAGTTTATATTTCTAACCTTTTTTCCCACTTTTTCCTCTCACATTGCATTCTGACTCTTCCCTATATAAATGTCACTTTTCTACACCTGTGACTCTGCTCATTTCTGAAGCCCTCACACATGTCACATCCTTGATAATTTGTCCATTGATAGATGAGATGACTTGAGACAGCTATTCACAGTAAAGATTTTAGCTCCAATGTATGGTTTCGAGTAGTTCTCAAGTAACAAATTACAGTGTGCGTAAGAATCACCTGGAGTGCTAGCCAAAGATGGAGATTTTGCCGCTCCACCTCAAAGATTCTGATTTGGTAGTTCTATGAGAACTACCAGACTCCCAGAATATGCATTGTTAATAAGTCCACCAGATGATTCCAATGCAGGTAATTCCAGGACCTCTTTTCAAGACAGTGCTCTAATAACCTTTCTCCTTTGCTTTTTAAATTTCTGGCAAAAGACTTCCCAGAAAACATTTTTTAAAATGAAATTGTCATTAAAAATTATTAATTCCCAGAATTCCATTCCAAAAATGCTAGAGTACAGACATTTTTATCTATCTTCCTAGCTGGATTGAAAGTATTTAGATGGAAGATAGCTAAATGCGGGTTAATGAAATTGCTGTTAGTTACTTTTTGAGAAAATGTAGGAATCCCAAGAACATGCTATAATTTGCATCACTTTTGTACTGCCTCTACCAGCTCTGTAGTTAAAGGGCAACAAAACAACCATTTATGAAAGGGTAGGTTTAAGATGAAAATAATTCTTTTGCAAAACTCAGGAAACAGTATCAGAGCCTGCGAACTGTGCGCTTCCAACTGGAGAATCCTGTATTTGTAATAAATTCCTTTTGCTCTGGATGAGTTCTGCATTTTCAATGAGGTTAACTTGGCAACATTCTAGTTGATTTTAATAAAAATAGCTGCTTTGAGGACAGGGAGCTGAGGTTGCCAATTTTACAGCTGCCTTTGCACGATTACTCTTACACCTCCTTCAGGGCTACTTAGAACCAGTAAGCAAATTAAGTGTATCGATTGCAATTTTGTTGGTCTAACCCCCTCTTTTTTTTTTTTTTTTTTTCCTTAAGGAATAAACTTGGTTCCTTTCAGTATGTGTCTGTTCAGAGTGATCTCTTTTCTTTTCAGCCATAACACAAAGACAACATCATGGCTGG
Source organism: Delphinus delphis (assembly GCF_949987515.2). Classification (NCBI taxonomy): domain Eukaryota; kingdom Metazoa; phylum Chordata; class Mammalia; order Artiodactyla; family Delphinidae; genus Delphinus; species Delphinus delphis. The sequence continues at coordinate 22,937,527 of NC_082691.1, read as the reverse complement.
ATCCACGACTTGCGAAAAAGGCTAAACCTCCAGAAGAATGCAAAGAAAATGGTAGGTTATTTAAGTTTTTATGGTGTTTCGGCGTTGCACTTTGAGAGTATGTGTGTTTCTTAAGAGAGGGTCTTGTCTAAAGAAGCTATAATCTGATTGAGACAATTTTAAAGCTGTAATATTTAATGCCCAGATAGGAGAAAGAATTAACTCGGCATTTCAGCAGTGCCATGTGGTTTTCCTTTTTCCTCTGAGGGGACTGTGCTGGACATCACAGCTCTGTGATCTCTATGGGTTCTCTTTGACTCCTGGCCTGACTTCCCACCACCTACTAGGGAGTTTTTGTTTGCAATATGTCTCTCTGAGGACTCTGATCTTTTCATTGGAATTAAATGTGGTGTATAGAGAAAAGTATTGTGGCACTATAAGTAATATTTTATTTTTGTGTTTTGAGGTATAGCATTCTTCTAGTTATTAAGGAATCGGTTATATAAAGATTTATACGTATGGCTCCTTTCCTTTAAATACAACAATTAATTGCATGAATGTGCTGGGTTATCTTTAGTATTTTCCAGTTCCCAATGTAATGACGTTAATTTGCTTAAAAATTGACTGTTTTCATCTATGTGAAGAGTTTTTAAAAATAATTTTGAGGATTAGATGAAAGTAAACCTTGTTTTTAAATTAGTAAATTATATAAATGAAGTGTTACTGATGATACTTACAAGTTTTTTTAACATTGAGTTTAATGTTAAAAGAGTACTTATAATTTGTCTAAAATGATAAATAGCGTATACTCCTGATGATTCATTATTTGACCACATTCACAGCCTTTATCTGATCAAATTATTAGAGCCTTGTTCAGAGGCATCTATCATTGAAGAGCTCTAAAAGTGAGGAAAGTGATGAGGAGTGTTTAAACTTTTAAAAAAGTTTTTAGAAAGTCAACTTTTTAAGAAGTCTGTAACTGTAAAAGTCCTTTTATTTTAATGGTAATTCTGTCTTTCTCAGACAATATCAAGATAATATTGTTCATTCCTATGGTATAAGGTAACTGTTCACAAGCTGGTTATACAACTAAGCTAAATAAAAAATCAGTTTACCGGCTATATGTACATATTTGAATGCATAAATGTCTAATTTTTATCACTACATATAATTTTATATTCACAGCTATGTCTGTATGCCTTCTGTATAAAAGTGTAGCTATATGTGTGTGAATCCTTTACAATTATTCTGTGACCTGAGACTTTTGAGCACAATTAGGTTACATTTCATTGGCACTAATAAGACATATGTTGCAAATTATGATAGGTTATAAATTAAAATGACCTGATCTGCTATATCTGGGAGTTATGATTTACTGATGCCACAGATATAAAACTATATATACATATATATATATATATATATATATATATATATACTAATTAAAATGAATTCAGTGATTTTGCATTTCTGTACCTGTTGAACTTCTCAACTGTCTTGTACATTTGAGTTGTTCTTTTCATTATAAAAGGCTATTAAAGTCAAATTTTAAAATCCTGGGAGAGATGTAGGTTTAACATTTTGCATAACTGTAACATTTCAATGTTATCAGTTTTTCCCATATCTGTACTCATCTGTCTTCTCAGCATGGTAGATGCCTAAAATATGATACCAGTACCTGTGAATTCATGTGATATTAAAAAATGAGTCCTAGAATACAGTCTAATAGCTCAGAGTGATTTATAACTGGTTAATTACTATTTTTCTTTTTCTACAAAATAAGTAATTCACAGATTTTATTTCATATGTTACTGGAGTATTTTACAATGTAAACTAACATCTAGTTAGAATGCTATTGTTCCAGGCACATATTTTAAGTTTTCTTACCAAGAAAAGTGCTTTTTGGTTATACTGTTACTTCTCTTTTATTTTTCTTTAAATAGCATAGATTAAAACTGCTTGTTTAAAATGTTGGATGTTAATGGATTGCTGTTGAGCCTACTAGTTAAGACAGCCTTCTTTATATCTATCACAGGTCAGCGCAGATCAAAAAAGTTAGTAGTTTTCTGAATGCTGAAATATGTATAAAATGTGTGTAAAAATTGTAGAGGCTTAAGATGATAATATCTTTCACTAGCAAAGATTTATCCTTCTTCCACCATGGAGATAGAGTGGAGGCTAATTACCTTAATCCAATCAGAGCTGAGCCAACATGAGGTTGGGTTGAGCTTTGGTGAGACCCAGTCTACCTCTGGTTTGCTTTTGTTCTTAGGGTGTTTGCCCGCCCAGAGTTTCAACTAATAGCCTATTGTAGGTCAGCAAATATTTTCCATAAAGGGTCAGGTAGTAAATACTTGAGGCTTTGGTCACCGAGTTTCTTCGCAACTACTCATTGTTGTACAAAAGTGACCAAAGTCAATATATAAATAAAGGGTATAGATATATTTCAATAAAACATTGCTCATAGACACAGAAATTTGAGTTTCATGAATTAAAATATTATCCTTTTGATTTTTTTTCTCAAACATTTAAAATTATATAAACTGTTCTTAGCTCTTGGACCATACAAAACATAGGGGCAAGCTGGACTCGGTCCAAGGATGAACCCTGGCCTGGTGTATCCATGTGGAGCCTGCCCCTGGGCAGGTCTTGAACACCAATATTTTAAAAATATTTTTCTTCTCAGTAATGCAAGACTACCAAAAATCTGTGGTGCTTTTCAGGGGTTTTAGCTTAGTTTTTTGCCTCCAGACCTTGCATCTTCTGAATTTGACAGATGTCATCATGGAATGATTGGCATGTGTTAGAGCTTTGTCAGTCCCTCAAGACTATAACTGTTTGATGGTTTCTCTCAACCCCAGTGATGGCCTTCTTCCCAGGCCAAGTCTGGATTCTTTCCACAGCCCAGAATCAACAAAAATCATCTACAACATTCCTCCCTTACCTCTTCAGGATTCTCTCCTCTTCAGATTCTTAGACCATTTTAGATCTGTTGTTTCAGCAGTTCTCTGATTCCTTTGTATTGTTTATTTGTTATATTTGATCTAGATTTTCTATGTGTTCTCTTAACCTGCTCACTTCATCCTACCTGGAAGCAGAAATTTTAGTGCAGTAATTTTTAAATTGTACATTTAAGACTTTACTGGATTGCATGCTGTAAATTCTTTATTATCATTATAATCATACTTAGTCCCTCAAGATTGAATTCCATGTTATGTATGTGTGCATACTATTATGAATGTACATATGTATGTGTGTGTATGTAGATATGGATCTGTAAATGTATGCTTCTTCAGTTCTGTTTACATAGATGCTTGAAGGTGATTACTTAGTCACCTATAATAAGATGAAGTCAAGTAAAAGAGAGATGAAAGGAGGTATCGACTGATTTAAATTATTCTTGGGTGAGAGAAAAAACTAGCAAATGTTTTCTCATTGGCATCAAGGAGGGAAAAGCCACCATGGATGGCTCAGTACAAATACTTATTAAACAACTACTTATTTTGTTGACACTAAAGCAATCATTTTGCTTTTTTGTTTGAAGGATAACACAGCTACTAAACATAAAAACATACTTCCTTCTCTCAGAATATGGTTGAAAATAGTAAAGTCATTGTGCTCTGTGCAGTTTTGGAATTTAAGCACCAGTCTACATGGCAGAAAAAAGTCTCCACCTACTACAAGACTCTAATATTAGGATTTGGGGGAGTGCTGTTCAGCAAGCCAATATAGTCTTTTACAAAATGCAACAGAAATAACAGTTAACTATTAAATAATGTGGATGCAAGATTGGTTGAACTGTATATAAAGCACCATCATATTGTCCCCAGTCCTGAGAATCAGCACTGTGATGTTTGTCTGAGATATTTCCAATCATAAACATCCCAGTGGTGACACACTCCGCATGAATCACTGAATTAGGGTCAATATCAGAAGTGATTCAATCCCTGTAGGACTCTTTATAAAGTTGGAAAGTGACTAAAATCAGTAGGACTACAGTATTGTATTCAGGAGAGGAAATTATGTGGGATTTGTAGTCAGGGAAAACTTTATTCCAAATCCAAATCTGTGGGCTTTTAGGCAGGTACTTAATCTCTGGGAGCCTAGGTTTTCTTACCTGTAAATGGAAATGATATCTATTTCATGCACATTTAGTTTCACAAACGAGGACAGAGTTTGTTGCACCATAGACTCTAAATAACTGCTTCTTTATTTTCATTCGAGTATGCTCTGAGCCAACAAATTAGTCTCATAGAAGGCAACGGGGAAGAAATTCAGAACAGTTGGCCTACCTTAAGAGCCTTTAATTTCTCTAGGGTGTCCTGAAGAGGTAGAAAAGAACAAACCCATGTAGGCAAAACTTATCCAGCTAGCTAATTCCAGCCTAATATTAATAGATTGGAGGTTTCCCCCCTCCATTCTGTTAAACTAGCTCTAAATTTCACCAAGTTTTAATTCGAGCTGTATGAATTGGGTCATTTCTGTATTCAGTATCTATGAATTGTAAGTGAGTTGTTTCATAGGAAAGAAAAATCACATAATCTTAACCTTTTTACCTACATGAAAACTGCATTTCAACTTACATTAACTAAAGCTTTGAACTATTACTTAATCTATCTTAAAAAAAAAAAAGCTATGTCCGAAATGCTCATGAACAAAGATAGCATAAACTTTGTTTCATAATATTTATTAAATGGATTTTTTCCAAGATAAGGAGGTTACCTTTCTAAAATAATAGAAAACGCTAATTAATTTCAGGTCATTTCTTTTTTTTTTTTTTTTTCCAGGTCATTTCTTAAGTGAGTTTTATAGACATGACAGAAACATTTGGACATGCATACTTTTATTTTTATTTTCATAGTTCAAATTCATTTTCTAGACTACATAATTTATTTCCCTTAAATAGGGACTTTGGCCTACTTTCTCATTAAATTTGTATTGATAATTAGAGCTCCTAATTTCTCAAGATTAAATATGAGCAAATTAATATATCCCTTGAATATTTGTTTTTCTAATCTGATAAAACTGCTAAGATTATATTTGTAAAGTATCTTGAAATTTTTTCACTAGGAAGAATTAATAAAAAACAGACTCTAAAAATATTAACTATTCAAGTACTAAAACTTTAAAGTTGAAAAGATTCATTTATATGCAAATATTGAAATCCTAATGTTTAAATATTATGAACAAACTAATTTGTGTATTTTGTTTCTATACTGATATTTTGAGTGTTTTTGTAAAAAAAAAATGATGAAATTTAAAATATCTTAACAGAAGCAGTTAGTTCTTATTTCACTAACTGGTAATTATTTGTGTTACAGTAAGTCCTCCACATATGAACAAGTTCTGTTCTGAGAGTGCGTTCGTAAGACCAATTTGTTTGTAAGTCCAACAAAGTTAGCCTAGGTACCCAGCTAACACAATCGGCTATATAGTACTATACTGTGATAGGTTTATAATACTTTTCACACAACTAATACATTAAAAAACAAACACAAAACATAAAGAAAACATTTTTAATCTTATAGTACAGTACCTTGAAAAGTACAGTAGTAAAGTATAACAGCTGGCATACAGGGGCTGGCATCGAGTGAACAGGCAAGAAGAGTTACTGACTGGAGGAGGGAGAGGAGGTGGGAGATGGTAGAGCTGAGGGATCCTCAGCAATAGGAGGCGGAGGGCGAGCTGCAATTTCACTCTCGTCTGACGTTGATGGCACAGGTTCTGGTTCCTTGCTGGATTCAATTCTGTCTACCCTCTTGAAAAAACGATCCAGTGATGTCTGGATAGTAGCTCTTTTTTTCTCATCACAGATGACACGGTAGTACTAGATTGCATTCTGAATGGCTGCTACAACCTTCATGTACTGTCCTACGTTCAGGTCCTGTGCCTCAAAAACTAACAGTGCCTCCTCAAATAAAGAAAAACCCCTTGCCATTTCCTGTGTCATGAATCTCTTTGGTTCTTCAGTTACTTCTGCTTCCTCTTGTCTTTCTTCGTCCTTTCCTTGGGCCTCCAGTTCCATCAGGTCTTCATTAGTAAGCTCCTCATGTTGCATAGCAAGGAGTTTAATGTTATAAGAATGAGTGACATCTACCATCTTTTCACCTCGCTCCACTCTCTCAATTATTTTCAGTTTTGTTTCCATCGTCATCGCTTGGCACTTCTTAGCAGTACCAGCTACATCACCACTGCTTTTATGCTTGCTTCCAGACATCCTGGGCTTGAAATAAAGATACTGTACTACTGTACTCTATATAGTACTATACAGTAAAGTACACAAAAGCACAACCACTTGTAGTGGATGCAAACACATGACAATGTGCGCCAGACATGTGAACTAACTTATGTGATTGGACATGCAAACGCAAGTTCGCATCTTTGAAAGTTCGCAACTTGAAGGTTCGTATGTAGGGGACTTACTGTAGTCATGATTTTCTATAGCAGCACTTTGAGATATGCTTTATCTAATAATATAGCACTCTTTCCATAATTTCAGCTCAAGAGTACTAAGAAAAAAACAATATTTTAGGAATATAAATCTTTTGGGGAGGAAATAATGTTAATCCAAAATAAATCATATAGGATGGATATTGCACTGTTGTGCACAGGTACCAGATTCTGGGTTGTTACTGGCTGTCATTTGATCTAATTGGTCCCATTCTATTCTGATGGGTTGGTGTCCAAACAATTAAAGCTGTTAAATATTTGGAATATCTTTCCTTCACTAATTGTTTATCTGTTTCCCTTCTACCTATTAATGTTTACTTTAGCTATAAAGTAGTACCTGCAGAAGGATTATGAAATTTTGTCCTCCTTTAGTTCTTGATGTCTCAACTTACATTTATGCTTAGGAATAAGTTGTGTCTTATCCTTACTCTTTAATGCACACAAGTTTAAAAATAATATTGACATCATTGAATCTGTTCTACACAGTAGCAAAATGATTTTAAATTTTTTCAAAGATGACTTTTTTTAAAGCATTATAAATCCACAGGAAATAACAAAAGGATTACAGGGAGGTCCCAAACACCCTTCATGAAGCCTCTCCCACGTTAACATCTTATATATATTTATATATATATATATATAATACAATATCAAAATCAGGAAATTGACATTGGTACAATGAACAGAACTTATTCAGACTTCACCAGTTATACAAGTGGTCCTTTGTGTTTGTGTGTGTGTAGTTCTATACAATTATATCACGTGTATAGCTCCACATAACTATAACCACAATAAAGATACATTACCACGAGGCTCCCTTATCTACCAGTTTGTAGCCATATACGTGTCCTCCCACTGCACAAACCTTAGCCACTAATCTATTCTTCATTTCAATTACTTTGTTATTTCAAATGTGTTATACAATAGAATCATACAGTGTGTAAACTTTTGAGATTGCTTTTTCCACTCAATTTAATTACGTTGAAATCCATTCAGGTGTGTGTCTCAATGGTTTGCTACTTTTTATGTACCAATGTTTGTTTAAGCATTTACCCACTGAAGGACACCTGGATTGTTTCCAGTTTTTAGCTAATACAAATGAAACTACAACAGACACTTGAATACAGGGTTTTGCATGAACATAGGTTTAATTTCCCTGGGATAAGTGACCAAGAGTGCAATTGCTAGATTATTATAGAAAGTGCATCTTTAGTTTTAGAATAAACTACCAAACTATTTTCCAGAGTGCCTGTACTCTTTTATTGTACATCCCCACCAGCAGTGAAGGAGTGATCCAGTTTTTCTGCATACTTGTTAGCATTTGGTGTTACGACTATTTTTTATTTTAGCCATTTTGATAGGTGTGTAATGATATTGTATTGTGGTTTTAATTTGTATTTCCCTAATGGCTAATGATATTGAACATATTTTCATGTGATTATTTGTCATTTATATATCCTTCTCAGAGTAAGTCTGGTCATGTCTTTTGACCAATTTTTAATTAGACTCTTTTTTTTATTCAGTTTTGAGAGTTCTTTATGTATTCTAGATAGAAGTCCCTCTATCAGATATGTTCTTTACAAACATTATCTCCCAGTCTGTAATTGGCCTTTCCATCCTCTTCACAGGGTTTTTTGCAGAGAAAATGTTTTTAATTTCAATAAAGTCTAATTTATCAAATTTTCCTTTTATGAACCATGTTTCTGATAACAAGTGTAAGGACTCTTCACCTAGCCCTAGATGCCAAAGAGTTTCTCATGTTTTTTTCCTAAATTATATAGTTTTACATTTAAGCCTGTGGTCTATGTTTACTTAATTTTTTTATAAGGTGTAAGGTTTAGGTTAAGGTTCAGTTTTTTCCCTGTGGATATCCAGTTACTCTAGCACCATTTGTATAACAGGCTATCCTCTCTCCATTGGATTGTGAATGCAACTTTGTCATAAATCAGTGGGTTCCACTGGTCTATGGGTCTATCTCTGTGCCAGTAACACACTCTCTTGATTCCTGTAGGTCTGTGGTAAGCCTTAATATTAGGGAGAATGATGCTCCCTAGTTTATTCTTTTCTAGGAAGAGAGAAGGAGAGAAAGAGAAAGGAGTTTTAGTTAATCAGGAAGAGATAACAATTCTGAACTTTTATGCATGCTTGTATGTACAGCTTCAAGTTATACAGAGATGGGGAAAAAATGACAAATCTGAAAAAAAGAATTTAAAGAATTCACTATTAGAGTGTATGATTGAGTGCATCTCTCTTACTACTCAATATATTAAACACAGAAAAATAAGAAGAAAGATTTGAAAAACAGAAAAGGTATTCTTGATCTAAAAGTTTTAACGAATGGAGAATACACTTCTCAAGCATACATAGTACTTTATGAACATTGAATACATAATAGTCCATAGAGTAGGTCTTTACAAAATTTAAAGATGACATTCCTATATTACAGAAAACTTTAATTATATATCAATAAAAAGAAAAATAGTCTCCATAATAGGAAAATTTAAAACATTAAAAAATGTTTCCACCTTCATTGGGGTATAGCTGACAAATGAAATTGTGTCAGTTTAAGGCATGCGGTATGATGATTTGATACACATATAGTGAAATGATTAACACAATTTAGTTAATACATCCATCAACTCACATGGTTACCTTTTTGTGTCTGTGTGGTGAGAACATTGAAGATATACTCTCTTAGCAACTTTCAAGTATATGATACAGTGCTATTAACTGTAGTCACTATGCTGTACATTAGATCCTCAGAACTTATTCATCTTATAACTGTAAGTTTCTTTCTTTTGACCAGTATCACCTGATTATCCCCCATTCCCCAGCCCCTGGCAACCACCATCCTGCTCTGTTTCTATGACTTCAGCTTTTTAGGATTTCACATATAAGTGAGATCATATAGTAATTGTCTTTCTCTGACTTATTTCACTTAGCATAGTGCCCTCAAGGTCTGTGCATGTTGTCGCAAATGGCAGGATTTTCTTCTTTTCTATGTCTTAATAATATACCATTTATATATATCTTATTTTCTTTATCCATTCATTGATCAATGGATACTTAGGTTGTTTCCATATCTTGGCTATTGTGAATAAAGTTATGGTGAACATGGGAATTCAGATATCTCTTTGAGGTTATAATTTAATTTCCTTCAGATATATATGCAGAAGTGGGAGTTCAGGATCATGTAGTAGTTCTATTTTTAATTTTTTGAGGAACCTCCATACTGTTTTCCATAGTGGCTGCACCAATTTACATTCCCTACCAGTAGTGCACAAGGGTTTCCTTTTGAACATCTCTTGTCTTTTTGATAGTAGCCATTCTGACAGATGTGAGATGATATTTCCTTGTGGTTCTGATTTGCATTTCCCTGATGATTAATGATGTTGAGAACCTTTTCATGTACCTGTTAATCATGTATGTGTCTTCTTTGGAAATATGTCTGTTCAGGTCCTTTGCCCATTTTTAAATTAGATTTTTTTTTTTTTTTTTTTGCTAGTCGTACAACTCCCTTATACATTTTAGGTATTAATCTCTTTCCAGGTAAACGTTCTGCAAATGTTTTCTGCCATTTTATAGATTGCATTTTTATTATGCTGATTTTTTTTCAGTGCAGATGTTTTCCCACTTGTTTAGTTTTGCATTTGTTGCTTGTTCTTTTATTGTCATTTCCAAAAAGTATTGCCGAGATCAGTGTTAAAGAGCTTTGTCCATGTGTTTTCTTCTAGGATTTTTATGGCTTCAGGTCTTAGATTTGAGTTTTTAAGATGTTGCAAGTTAATTTTTGTGAGTGGTGTAAGATAGAGGTCCAATTTCATTTTTTGAATGTGAATATCCAGTTTTCCCAACATGAATTGTTGAAGAGACTGTCCTTTCCCCATTGAGTATTCTTAGCTCCTTTATCAAGTACTATTTGACCGTAAATGAAAAGGTTTACTTCTGGGCTCCTTTTTAAAATTAATTAATTAATTAATCAATCAATTTTTGGCTGCATTGGGTCTTCACTGCCATGCATGATCTTTCTCTAGTTGCAGTGAGTGGGGGCTTCTCTTCGTTGTGGTGTGGGCTTCTCATTGTGGTGGCTTCTCTTCTTGTGTAGCACCTGCTCTAGGCTGTGAGCTTCAGTAGTTCTGGCATGCAGGCTCAGTAGTTGTGGCTCGTGGGCTCTAGAGCACAGGCTCAGTAGTTGTGGCGCATGGGCTAAGTTGCTCCATGGCATGTGGGATCTTCCCAGACCAGAGCTCGAACCCATGTCCCCTGCATTGGCAGGTGGATTCTTAACCACTGCATCACCAGGGAAGTCCTATTTCTGGGCTGTTGATTCTATTCCATTTGTCAATGTGTCTGTTTTTACGCCAGTACCATACTGTTTTGATTACCTTAGCTTTGCAATATAGTTTGAAATCAAGAGGAAGTGTGATGCCTCCACCTTTGTTTTTCCCTCCTCTGGATTTCTTTGAGTATTTGGGATCTTTTGTGGTTCCATACAAATTTTACAGTTGTTTTTTCTATTCTGTGAAAAATTCCATTGGAACTTTATTAGAGATTGCATTGAATCTGTAGATGGTTTTAGGTGGCTGGACATTTTAACAATACTAATTCATCAAATCCATCAAGATGAGATAGTTTTCGATTTATATGTGCCTCTTCAATGTCTTTCATCAATGTCTTATAGTTTCAATTGTACACATCTTTTACCTCCTTAAATTTCTTCCTTAATATTTTTTGATGCTATTGTAGATGGGATTTTTTTTGTTTTTCAGATAGTTTTTTGTTGCACAGTGAACAATGTGCTACATGACTCTTTTTGAATTATGGTTTTCTCAGGGTATATGCCCAGTAATGAGATTGCTGGGTCGTAGGGTAGCTCTACTTTTAGTTTTTTAAGGAACCTCTATATTGTTCTCCATAGTGGCTGTATCAATTTACATTCCCACCAACAGTGCAAGAGGGTTCCCTTTTCTCCACACCCTCTCCAGAATTTATTGTTTGTAGATTTTTGATGATGGCCATTCTGACTGGAGTAAGGTGATACCTCATTGTAGTTTTGAATTTTATATTCGTAATATAGTCTGATTTGCATTTCTCTAATGATTAGTGATGTTGAGCATCCTTTCATGTGTTTGTTGGCAATCTGTATATCTTCTTTGGAAAAATGTCTGTTTAGGTCTTCTGCCCATTCGGGGATTGGGTGGTTTGTTTTTTTAACATTGATCTGCATGAGCTGCTTGTATATTTTGGAGATTAATCCTTTGTCAGTTGCTTCACTTGCAAATATTTTCTCCCATTCTGAGGGTTGTCTTTTCATCTTGTTTATGGTTTCCTTTGCTGTGCACAAGCTTTTAAGTTTCATTAGGTTCCATTTGTTTATTTTTGGTTTTATTTCCATTTCTCTAGGAAGTGGGTCAAAAAGGATCTTGCTGTGATTTATGTCATAGAGTGTTCTGCCTATGTTTTCTTCTGACAGTTTTATAGTGTCTGGCCTTACATTTAGGTCTTTAATCCATTTTGAGTTTATTTTTGTGTATGTTGTTAGGGAGTGTTCTAATTTCATTCTCTTACATGTAGCTGTCCAGTTTTCCCAGCACCACTTATTGAAGAGGCTGTCTTTTCTCCACTGTATATTCTTGCTTCCTTTATCAAATATAAGGTGACCATATGCGCATGGATTTTTCTCTGGGCTTTCTATCCTGTTCCATTGATCTATATTTCTGTTTTTGTGCCAGTACCATACTGTCTTGATGACTGTAGCTTTGTAATATAGCCTGAAGTCAGGGAGCCTGATTCCTCCAGCTCCAGTTTTCTTTCTCAAGATTTCTTTGGCTATTCAGGGTCTTTTGTGTTTCCATACAAATTGTGAAATTTTTTGTTCCAGTTCTGTGAAAAATGCCATTGGTAGTTTGATAGGGATTGCATTGAATCTGTAGATTGCTTTGGGTAGTATAGTCATTTTCACTCAAGATTTCTTTTTGATTTCCCTTTTGATTTCTTCTTTGACCCATTGGTTTTTCAGGAGTGTGTTGTTTAATTTTCACTGATCTGTGAATTTTTCAGTTTTTCTCCTCTGTTTCTAGTTTTATTACATTGTGGTCAGAAAAGATAATTTGTATTATTTCAGTATTCTTACACGATCTAAGACTTATTTTGTGACCTAACATAATGATCTATTCTAGAGAATGTTCCATGTACACTTGAGAAAAATGTGTATTCTGCTGCTGTTAGATGAAATGTTCTGCATATCTAAGTCCATTGATTCTAAGATATAGTTGAAGTCCAATGTTTTGTTATTAATATTCTATCTGGATGATCTGTCCGTTCTTGAGAGTGGGGTATTGAAGTCCCCTACCATTACTGTATTATTGTCTATTTCCCCCTTCAGACCTGCATTTGCTTAATATATTTAGGTTCTCCAATATTGAATGCCTTTATATTTATGCAGTTGTTATATCCTCTTGATTAACTGACCTCTTTATCATTACATAATGACCTTCTTTGTCTCTTGTTAAACTTTTAAAATTAAAGTCTATTTTGTCTGGTGTAAGTGTAGCTGCCCCTGTTCTCTATTGGTTTTCCCTTGGATGGAATATCTTTTCCCATCCATTCACCTTGAGCCCATGTGTCCTTAAAGCTGAATTGAGTGTCTTTTAGGCAACATATAGTTGGGTCTTGTTTTTTTATCCATTCAGGCACTCTATATCTTTTTTTTTTTTTTTTTTTTGCGGTACGTGGGCCTCTCACTGTTGTGGCCTCTCCCGTTGCGGAGCACAGGCTCTGGACCTGCAGGCTCAGCGGCCATGGCTCACGGGCCCAGCTGCTCCGTGGCATGTGGGATCTTCCCGGACCGGGGCACAAACTCACACCCCTGCATCAGCAGGCAGACTCTCAACCACTGCGCCACCAGGGAAGCCCTATATCTTTTGATTAGAGAATTTAATCTATTTACATTTAAAGTAATTATTGGTAGGTGAAGACTTAACTCATGCCATCTTATTGTTTTCTGACCATTTTGTATTTCCATTGTTTGTTTCTTCCTCTCTCGCTGTCTTCCATTATGAACTGATGATATTCAGTCGAGGTACGCTTTGATTCATTTTTTTTTTAATCTTTTATGTGTCTCCTATAGGTTTTTGCTTCGTGGTTACCATGAGGGTTAGGTACATGAAATATTTTATAGATGTAAGTCTATTTTAATCTGATGACAGCATAACTTCAATTAATACAAAAACTCTAGGGCTACCCTGGTGGCACACTGGTTGTGCATCTGCCTGCCGATGCAGGGGACGTGGATTCGTGCCCTGGTCCAGGAAGATCCCACTTGCCACGGAGCAGCTGAGCCCGTGAGCCATGGCCGCTGAGCCTGCGCGTCCGGAGCCTGTGCTCCGCACTGGGAGAGGCCACAGCAGTGAGAGGCCCGCGTAACACAAAACAAAACAAACGAAAAAAGACTGTATACTTTTACTCCTCCCCCACATTTTATGTTTTTGATTTCACAACTTATCTTTTTTATAGTGTGTATCCATTAACAAATTATTGTAGTTAGAGTTATTTTTAATGCTTTTGTCCTTTTACTTTATATTATAATTAAGTGGTTAACTCAGCATCATATTATAGTATTAGACTATTCTGAACTTAACTATATACTTACCTTTACCAGTGTGTTGTACAATATATTTTCATTTGTTTTCATGTTACGAATTGGCATCCTTAAATTTCAGCTTGAAGAACTCCTTTCAGCATTTCTTTTAGGTGTATCAGTGATTTACTCTCTCAGTTTTTGTTTGGTTGGGAAAGTCTTTATCTTGCCTTCATTTCTGAAGGACACCTTTGTCAGGTAAAGTACTCCTGGTTGGCACTTTTTTCATTCAGTACTTTGAATATATCATCCCATTTTCTTTTTCTTTGCAAAGTTTCTACTGAGAAATACACCTATAGTCTTATGGAGATTCACTTGTATGTAAAGATGTTTTTCGCTTGCTGCTTTTAAATTGTGTTTGATTTTAGGTAGCATATAGTTGGGTCAATCTTTTTAAATCCATCCTGTGTTTTTTAATTGGTATATTTAGAACATTTACATTTAAACTGATTACTGATATTGTAGGGATTAAATCTGCCATTTTACTATTTGTTTTATTTAGTTCTTGTTCTTTTACTCTTTCCTAGTCTCCCTATGGGATACCTGAATATTTTTCTCTTTTTTAGTCTTCCTATGAGTTACTTGAACTTCAAGATTCTATATTGATTACTTATAGTGTATCTTTCATAGTGGTTGGATTGAATGTTACAATAATGTGTAACTTATTACAGTCTAATAGTATTGACATGTTACTACTTTGAGTAAAGTATAGAAATCTTATTTCTAATTATGTCCCTTTAGCCTCTCCACTTTTTAAATATATTTGTATTAGCATTTTGTCTACATACATTGAATACTACACAAAATGTTGCTATTATTTTTGTTTAACTATCAAATACAATTTAAGAAACTCTTTAAGAGAATGATAATGTATTATATTTTTCCCTATGTTTATCCATTCCATTGATCTTTTCTTCTTGAAGTTCTGAGCTTTCTCCTGATTTCACTTACTTAGCCATTCTTTAAGGGTATGTCTGCTAATGACAAATTAGATTTCTTTTTTCTTTAATCTGAAAAATATCTTTATTACCCTTCATTCGTACAGAATATGAAATGTGTGCCACTTCCTTATGGCCCGCATAGTTTCAGATGAGAAATCTCCTGTCATTTGAATTTGTGTTCCCCTCTAGATACTATGGCACTTTTCTTAGCTGTTTTTAAGACTTTTTTGTCTTTCATTTTCAGAAGTTATCATGTGTCTTGGTGTGGCTTTCTGTTACTTATTGGTTTAAGCAGATTCGTGAATCTATAGGTTTATGTATTTTGCCACGTTTGGGAAATCCTTTGACATAAATTTTTAAAATATTTTTTAAAATTCCCTGCTCTTTTTATCCTCTGCTTCTGGAACTTTGATCATAGAAATGTCAGTAGTGTCTTTGTTACTGTTCTACAAGTCCCTATGGCACTGTTTTTGTCATTTTTAGTATTTTTTTCTTTTTTGTGCATATTGAGTAAATTCTGTTGCTCTGTCTTCAATTTCACTATTCTATCCTCTATTAAATTCAGTCTGCTACTGAACCCCCTCAGTGAGATTTTAATTTCTTAATTTTTTTTTTTTTTTTTTTGGCCACACCACGTGATATGTGGGATTTTAGTTCCCCGACCAGGGATTAAACCTGTGCCCCCTGCATTGGAAGCGTGGAGTCTTAATCACTGGACTGTCAGGGAAGTCTCAGATTTTAATTTCTATTGTTTTGTTTTGTTTTCTTTTTACCCCATTCTATGACTTACATTTGGTTCTTTTTTTATAATTTCCATTTGTTTCCTAAAATTTAAAAAAAAAATTTCATTCGTTTCAGGGGAATTCACAATTTCTTGTTGAAGCAATTTTATGATGGATATTTTAAAATCTTTGACAGATAATTCCAATAATTGATTCATCTTTTTATTAGAATCAGTTGCTTGTCTCTTCTTATCCAGTTTGTGATTTTCCTGCTTATTGGTACGATTAATTTTATTTGACTTTACCCTGAACAGACTTTATATGGACTTTTAAAAATAGACATTTAAAATAAAATATTTTATTTTAGTAAGAAGTGTCCCGGTTTAAATTTGGTGTGTAGATACTGGCCCATTTTGTAGGCTGTGGTTCCAAATGCAAGATAGTTTTCAGAGACCTTGTGGTGCTATTTTATTTTATTTATTTATTTTGTTTTCTTTTGTTTAACATCTTTATTGGAGTATCATTGCTTTACAATGGTGTGTTAGTTTCTGCTTTGTAACAAAGTGATCAGTTATACATATACATATGTCCCCATATCTCTTCCCTCTTGCATCTCCCTCCCTCCCACCCTCCCTATTCCAGCCCTCTAGGTGGTCAGA
This sequence comes from Delphinus delphis, assembly GCF_949987515.2. Classification (NCBI taxonomy): domain Eukaryota; kingdom Metazoa; phylum Chordata; class Mammalia; order Artiodactyla; family Delphinidae; genus Delphinus; species Delphinus delphis. Next base: position 22,921,137 of record NC_082691.1, on the reverse strand, counting down.
AAGCACGGAGCTGATCTCCCTGTGCTATGTGGCTGCTTCTCACTAGCTATCTATTTTACATTTGGTAGTATATATATGTCCATGCTACTCTCTCACTTTGTCCCAGCTTACCCTTCCCCCTCCCCATATCCTCAAGTCCATTCTCTAGTAGGTCTGTGTCTTTATTCCCGTCTTGCCCCTAGGTTCTTCTGACCTTTTTTTTTTTTTGGATTCCATGTATATGTATTAGCATGCAGTATTTGTTTTTCTCTTTCTGACTTACTTCACTCTGTATGACAGTCTCTAGGTCCATCCACCTCACTACAAATAACTCAGTTTCATTCCTTTTCGTGGCTGAGTAATATTCCATTGTATTATATGTGCCACATCTTCTTTATCCATTCATCTGTGGATGGACACTTAGGTTGCTTCCATGTCCTGGCTATTGTAAGTAGAGCTGCAGTGAACATTTCGGTACATGACTCATTTTGAATTATGGTTTTCTCAGGGTATATGTCCAGTAGTGGGATTGCTGGGTTGTATGGTAGCTCTATTTTTAGTTTTTTAAGGATCCTCCATAGTGGCTGTATCAATTTACATTCTCACCAGAGTGCAAGAGGGTTCTCTTTTCTCCACACCCTCTCCAGAAATTGCTGTGGTAATTTAATCAGCTTGGTTCTTACTTGAGAGTTCCTGACTGATCCCTGCTGGTGCTATCTGCAAGGTGTGAAAGGCTCTTCGCTGAGTTGCCTGTTGTCACTAGTAAGGATGTGGAATTCTGAATGTGTGGGATAGAAAGTGTTACCCCTTGTCTGTGTTCTCTGCCCACCGGGTAATGGCAGGTGTAGGGCAGGGGATGGATAACCTACTTGGGATCCACTGATGTCATCACTGCAAGTGTATTAGGCCACCATTCCTGATGGGGGATGTATTGGTCTTTCTGGGTTCAATGATGCCACAAAGGGCCTCACCACTTGGCTGTGGGTAGATATTGGAAATAAGGCTGCCCTCATGTCCCTGCTGGGCTTTCCTTTTCCCGATCCTTAGGCAAGAGAGAGTAGGCTTTTCTCATTTGTTTGCTTGCTTCTTTGTTTGTATGTACCTATTGGTATTTCTGGCTTATGGCCTGACCCCAGTCTAAGATATGTAAGAAGTAAAGGGGAAACCCTTGGCACTCACTGTGGTGTCATCCTTCAAATCCTGAGTTACCTAACGTTTCTACCAATCTACCTTTTTCTTTCCACATTTCCAGTTTTTTTATGATTATCTCTTGAATTATTTCTAGGATATTTGGAGGGGAGAACAGAGAAAAGTGAGTATATACTGTCTTGTCCGGGACCACATGTCTAAATATGACTTTTGATACCAAATGATACCAGTGCTTTAAAGCTTAAGACTATTTTTCCATACATTCTTTCTGTTGCATCTACCCAACACTCTGTAAGGTAGGTAGAGATTTTTAACATCAATTTTTTTAGATAATGATGCTGTAGTCAAAAGATTTTAAGGGCTTTATACAATATGAGTATAGAGAAATTGAGGCTTGAATTAAGCCACCTGAGTTTAAGACAGATCTCCATGTTATGCCCATCTTGTCATACTATTAGATACTTTAGCTAGAGACTTTAAGCCCTAAAAATACACTAAGGGAAACTCATTATGAATATTTTACTTTAAAATTTTGTATTTAAAATAAATAAAAAGGAATTTTTTTCATATATTCTCAGTATTTTCCCTTGGCCATCATATCTGTAAATAGACCAATCAGTATAATTTTATGATCAAAGAATTTTAATGTCATGTGATTTATGTTCTTAAATTAACAGAGTGAAATCAGCTCTCTGAAAGATATCTTTAAATGAATATTGATTTATATTCTGTCTTCTTCAATTAAAAAAAAACCAAGCTTCTGCTGTTTTCTGTGCCTTCACAATTTCTAAAAATGTTCGCTACAGTCCACATAATGTTTGAACAGTTTCTCTAAGAGCTAAATGTGGGTTTCTGTCAATTACACTTTGAGGCATGACATTATGTGTCCCTCAGTGGTTAGATCTGTTGACCAACACAGAAAACAAAACAGAAAGGTGAAACACTGATCTGATTATTACAAGCAAGTTCTTTCAGAAGTGGGAGAAACAGATCCAGATCATCAATCCTAAGCCAGATAATTGAACGTTAACTATGGATTACAGTTGAAAATTAAAAAAAAAAAATTGGGCTTCCCTGGTGGCCCAGTGGTTGGGAGTCCGCCTGCCAATGCAGGGGACGCGGGTTCGTGCCCCGGTCCGGGAAGATCCCACATGCCACGGAGCGGCTGGACCCATAAGCAATGGCCGCTGAGCCTGCGCATCCGGAGCCTGTGCTCCGCAACGGGAGAGGCCACAACAGTGAGAGGCCCGCGTACAGCCAAAAAAAAAAAAAAAAAAATTAAGGGAGGCTTGATTTCAGTTGCTTAGGTAAGATGATCTGATTTTCCTGTTGATACATGTAATTTTAAGGTTTCCTAAGTGCTATGTTTCACCAAGCAATCCTTTCCAAAGCTGATGACTATAAAAAAGCAACCTTTTTTTAAGCTAGTTAGGATAAAAAATGAACATTTATGATATAATCCAGTGCATGATTGTGGCCTAACCACCAAGCCTCTCACAGTGTCTGTATATGCTCAGTGGGACCACACAGTTATAGTTAAGGGCCTTCCCATGTTACTATTAAAAACCCATCTCTTAAAGGAATTATATTTCCAAGAGCTCAAGATTTTATGTGCTCTTTGTGAGAACAATTTTAGCTTGAAAAGTTGCTTTCAGAAAAACAAGGGGGCAAACATTATTTGGTGTTTTAATACCAAATCTATGTAAGGAACCCAAATAGATTTAGAACCACTATTACCAAGACACCACTTCAAGTTAGCAATACAAAATAAATTTGAAATTTTATTGATTTTATTTGTTCTTGAACTTCTTACTAATAAGTGATAAATCATGCATATTATATTAGTGTTCTGACCCATAAAACTAAATCTTGTCATTTTATATTGGTTTCATTTTTAAAAGTTTTATGTCTCTTCTCCCACATTTTTTTTTCAACTTATTCTAACTTGTATCCTTTCTCTTTGCCTTCATACTTGTTTGCTTAACCGAAATCTTTCCTTTGAGGCTGTTTTACTCAGTGCTCCGGTGCTTTGAAGCTACAGAAAAGTGACCCTTTCCCTCTGATTCTAGTACTCAGTTCTTATATATCATAAATCATTTTTCTTCCTTTAAGGTAGATTATCTACCTGCAAAGAAGTTTTGACCATTCATCCATATGACAAATATTTATTGGATAGCCACTTTGCTGGTAGAATTGAGTTATGAACCTTGAAAAATGCAAATAAATGCAACACCTGAACCCATTCTTCAAAGAGCAGTATTGTTGAGAAGATACTATGTTAAGCTTTAAAATAATGAGGAAAGTTTAGTAAAGGTGTGAGAAAGCATCCATCACACAAGAGGAAAATAAAAGACAGCCATCTGTAAACAGGAATGTCAGGGAAGCCTGGGTGATAGACCTGGAATTTGAGCAGAATTTTGATAGATGATTGGATTTACAGTCATTCTTAAATGTTCAGCTCCTGCTGAATTGCTTCATTTGGTGACCTCTTTTCTCTTTACTCCTCCCTGAGTTGTTGCTCCTATTTCCATGGTTTTACCTCCCATCTGCATGTCGATGAATCTCCATTTTTCCTTTCAACTCTGATTAATTCTGTCTGCTATTGTAAATACACACAAGTGCTATACTCATTTCTGATTACTCCATTAGCTTTTGTTTCTATTATGCTATTATTGCTTAGGTAATGCTAGATAGTTCTATCCTCCACTCCTACTCCAACCAGGTCTGTGTTTGTTATGTTATTTTTCCTTTTACTTTCTTCTTTGAGACTTGTAAAACCTATCCTTTCTATTACTAAACTGTTATTCTTACATGTGTTCTTTTAATCTTTAGTCTGTACTTTCTCCATGAAATGCTTCATGCAGGAAAATATATCTTATACTTTATGACATTTATTCTCTGAAAAATGTCTTTTTTGGAATGGATATCCCCTTTCACTACTCACGTAATGTACATTCCTGCTCTTCTCTCTCTCCGTGCTTTTCATATTCAAAATAAATCCAGGGTTTATTTTTTTGTATTTAAGGTTATGCATGGTTTCTGTCTCACTGCATTTGATTCATTTTTCTTGGGAACACTGCCAGATGTTGTTATTATTTTCTCTATTCCACTCTGATTACTAATATTTATTTTAAAAACAAAAACAAAAACCCCACAAGAGCCAGATAAGCATTCTTGGATCTTCCTTAAGAATAAAGTTCAAAAAGGTCCAAGTACCAGCTTGGTATATTGAGAGAACATAGATTTAACCCCCAGACACTGAGGGAGCGCCTGATAAAATCATGACCCAAGAAAGGGTCATATGAGCATATACCTTGAAGTAACATGAGCATCTTGGACATCATAGTATTTTTTTATTTTACAACAAAAAATGTTAGCTTCCAGTAGTTTAAGAGGATTTTCAACAGGAACATCAGGGTATTCTCCCTTGAATTGAGTTCCCTATGACTATGTTAACACATTTTAAGTTTAATAAATCTTATACGTGCTATATTTTCTGTGAAAAAAATGTGTTACATTTGTTTCTCCCTCTCAAATGGAGAAATTACCTTTAACTTCTACATGTGGAAGATTGTATGTCTTCATCAGTACCTGTATGGGTTGATGTTCCCCTAATTTTATTTGTCCACTTGCCATTCAGATTCCACTGAGAACATGATTTATTTTGTACAGGGCATCTGTCCTTATAGAAATGGAAGCTTGACTGAGGCTTATTTAAAATGTATACATCTCCCTGCGAATTTTAAAAGTGTGTTTCTTCTTACTTTGTCTCACAACAGGGGCTTGGCAATTCTCAATCACTGTTCATATTTAATTAGGATCCTAGTGCCTGGAGCTATGTCATATTAGCTCTTTCCCAGCATAATTTTGAAATTACCTTTTCCACCCGTCTGAAACTCAGCTTTGTGAGTTTTTGTAAGAACATAACTGAATGATGATACCATTTCTCAAGTTGATGTACTGTCATACAGATTCTTTTTTTTATCATCTTCATATAACTCATAACTCACAACTAACCAGATGCCTGATGCCCTAAAATCAATGGATTCCTCTCCAAAATTTGTCGGGAAACAGCCCAGTTTGCAGGTAAATAGATACATGTGATAGTTGCTTGTTTTTCTCAAATAGGGTAGTATTCCCATTGTTTTGTTCCCATAATAATATCAGTGTATTGGATAGTATCTGAGAAAACCTTTGTAAATTGTAAGGCACTAAAGCACATAAGTTGATGTTGCTATCGTGGTAATGTAGGGTGTGTAAATTGATATGTGCTAGAGACTGTTCCCTGGTGATAAGAGGGGCTCAGACGCTGATTTAAAAAGCAAAGCATTGAGTTCAAGGAGGTTTTACCTATTACATGGCTTCTTCACCTGTTATATGTATCTAATCAAAGAGCTCATTTAACATCTATCCTCACTCCCTTTCTTCTCTCTCTTCTTTCCTCCCACTTCTGGGTTCTTTCACATAACAGTTTGTGACTTAGAGCTTTCTATTTGCAAGTTTATTTGGAGTAAGGAAAGTTGAAGAGATATTGTGTTTAGATCTCCAAAGAAAACCATTGTATCCATGTATGATTATATGAGAAATAAATATAGTAAGTGTGTGTGTGTGTGTGTGTGTGTGTGTGTGTGTCTGTGTCTGTGTCTGTGTCTGTGTGTGTAGTATATCGGGGGCACAGTGAAATAATATGGCATAAGAGATGCATCTGGGTAAATTAGGGAGGACTTCTTTTACAAGATGGACTTTTGTGCTACGTTTTTAAAAAGACTGAAGAGGTATGCCATGACAGAAAGAGGAAAAACAAAAGAAACATGTTTTACACGTGGTTTGACTTGAGGAAGATTTGTGGTGGAAGAGACCAAGCAGTTTTCCTGACTAAAGCTAAGATTTAAGCAAGTACTGTCATATGTTAAGTATAAAGGTAAATGATCAGAGTGAGAGAAAAGGCAGAAATGTTATAAAGTCGGAGGAGATTGAGGCAAGTACTTGTATGCCATCAAGAAAAATAAACAGATAAATTTTCTTATCCTAAGTTTGATGGCCTTAAGCTGTAGAAAATGTAGTTCTGACCGTAACCAAGAAGCTTACAGGTTAGTTGAGGAATAGCTAAGAAATGGGACAAGATGGTTGCAATCCAAAGACATAAAATGTGTTCCTGTTACAGGCTCTGTGATCTTATACCTCAGCTGACTTTGTAGGTTTTTGTTGTTTGCAATACGTATTTATTTTCTAAAGCATTTTCACAGATGTGAAATTATTTCCTAGTAAGCACTCCATAAAATAGTAAAAATTAATGTTCTCATTAAGAGACCAAGGCCTAGAGTTACAGTGATTTATCCAAACCAGCTACTGGTAGATCTGTTCATCCTTCCCTTGTGACTCTTCAGTTAGTGACCTTTCCCCCTAAAACCCTGCCACTAAGCATGGTGTGGAGCCCAGGGGTAAATACCATCAAAAGTCCCTGGGATTTATAATCCTCATGTCTCCTCTCCTAAAAGATGCCAAGCATCAGTACCATTGTAGCAATCATGAACAGGAACTTAGAACAAGAACAACAGCATGTGTTATGCTAATTAACATCATTGCACAACTTGGGAATTCATGCTTAGAAGAATGGTTGAGTACTCTGCCAACATTCCACTGGGTTTGTAACATCCCATTATTAAGAGGAATGGGATTGTGATTACCATTTGCTAGTATCTGTCAGCACACATGGTACCTGCCATTCTTAGAAATACAGCATTCCCTAAAGAATGGTAAAGCTGTTTTAAACTTATTAAATGTTTAGCTCGCTTCATGGGCAATATGCTATCCTTCAAAGAAAAGTTTTCTTATTAAAAAGGTGTTTATTGACTTCTTAACTGACACAAGGTAGATAGATCTATTAAATATTATTTACTGCTCTTTGGTTCCATAGTCCCTGCTGTCTATATTTGTCTTGTCTTGAAAGTTGTTGCCTTTTATTCAGAGGATGTTTTAATGCTGTGTATGGTGTATGTATAAAAATTCATAGACAAATCTAGCAAAGAAATAACTATTAATTTTTTTAACTAAGTCTGAGGTAGACATTTTAACATATTAATATAGATCGGGGAACTAAATTTTGCCACAAAAGCAAATTCATTATAGCAGCAAAAATGGTGATGAAATATGTAGTTGGGAGGATAAAGAGATGATCATCTTCCAGCCTAGTTATTGTAATAATTTAATACTGTCCGGATAGTGCTGTGCCATGTGACTACAGAGAGGAAACCTAGCACAGCAAGCAAGAATGTGGACTGTCTCTGGAGCCACACTGCGTGGGTGCAGACCCTGGTTCAGCCATTTATTGTCCATATGAACTTGGGCAAATTACTGAACCTCTGGGTACCTCAGTTTCCGCATCTATAAATAGAAGTAAAAATTAATCTTCCTCACAGGCTGCTGTGAAGATTGAATGTATTAATATATTTAAAGTGCCTATATCAGTGCCTGACATACAATAAATATAAGTAATTCCTCTTATTACTATTAAGCAAAATAGTGTTTCCTTGGACTCCAGTGTGGAAGAAAATACTTTGAAATTTCCTGAAAAATATGTTTAATCATTAAAAAAAAACCCACAGAGCTGATTTCAATACATTCATGTTATCTACCATTACTTTTATGTTACTACTTTTATTATTAACAGCTTCCAAGCATCGAGTAATTAGTGTGTGCCAAGCATTACATATATTATCCCATTTAACCCCCGCAGTAGCTCAGTGAGATGCGTGCCATTATCCCCATTTTATAGAAAAGGAAACTTGTGATTAGTTCTTTCTTCTAATAAACTTAGAAAATATAAAAGAAGACTTAGAAAATAAAATCGAGGCAAATGTAGCTCCATTCATGTCAGCCTTTTCTTCTCATTTCCCTCTCCATTTTAATTGTCTTGGTAGTAGCGCTGAAATAGCACAGTGTACTTCCTTTTATAAAAGAGCAGCAGATGGTAACATACTAAATGTGGTCTCCTTAATGAAATAAAGTTGATTAAAAAATTCACCTTTCTAAAAAATAACTCACTTCTGATGTAATATAATCAGTACTCCAGTTCACTTTGGGCGTGAGATGATTAAAAACCAATATAAATTTTCCATTCTTAGGTGAGCACAAGATATGTTTTACTGCTGCCACAGAATACAAAGAATCTTATTAAATTGCACAAAAGATCATTTAATGAATAATTTAATGAATGTTAGAACCTTTATAAAGATGCCCTTGGTTTAATTTTGCTGAGGACTGTTTCATTGTTCCTTTCATATTGTGCTTTTCCTCTGGTCAAATTTTAGGCTTACCTTAAAGACATGTTAATATGCATCTTATGCTAATTTTATGTATCCTGAGCTTGACAATAAAACTGAGCTTATTGTATTTTTCCCTTGGTTCCTGGAAACATAAATAAATTATCATTTCTCTGTCTCTCTCTGTGTTCTATGGAAGCAGAAATTTTAGTGGCCGACCCAAATTGCTTCACAAGTCCATATAGTTTTTGTAACATCCTTAAAGCAGAAGATTTATATGTTTTTGATCATCACATGTTCAAAATTATCTAGAGCACTGATTATGTTGCATCACAAGTGAATTATGAAAAGAAAGGTTAACTATGTTGATCAACTTTATTCCATTAAGAAGAAAAAAAATACGGGGTCTTTTAAATATTTTTCTATAGCCACTCATCCGTAATCCCAACCACTAAATAAAGGAGAAACAAAGCATTAATTCATATAAATATGTTCCAGCCAATGTATTATTAATTCTGTCCCAATTTCCTACTAATTCTAATTTTTAAGTTGAACGGTGCTGATTAACATATTTTTATTGTTTAATGAATGTGGTAGATGTAAATGACAAATTCCACAGCTGAGTAACAAGGTAGAAAATGTAGAATTTTTTTTTTTAAAGTGAGAGAATAATAATCTCTCTTTAAGTTCCGTTCCCTTTGGGTCAACAATGATTTCTCCACCTGCCTCACGCCAGTCACGGAGTCAGAGGCTTAGACTGAAGAGCTGGGAAAAAAATGGCCCTCACGGTGGTTTTACATCCTATTAATGAGACAAACAAATGTTTGGAACTTTTCAGTGCTAAATGGTGGAGACTGATTTTCACAGGGGGCTTAGGGAACAGAGGAGGAAGACTGAAGGCATCCAGAGCATTTTGTAATTTCTGCATGACTTTCATTGACTGCGCCTTAGTTTTAAAGCACCATACTAGGCACAGGGTGGAAACCATGCCAACAAAAATCACGTAGAGGGTGTTTCTGGGATGGATGCGGGGAAGTAAATAAGGACTATGTAAGGGTGAACTGAGAACATCTCTAAAAAGGTAATTGAGAGAAATAAAGTCAACTGTTTCTGTCCGGAGTTTACGAAGGTCTTTGCACAGAATAAATAAGAAAAATAATGTTTTGTGATGCTTTTTCCCATATGGTCCTTGTCTCTAATGGTTCTAATTCTAGGCTATTTCACAAATATTGATCAGTTTCTTTAGTTTGTGCAAGTCTAAATTTAGTTTTATATAGAAATTAGTGGATGATGTGCCTCATTTTCAGAGGTTATTCATATTTGTATAAGATAATAAATGGATTATATATCATGAACTGTATCTAAATTTGTCCCCTGAAAATCTGTAGTTCCCCAGAGAATTGAGAGTTAGTGTTCATTTGTTTACCTGTTTATTGTTTGTTTAACCTTGACTTGTTCAAAACAGGAAGTTTGTTTAGTCAAGGAGTATTGAATAATCATTCTCTTGTAGCTTTTGACCATTATTCTGCCTACCTATGTGTGATTTTGCTATTGTTATCTTCTGACTTGGCTTCATTGTGTCACCTCTGCCTGATTCCTATGTCAGTCAGATTTATTAGCTGCAAGCAGCAGTGTTCTCTCCATCAAGTCTGTCACAGAGAGAAAGAGCCAAGCTGTTAGAAGCATCCTTCACTTTTAACCTCCCAATTGTGGTCTGGTATTCGATACTATATACTTTCATGGACATTTTTTTTTCCTGTTAAAAAGCAAAGTCAATAATATTAAATAACTCAACTTAGAGAAAGTTATTATTTAAGACAGCTATTAGAAAAATAATTACTTTAATTCTAATGTCAATATAGTATAATTGAAATGATTTTTCAGTGGTTTAAAAGAGATGGTGTGTGTGAGATAATTTTGTAAAATGCAGATCCTTACATAAAAGCAAGAATGACAAAAGAACAGCCAGCAGACTTTATATGCATATATAATGTACATGCATATGTATAATTTTTGTTTGTTTGTTTGTTTGTTTGTTTTTGGTTTTTTTTTGCGGTACACGGGCCTCTCACTGCTGTGGCCTCTCCCGTTGCGGAGCACAGGCTCCGGACGCGCAGGCCCAGCGGCCATGGCTCACGGGCCCAGCCGCTCCGCGGCATGTGGGATCCTCCCGGACCGGGACACGAACCCGTGTCCCCTGCATCGGCAGGCAGACTCTCAACCACCGCGCCACCAGGGAAGTCCCATATGTATAATTTATACATTGATATACACACATATAATAATGTGAACATCTTCAATTTTCACAGTCTCTACCACTCCCAAATCTACTACATCCAAGCTATTTTACACATTTTTATTACCTGCCTGGACCAGTAGCCGTTGGAGTCTGTGTCCTCTGAGAAAGGGAGGTGATGGAGAAGAGATCTAGTGTTTGCCTACTATGTGTCAGGTTCTGTAGTAGGAACTTTCCATGGATTATCTTAAATCTCATAGAACTCTGTGATGCAGTGATTATAATCCCCGTTTTACAGATAAGATAATAGTCTCTGAGAATTTAATAACTGGCCCAAAATCACACTAAGTAGAAGTCAACAACCAAGATTTTTGTTGTTTTGTTTGCTTTGTATTCTTAGTTTAATTGTTTGAATAGGTAATTTACTATTGATACATAGCCCAAAATGGATAAGCAGTGAAAATGTTCACCCCCTCCTTCTGTCCCTTGGCTGCCCATTTTCCTTTCCCAGAAATAACCAAATTTATTGGTGTCTTACATATTCTTCTATAGATATTTTATTCATAAACAAGTAAAAGAATCTCCTATGTCAATTTATATAGAGTTTTGTTTTTAAGTAAAACATAGTGGTTTCAATATATACACATACCATATCATCACATTGTACACCTTAAATATATACAATTTTTGTTTGTTGGTTATACTTCAATAAAGCTGGAAAAAATAGTTTTATAAATAAATAACTAAATAAATGATAGTGTTTTAAATAAAAGTGTTCATTCTAAAATCTTAGCATACTTTATTTGCTCATTTAGGTTGTTTCCAAGTTGTGTTATTAAAATTTTTACTACAGTGGATAATCCAGTGTATAAGTAATTTCACACATGTACAGTTAGAAAGAGTTCAATTTGCAGATACAAAATTCAGTTTAGTATATGATGCAGGCAGTATTTCATACTAGAAGTGAAAGGATAGATTTTTCAGTAGATAATACTGAGACAAGTGGATTGGCATTTGAAAAAAACTGAATTCTCATGTTTTATCTAGTATACCTCTCTGACAATAATAATATCCTATAAATATATTGTTGGAGCTTTCTAGATATATGTTCATTTCAGTTCTAACTTCCATTTCTCAGATCCCATCAGTTTAATTTCCAGTGCTACAAATAATATTTTGTTTTAATTAAACTCTCTCTTGCTTGGCAAGGTGTCTGAAGCATATCAATTAGCCAATTAGTTCTGATCAGTGAAGTGTCTCTTTGGCTCTGTTTCCCCAGGGCACGGCCATGCTCACAAAGGACCACCTCTTCGGATTAGAGGCTGAGGCATCTCTCTGTGTCCTGAGGCCAGTTCCTTAAGGGTTATTGTTAGGATTAAGTGAGTTAATAATGTAAAACTGAACAGCTGTCAATTAGCATGGAGAAAATACTTCAAACACGTAATAGAGAAACAGTGTATCAGTGGTTACATGTGCCGACCTAGGAGCCTGGGTTTGTATCTCATCACTGTCACCTGTTAGCTGTGTAACCTGTGGCAGATTTCTTAACTTGTTTGTGCCTCAATTTCTTTACCTATAAAATGGGAATAATAATACAGCCTACCTCCAAGGATGCCACTGCCTTACTCTGTGCCTTTGTGTGAATTCGGAAAAAGATAGACATCTGATAATTTTGCAAACTAAAGGTGTCTTTATGTGAGGAAATAGGAGCCCCTTCATTCCCAGACCAGAGCAAGGGCAGGATGCACTAACCAACGGCAGGATTTTAGCCCCAGTCCTCACTGTCTGCCATGTGCCTTTGGCAATTCGATAGCACAACCCTTCACCACGATCATGTCTACAGTGTAGTATTTTTCAGTGAGTTGATACCTATATATTCAATGAGTATATTCAATGAGTTAATACCTATAAACCCTTAGAACTATGCTCAGCACATAGTATGTCCTCAGTAAGTCCTAGCTGTTCTCCCATCTACGTAGTCCTTCTCCACAGTTTATTTCCCAGCTAGGTTTTCCCACTAACCGCCAACTTCAGCACCATCTTATTTCAAAGCCCAAAAGGCAGGTAGAGAGCTTTTCCTAATTCCTCCTTTTTATAGTCACCACCTGTTTTAATTCTTTGTAAGCCTGTTTATACCTGATGTAATCCGAACAGTTAACTTATAGGGGCATACACACCACACACACACACTTTTTTCTCCTTTGGGTCAAGTTTGAATTGACTCAGACACCGAATTTAAAACATCTACTGAATTCCCAGTTTGTACTCATACCTGGGCCTGAGTGAGGTCCTTCCAATGCAATGTTGAATGAGACAGAATTGGAGTTCTTTCTAGAGGAATAAAGTCAGTTATTACAGTTCAGCGTGGAGCACGGGGCAGGGGCTGATCAGACAGCGAGTCGGGAACAATTTCTAAGGGAAGAACTGGAAAAGGAAAGTTCAGGCAGGACAAAAGTATAGAGGCCTTAACCAAGTCCATTTCCCTGGGCAGAGGCTTTGAGTAGTAGGGAGAAAGTTAAGAGAGATTGAAGCCAGGTTGGGGTGGGTCATGAAAAAGGTCAGGATAAATCTTTAGAAGTTGATCCTGTACATAAGAGAGAGCAATTTGAGTAGCTTGTGCTAAAGTTCATCTCTCTGAAACTGTATTGAGGATATAATTTTGTGGCTGAGTCGCATAGACTAAGTTGGAGCAAAGAAATGATGGCAGTAGGCCCCTCGAGATAAGGAACCTGAAGTGAGAGATATTATGAAGGAGGAAATGGTGTGGTTTGAAGATTTGACTGGATGATAATGGGGCTGGCTGACATTTTAACTGTGAAAGTTAAGCAGAGAAATTATAACCAAGGGATGACATACATTTTTCTTTCATGTTATGCCTTGCATTTAGGGCTCTTTTCATAAGGAGTTATTTGATTTCTCTTTCAGAAAAGAAACTATATTTCTCAGGCCCTGGTGGTCTGGAAGAAACCTCAGATTTTCTAGGTTCGGGCAAAACAACTTAGAGGAATCTTTTGTGTGTGATAGTTTACATCTTTTCACGATTATCTCCTTATCCATGCCATATGGGACACCTCTAAATGTTTGAAACAGCAACTTCTCCAGAGAACAGCCTAAGGATTTTTCATAATGAAATGCATCTGTTAACAGCTTGATAAACCATCTTGTGCAAGGTGAATCTCATACATTATAGTTCAGGAACGTGGCACAAGTCCCCCATCTATATAGAAAGTCTATACATGCCTATTGCTATCTTGTAAGAAAAGTATCTACAAATTAAGGTTCATATGCTAGTAAATCTGTCCCAGCTTATGAAGACTTTCAATGACCTACCTACAAACACCTGCTCCTGTCACTACAAATTGGGTTAGTATGTATGCATTTTGAAGCCTAGATTTACTGAATCTCATTAGATTAATACTGAGGGCACTGAAAACATATTTCTTTACTTGACAAATCTCTTGTATTTATCCCCAGGTTAACTATAGTCATTTTGGATTTTTTTATATTGGGTGATATGTCCAATTAGTATTCTGAAATAATAATATGAAGAATATGAAATCATAATAAGCTTTTACCATAAAAGCAAAGTTATGATAAGCACTATGGAAGTATTGCAGAATTTATACAATTATTCCTGAGGGTTGCTAGTAATGGGATTAAAGCTCAGAATAAGATACACATACTTGCCTCTACCTCTTCCTTTAGTAGTTCTTAAAACTGTAAAGGATAGTATCGTCATTTGAAAAGTTCAAGCACCATCAGGATGACTTGACAGAAACTGAGAAAGCTATTTATTTGATGTATCACTTGTGAAAAAAATCAAATACTTATCATTTCATTTTGTGAAAAAATGTGTTTTCTCCAGGATGGAAAAATAAGCTATGCAAATTTTGTGGGCCATTAACATATGCAGAACAATTTTTTCTAGAATTTGGCCTGAAGAATAATATTGCCTCTTATTCCACTTGCTCAATTCTCTTGAAAATGAATTAAGTTTTAGGAACACTTTTGAATTTTATTTATTCTTGAATCTTGGAGGATTCCAACCCTCAAATTGTAGGGTCAGAATAAGAATCTGAAAAAGGAGACATGGTAATGGCCAAAGGCATAGGAGGAATACAGCAGGAGTGTTGACACAAAAGCCAGAGAGGCTTCCAAAAGTAAGAATTCATCAATAATGATAAATGCTGCAGTGAAGTCAGGTAGGATGTGAATGAAAAATTGCCCACTGGATTTTGCAACAAAAAAGTTATTAGTACATTTAGCAGGAGTGAATTCTTGGAATTTCAGGAGTTAGAAGCTAAAATGAAGTGAGTTGAAACATGAGGAGGAGATTATCAAGGTATCTTAGTAGGTCATGGCAAACCAAAGAATTTCTTTCTTTTTTTTTTTTTTTCTTAAGAATTTCTGACATACCTGTGTTGCTAAAAATGCTCCAAGGATGACGATAGTCATGATAATGATGATGACAAAGATGGCAATGATGATGGTATTTAACATTTCCCGAGCATCTCCAGGATACCAGACACTGCAATAAACACTTTGTCTCTTATAACCTTCACAGCAAACACTTTACATGTAAATGAGACATTAATAGGTTAGCTCACTCTCCTTTCTTCTGTTTCCCTTGATGCCTGCCTGCCTACCTTCCTTCCTTTCCTTCCTATAATGTCTAGCACACATCTATTTAACTCTTTAGATTCTAGGTAGTTTGCTATATGCAAGAAATACAGTAGTGACAAAAACACTACTTAGTATGTATAGTAAACATGAAAAATAATGACAGTCTTTATTCTTCTTTGCTTCTTGAACAAAAGTCTTTCCTTGATTACTTTCAGTTTCTCTAACCCATCACTTTCTCCATATCAAACTACCTCCGTTTGCTAGGGAGAGTTTCCCTGAATGGTATTCTTACTTCCTTGCTCTCCCTCTTACATGCCAGGATCTTGCATAGCAGCCTGTACTCCCAGATGTTTAATTTTCTGTGAAGGCCATACAGTTAACACATATTTAAACTTCTCCGAGAAAGCCACTGTGTTTAACACACGAGGGCTTGGGGTGTCATTATTAGAACAAATCCACATGAGAGTGGTGAAGACAAAGCTTTTTGCAACCTCTCCCTCTGGATTGGTTCTTCTAACATCCTAGCCCAGGAACTTCAAAAACGTCTTTAATATTGCTATCTTTATTTTGTGAAATCTGTTCTTAAATCTCCTTACTTTCTTCTATATGTTTCTCCCAGATTTGTCTTTTCTGTCACAAGCAGCCCTCAGCAGACACTATAATATTGCAGATGCCTAGTTGCTGTTACTCCTACTTTCAGCATACAGCCTTCCCAAACATCTTCATCATGGTGGCCAGCAGTCCTTCTCAACACGTCTCTTTGGGAACAGCTCCACCCTCTCCCAGAAGACCATAGGCACCAGGCCTCTGTGTAAATTACACCAGGTCCCATCCCTTTGTAGTCAAAAGTCCAAAGTGGGCCCAGATAACATTGTTTATAAGCGGTTATTTATCAATAGCTCTGTGAATATTCTGTACTTTATTGACTCCATCTCTGATTTTAAATCCACCTGTCTCTCAATTTTAGGAACCTTGTAGAAAGTTATAGCCAAGCATCATTTTTGTGGGCTGAATGGTGGCAGAGTATGCTTGTGTTGCATTTGAAATTCTGCCATCAGCACACCAAAGACTACATTTTCAGGAACCAGGCTGGTTTATCAAGGCAGGAGACTTTTGCTCTCCCTCTTCCCTACATGCTGTGCTTTTGAATACAGCCTTCATGCAGCAGCTTTACAATTTTATGCAAATCTTCAAGGAAAATTTTGATTCTGCTTGTTTTGGAAAATAGTCATCATTGATTTAATAGGTAACTTGGTAAGGGCTTTTAATCACATTTTGGGAAAGTATTCTGCTAAAATTATGTCCATTGATTGGCTCCCAGTAAATCAATATTGAAATCAGAAGCATTTTCTTCATATTTAATGTAATGTACGACAATTTTAACGTATGTAGTACAATTCTCCTAGATGTAGCAACAAATTTTTAATATTAAAATGCCTTGAGTTTTTTTCTCATCATTATTTCTGATGTGAGATATATATATATATATATATTTTTTTTTTTTTTTTTTTTTTTTTTTTTGCGGTACACGGGCCTCTCACTGTTGTGGCCTCTCCCGTTGCGGAGCACAGGCTCCAGACGCGCAGGCTCAGTGGCCATGGCTCACGGGCCCAGCCGCTCCGCAGCATGTGGGATCTTCCTGGACCGGGGCACGAACCTGTGTCCCCTGCATCGGCAGGCGGACTCCCAACCACTGCGCCACCAGGGAAGCCCTGATGTTATATTTTAAAGTCTCACTCCCAGGGTTCCCTGAGATCAAGAGAACGTGAAGTTTATCTCAAAATAATGATATATTTTCCATTGTTTCTATTTTTATGCCTTAATCCTGCTGTTTGATTTCAGTGCTCTTCTGCCACTTTCACTCTTGTGAGCAAAATAATATGATTATTCTGTGTAGCTTGTGGCAGAAGGATTTTTTCTTCAAAAATTTGAGTTATATGTGCTTGGGAATCAAGTTCGAACCACATCTGACATTATAATAATTTAATTTTACATTATAATCATTTTTTCTCTTTCCTTTTTATATCGTTTTCTTCAGTGAGATTTTGAAAAGCTCTAAATCCAAAATTAGGAAAAATCCTTGTTTTAGGCTGTACCAGCAACATAAAATTATTGTACTCTAAACTGGTTAATTCAGAAATTAAAGTTACACAAGCACAACATATGAAAATGCAGAAAAGATGAATAAATCTGATTTTTCCAGCCAAGAGGAATAGATTGCCCAACACACACATACATGAAAAGTGTCTTGGAATTTAAATTTTTTTTGTCTTTTTAATGCGTCAACCAAAAATGAATGCAGGGGCCTGCAAATAAGAAAAGAGTTTATTTGGGGTCTTAAGAATTGAGACACAGATTCAAGTAACCCTGAAAGAGTATTTCAGGGAAGCAAAAGAGTCAGGGGCTTATAAAGACGAAAAGCCATGAGGTTGTTGAAAGTTGCCTGGTGAGAATTGTGATTAACTGATGCAAGTCCGAAAATAATTGTCCTTAAAGAATCATGAGTTGTTCTAGGGTAGGGGTCCAATAAGTAGGTAGACTGTCATGAGTTGTTTTAGGCTAAGGGCCTAATAAATACCATGAGTTTCTGGCAGATGTTCTAGATGCCTTCATTAGGATAGTAAGTGGTCAAAGTTCAGATTCCATCCAGGCTGACACATGCATAAATCACACTTCCTCAGTGGCCTCCTGGCTCCGTTTTAGAGAGCTCTCTTAGCTATAACAGCCTCATTTTGATTTTCCTTTCACGCGTCTCCTCACTCACTTATACTACGCATCCAAATGTAAGCCAAAGAGGGAAACAAATCCTCTCTTAGAATAGCTTTTATTACAAAGCTATTTGAAGAGTTTAGAATGCTTCTTTATTGACCTACCACAGAGTAAAAGTTCAAATATGTATTAAATGTAGTAGTGATAAATAGCATGATGGACAGACATGTAGTATGAAAGATGAGTGGAAAGATAGTAAAAAAAAAATTGAATGGGGGGGATGGCAAGAGGAGAGGTAAATAGAAAGGCTGTTAAGAAGGATGGAGACAAGAAAACAAGAACGATAAAGAAATAGAAAGGTAGGTAGGTGTGCGTGTGTGTGTGTGTGTGTGTGTGTGTGTGTGTGTTTTCTCTCTGTGCTATGTGTTGGTAATTTAAATGTCAGTATTTTGAACACCAGTATATCATTGACAACGCAATCCCTTTAAGTTAGGATTTTCAAAATAACTAACCATCGCCTTGCAATGACAGAGTTTGTGAACCAATACTTTGTTTTGTTTTCATCTGGATGTAATAAACGTGCATTTAAGTACAGAATTCTTTTCTTGATTGCTAAGACTGAGGAAGAAGGTATGATGCTAAAAGGCAGCTTCACAATGAATACGTGTGACTCCCATGAGTTGCTTCACTCCGCTGACTCACACACTCATATTTTTCAGTAGGATGCCAGCAAACCTTCTCACTAGCCAACTAAATCTCAGACAACTATAGGATTTGTGTCTGGGAGTTTCTGAATAATTTATTTGAAAGAATAAGTATAATCACACGATGCCATATTAAAATGATTGGTAGAGTGAATGCGAGCTGTGTATAGGGGCTGGATATCAAGTGGTTATTTTGTTTTGTTTCTCTAAAAACACTAGGGAATTTAGGCAAAATGAGATGCCCTGGGGAGCAACCCAGTGGATGTTCATCCCTGAAAAGTAATTTGGTGTTTGCAAAGTCTGCAGCAGTCATTATTTCTGCATTTACCAAGATGACTGTGGCTATTCTAAATACTGATTTGGTTTAAATGTACTTCTATGTTTATCCTGTCAGTTTAAGGAAATGTAAAACATTCACCTTTTCAGAATCTAAAGGTCATTCCCAAATGCCATAGAGAATTTGAAAGCACCGAACTGTCTTAAAATCTTTGCTTATGCTTTGAAGTAGTAGCTTTAAAATAATTGTATACAGCATAGCTGGAAAACATTTGAGGAAGAACAATGCATACATGAAAATAAAGTATTCAACTAAGTTTTATGAAGTCATTGCACACTTAATTAAAGTAATCTTTATCTCTGCTGCTGTCAGTGCTCACTTAATAGGAAAATAGAGGAATATTAAATTAGTGGAATGTGTCTCATATCAGTATATTTTCCAATATGCATGTTTTAAGTAATTGAAAAGACCTTTGCTCTTAAGAGATTTTAGATACTCAGTCTCTGCATTTATAATTAATTTAAAGATTTCATTTTTAGAACCCTCATAGATGTGACTAAAAAGGAAAATGAGCCACAACCATGTTAATGCTACCCTTTGCTCAGAACCATCTGCTCACCAAAGTTTATGCAAGGTACAGCTAGGTAATCATGTGAAGATAAGGTTTCTGCCGCTAATTGCTTTTCCCCACTCCGCAGGTTATTATGTAATTCCTAATGAAATTTTTATATTGATGAAGTTCAAAAACTGCCTTGTCATATCTCAAGGATTTTAACTGTCAATCTGGTATGCATTTTTAAGACATGGCAGATTGGTGAAAAAGGAAAAGTAGTTTCCATTTTTACTTATAGAATATAAAAATACTCAATTATAATTTCACTATTTAAGAAAGGCAAACATATTTTGAATGCTCTTTTATAAAACTGAATATATATTACCAATCAAGAACTTCTAAGTTAAACACAGAGCTATAGCTTCAATTGCTCTTACATTTGAAGTTTTAGATTTTTTCCTACTAGACACAGGCCAGAAAAAAGAATGAATCACTGATCAGCAGTTTCTTTCCCACTTCTCAAAAACAAAAAACAGATAAACATAACACTGACAAAAATACGCAGATTGGTGCTCGAGAGATATAAATATATATATTCTGAACAGAAGATTTACCTTTTATCTTTATTATTATTAAATTATTACTCATATAACAAAGTGTAAGATGGAAAATGGAAAAGGATATATATGTGCATATATATATATGCACACACATCAATGTATTTGTATATATAGGTACACATATATATACACAAAAACATATATAAAAACACATACATATGAACACATTCTTCAGAATAAGAAGGGCATTCATAAAGCAGCATTTCCTAAGCAAAATAGATGCCATGAGAGCCAACCAAGTGCCATTACTGTCAGTAACTGACTAGTTTGTTAACACCTAAAGAGGAGTAGGGGTAGTAGATTGAAAGAAACTCTTCCAGAAATCCCTGGACACAGCGAACTAAGAGAAAAGAGACGGTGCCCATTGCAGTTCACAGGGGTTCTGTGAGCTACTCTAAAGGCAATAATCTTATGATTCTAGAAATCTAATCTCCAAGAAAACTTTTGCATTGATTTACAGATTATTACTAAATTTATATCTTTTGCAGATGTGTTCATGCTTACATTAGTTGATATCTGCTGTAGGTAAAGGTAAATTGTCTCCTTTATTCAGCATACTGCAGAAGGGTTATTCAGCAAGCAATATGGCCATCGGAATGTTTTAAGCATTTGTCTGCATCATACCTTCTGCCAGGCTGCCTTTCCCTTCTTGTCTGTGAACTTCTTGTTTTTAAAACCCAGTTTGAATATATTATCTTCCTGGAAAATTTCTCTGGCTTATTTCCATCCCTACCTTCATGGAGTTTATCATACCCTCCTCTCTGAGAACTCTGCAGTCTGTATATCTTTTTATTGGTGCTGCCACTGCACTGTACTATATCCTTTTCACAAGTCTTTTTGTCCTAGCCTATGTTTAATAAATTTGTTGAATTTTGATTATTCAGTGAAATCCCTGAAAATAGGGAGTGAGTCTTACTGATCTCCCTTTTAGCAATGCCTGGCACAGAGCTTCATGTAGAATGTGTGCTCAATAATTATTTTTTAAATAAATGAATGAATGATGACTGTGACAGGCCCTGAGAAATACCATTTTCCTCCAGTTTCTTGAAAACGGAAGGATGCTTAACAGAATCAGGATTGTCACTTTAAAAGGATGTATAAAGGAGATGGACAGTAGAATGTTGGTTACCAGGGGCAGTGGGAAGGGGGAAATGGGGAGGTGTTGGTCAAGAGGTACAAAGTGTCAGTTATGCAAGATGAATAAGTTCTGAAGATCTAATGTACAACAGTATGACTGTAGTTAAGGATATTATATTGTATACTTGAAACTTGCTAAAACGGCAGATCTTAAGTGTTATCATCCCCCCCTGCCCCCCGAAAAAAAAAAAGAAAGGAAAGAAAATGATAACTTTGTGAGGTGAGGAATATGTTAATTAATTTGATTGTGGTATAGTATTTCACTACTATATACATATATGATTTTTAATTCTCTATTATACCTCAGTAAAGCTGAGGGGGAAATGATGTTTAAAGAAGATAGAAAGTGGAATATGTCCCAAGATTAATATAGTGGCACAAATTTATAAAAAGTCGTCATAAGCTGGGCTGACAAAAGATGTCATATCACTAATAACAATAACAAAAATTCCCTCTATATATCATGTATAGGAAGATACTCATCACCATTACAATGTTAAAGGGTAAAATAGCAAAACTCTGTGACTCCTGGTTTGTTGCATGTTTTTCTTTAAGGGAAACTGTCTTCACAGGGGAAAGACTAGGAAAAAAGTATGTCATGTAGAAAAAATTAAAACTCAAGTTGTCTAAATGAGTCTGTTAGTCTCAGGTTTACAAAGATGGCCCTGAGAACTGTCAAAAAATATCCAGTGGTCTTATTTGAAATAGTGCAAATTCCCAGACCCAGATGCTGGAAGTAATTAAAATGGGGAAATTATGAGTATCTTACTGTTTCCTAAAGGAACAAATGAGTAGATTTTGTGAATGACAGATAGGTAGACTTGTCAAACTTTGAAAGGAAAAACAAACAAGAACAAATTACTAAATAGCTTATTTTAAAGCACTTAGCAAAGAATGTCGTGATCCTGAGGAGCCAGAATGACATCACTAAAAATAACAGATACCAAACTAACAATGATTTTGTGGTTAGGCTACTAGATTATGGCAAGAGAATACTATTAGCAGCCACCATTTAATAAGTTAACGGCTCTGTGCCAGATGCTGTGCTCAACATATGTTTTGATTTTCATTAAGATATTAGCATAATATCTCAGGATATCTTTATGGGTGAGATAGAGAAATAGGAGTTAAAAGATAGGCAGATTTAAAGCTGGTTGAAAAAGTGTACATAAAGAGACTTGGTAGTCTGTAGTGAAATGGTGTTTTGCTATCCACCTTGTCATATTGCATTAATATTAGAAACAATGTAGGGAGTTCCTTGGTGGCCTAGACGGTTAGGATCCTGGGCTTTCACTGCCATGGCCTCGGTTCAATCCCTGGTTGGGGAACTGAGATATCCTGCAAGCCATACAGCAGGGTCAAAAAAAAAGAAAGAAAGAAACAAGTTATATTGATTGCGGTTGTCGGTGGCTCAGAGCTGGGAATTATAACTACTAATAATTATAGAATGACGGAATCAAGATTTCCAAACTACTCAGTATGAAACTAGTAAGAGACCAGTATCTTAAGAGAGAAATATAAATTTCTAAATTCAGAGTTTCTTAAAAAGTTATTCTTTTAATTAATAGACTTTGTTTTTAGAGCAGCTTTAAGTTTATAGAAAAACTGAGCAAAAAAGGCAGAGTTTCATATATCTACCTCGCTCACACAGTTTCCCCTTTTATTAACTTCTTGCATTAGTGTGGTACATTTGTTACAATTGAGGAACTGACATTGATACATTATTATTAACTAAAATTCTTAGTTTACATTAGAGTTCCCTCTGTGTTGTATAGTTTTGTGGGTTTTGACAAATGTGTGATGCCATGTATTCACCATTACAGTATCATACAGAATAGTTTCATTGCCCTAAGAATGTCCTTGCTCAGTTATTCATCCCTTCTCCCTAACAGCCACTGGCCTTTTCACTCTCTATAGTTTTGCCTTTTCCAGAATGTCGAATAGTTGGAGTCATATGATACGTAGCCTTTTCAGACTTGCTTCTTTCACTTCTGAGTATGTATTTAAAGTTCCTCTATGTCTTTTCATGGCTTGATAACTAATTTTTTAATCTCTGAATAATGTTCCATTTTATGGATATACCACAGTTTATCCATTCACCCACTGAAGAATATCTTATTTACTTTCAGTTTTTTGCAATTATGAATAAAGCTGCTGTAAGCATTCATGTGCAGGCTTTTGTGTGAACATTAGCTTTCAACTCATTTGGATAAATACCTAGGAGTATGATGGCTGGATTGAATGGTGAGGATATGTTTAGCTTTGTATGATATTGCCAAACTGTCTTCCAAAATGGCTGTACCATTTTGCATTTCCACTGGCAACGAATGAGAGTTTCTTTTCCTCTCCATCCTCACCAGCATTTGCTGTTGTCAGTATTCTGGCTTTTGGGCATTCTGAGAGGTGTGTAGTAGCACTGAAATCAGATTTTAAAAACGAGTTTCACATGTAGAGAAAGGGGGAGTACGAAATGGTTCAAATGGGAAAAAAAGTGTTCTTGGTAGAGTCTGTGGATCATAACATTAATATATATTGAGAGCTTGATAAAAATGCCCAAAACAAATCAAAACAAAAAATACCTCGCATGTTGTTGAGGTATATTAACTAGGCCAGTGCCCTGCTCATGTGAATAGTCACACCATGCTTTTTTGGTCAGGCCCCATGTGGAGAACAGTCCTCGGGTCACTTTGGAGCACATGGTACAATGACAGCTTGGATTTGTTCATCCAAGATGTCGAGGTTGTGGATATGATGTCAGGCAAAGAATGGTAAAAGAGAAGAGCAGGACAAGGAGAAGTATCAAAACTCTATCAAAATAGTACTATACACCTATTAGAATGGCCAAAAGCCAGAATACTGACAACTATCAAAGTACCTGAACAAGGGCTTCCCTGGTGGCGCAGTGGTTGAGAGTCCGCCTGCCGAGGCAGGGGACACGGGTTCGTGCCCCGGTCCGGGAAGATCCCACGTGCCGCGGAGCAGCTGGGCCCGTGAGCCATGGCCGCTGAGCCTGCGCGTCCGGAGCCTGTGCTCCGCAACGGGAGAGGCCGCAACAGTGAGAGGCCTGCGTAAAGCAAAAAAACAAACAAACAAAAACCTGAACAAATGTCATGTTAAAGGGATTGCGTTTTTTTTGTTTCCACATTGCTAAAGAAATCCTCCCTATTCGCAAATATAAAATGGGGATAATTTTACTAATCCCCAGAGATTTTTGGTAGAGTATATGAGATAATGTCTCATATTGCCTGTCTCATGATACGTGTTCATCATTGGATTGGATACCCAATGAGGATCCAGAGGTGAAGAGGAAGATCTTGTCTGGGAAGCACATAAGTGACACTTGAAGTGACGTGACATTTAGGTGAGGTGAGTTGACTCACCCACCAGAGACACATATAGAGCAAAATAGAAGAAGCCCAAGATGGTCTCTGAAAAGACCAGGAGGAAAAGGAACTAGGCAAGGACATTATTGCAAGAAAAAAATGAACAGAATCAGAGCTTTTGTGATTCTTGGCTCAGGTACCTGAAGCCAGGAGCCTGGGGAAACAGCAATTCCTTTATACAGATTTGCTTCTACCATTTTCTCTCCTTTTATCCCTGAAGAAAGAACCCTGTGAAAGAGTCAGCATTAGTGAGATTATATGGCATTAATGAAGGCTTTCAGTTTCTCCATCTGTGTATTTGCATTGCACCTGTCAGCACAGTACCTGGATGCTTATCTCTGTACTTGTAGGGAAAGGTTCACATGTATTCATTTTGCAGAGGAGGTCTGGCAGATTTAGGTCTGGATGTGGCAGTAAGGAGAGCTGTGACATTGTACGACTACCCTAAAAGTAAAAGTAAAACCTCAGAGAATACAAAGAATAAAGAGGCTATTAGTGTTCAGTGTAAGGTGAACGTGATAACATTAATATATTACAAGTAAAAACAAATAATTTTCAAAAATTATTCCTTTAGTTTTCATACTAAAAACAAACGTGATTATTTTTCAGGAGAAACTCCATTAGTTACTGACATGCAATGGGTTGAAATGACCTTATATTCTAAAAATTTTTTAATATTCTAATAAATGGTAATATAACTTTCTACATTTGAATGTTCACATTGAATTATATATTTGGGGGTTAATTTGGTAATTTTAGTATGGATTTTAAAGTTATTTATGAATTACTAGGCATTCTTTATATGTTCCTCTGGAACCTGATACCCTGATACATGTATGTGTTCCACTAAGTTTTTCTCCATATTTCTTAAAGGGATGTTTGCTTTACATTTTCTGCATACAGTTAAAGTTTCCTATAAAAATGAGACCTTCCTTATTAAAATTAATCAAACAGCAGCTTATTTGGTTGTTTATCCAGAAAAAAAAAAAAAAAAAAACAGCTGTCTTTTTATGTTTTGAAGTTTTCTGAGTTTCATATTTTCAACTATTTATTTTGGGGAACTTTCAAAACCACTACCACAGTGGTAGTATACTGTTTTAATCCCAGAATGAAACAAAAAAATCATAAGCCTAATTTTAATACTATTAATGATATTCTGTCTTCATAGTGTGCTCTACAGTTTTCAAGGCTCTTTAAAATGTATTACTCTTACCATCCAAATCACAGTTATTATCATCAAAATCAAAGAGACAGTACCACTTCCTGGTTGTAGATATGGGCATTGGAAGCAAATAGAACTGGTTCTGCAATTTAATTTATGATCTTGAAGAAATTACTTAACTTTCTGAGTCTCAGTTTCTTCTTCTTTTTTTTTTTTTTTTTTTTTTTTGCGGTACGCGGTCCTCTCAGTGTTGTGGCCTCTCCCGTTGCGGAGCGCAGGCTCAGCAGCCATGGCTCACGGCCCAGCCGCTCCGCGGCATGTGGGATCTTCCCGGATCGGGGCACGAACCCATGTGCCCTGCATCGGCAGGCGGACTCTCAACCACCGCGCCACCAGGGAAGCCCAGTTTCTTCATTTTAAATAATACCTCATAGGGTTGCTGTAAGGAGTAGACAAGATAGTACATATTCCACACTCAGCACAGTGCCTGGCACAGATAGGTACTAAACAATGCTAGTTGTCATTATCATCATCATCAACATCAACACGTTACAAAGATATGGTTACATCAGTAACTTTAAAGATTCAGCCAGACCTAGAATCTTGGAAATAAAGCAAAACTCTTTTAAGTCAAGATCCTGAGATAGATGTGACTTTCCATTAATTATGCAAAACCTTTGTAAATGCCTTATATTTCCCAAGCACATATCCTAAGGGAGCATTCCTTAGTCTTATAACAATGCTCCCCAGCAAAAGGGCAAACAGTGTGGGGAAATTCTGCAGCACATCACCCTCTTGATAATTCACAATGTGCATTAGTGTATCAGAAGCCCTGATCCAGGAAAGAAACGTTACCATCAGCATTGCCAAAAGTGCCCCACTCATATAATAGTGCTTACACTATGCCAGACTGTCTTGAGCTTTTTATATAGAAATTCATTTGATTCTCACAAGCCTCTGAGGTAGATACTATTATCATCCCCATTTTGCAGATTAGGAAACTGAGGCACAGTTTCCTATAATAGGTAGGTTATATAACATGTGTGAGATCCCTCAACTACTTAAGAGGCAAAGTCAGGAAATGTAAAGCAATTATACTCCAATAAAGATGGTTTTTAAATTAATTAATTAATTAAATTCAAATAAAAATAATCCCACCCACAAAACAGACATATTGTGTCTATCCTCCTCCCAGGACACCGTGAGATAAACTAGTTCCATGTTCAACGCCCACCAAAAGAAACTGTAAACTCCTTTGGAGGCCAGCACTGCATTAATACACTCCATAAATGTTTGTTAAGTAGATTATAAAACAGTTTCCTTTTTATTTTTCCTCTGCATTCTGAACATTAAAAGGAACCCTCTCATTCTAGTGCAGTACTAGAAATGTATGTTCTTTAGGCCGGTAAGCTCCTCAAGAAACTTCTGAAGTCACACACATTCAGATATAAAGAACAGGAAGGCCACAAAAATAGGTGCTTATTCTGCACAAAATCAATATTTAACACTTCCAAATCACCAGTGGGAATGAAAATAATGGAGAGAAGTCCAACAAAGCAATTAGTTTACTGCAGGTGACCAGTGCATGAAGAAACACTTCTAGAAATGACCTTGATGTCAACATTTCACCACTGCTGCTCACCACTGAAATAATTACTTTCTGTCTTTTTCGTACTTGTCATCCTCTATCATTATGTGAAAGTCATATTACTATTGATATTACATTTATCATGGTTCGAGGATCAGAGCATGAAGCTGCAGGCCCTTATTCATCTCACTATTACCTGAACCTATCAGTGTGCCAGAGCAGGTGTTGAATGAATTAGTGAATGAATGAATGACCACCCTTGGTAGAAAACACAGTCAATGGAAGGTTGGGGTGACCTTAGTACTAGTCCCAGCTGCAACACTAATCACTTTGCTGCCTTGCAGAAATTACTCTCCTTCCAACTCTGAGACTGTATTTGCCATCTGTGCCAAAAAAAGTGACAAAAAAAAAGTAAGTGGAGAAAATGAGAAATGTTCCTGTAACCCTCAAGTTAATAAAGACATGTTTTAATCACACAGACACAATCTTCTTAAGAATATTTCTTTTTAAACTCATAGAGACCTCAGCATCCTATCTGAAAAACACTTTCATCACAATGAAGCATGTGCTTCTTGCATGCTGTATCCAAATTAGTCATCTCATTAATGAATGCAGAATTATAGAACATTTATTGGAGTTGATTAAATTATCCCTAAATGGGGGCAGTTTCAAGATATGAATAACTTTCCATCTTTTATATTTCTAACTAGACATTCCCTTTCTCCCTTATTCTGCCCTGAAGGTATGTAAAGGTTATAAATAATTTTAAAGAATACTTCCTAAAATGTCTTGCATTTTAATGAATTCCCAAGAATGAAGTCCCAAAAGGATTTTAGTATTGTTTAAATCATGTGAATGTTATGCATCAGTATTTTGTATTGTTCATGAAAATGTCATCCTCATACTAGTGTAATTTGATAACATAGGAGGATGAAATGATAAGATATAATGAAGATATTATGAAGAAAGACATGGGAAAGTTGAAATTAAGGGTCAATCTCACATTTTTCAAAAGAAAATTTTCTACTGATTTCTATAAAGAATGCATTCCTGGGGCTTCCCTGGTGGCGCAGTGATTGAGAGTCCGCCTGCCGATTCAGGGTACATGGGTTCGTGCCCCGGTCCGGGTAGATACCACATGCCGCGGAGAAGCTAGGCCCGTGAGCCATGGCCGCTGAGCCTGCGCGTCCGGAGCCTATGCTCCTCAACGGAAAAGGCCACAACAGTGAGAGGCCCGCGTACCGAAAAAAAAAAAAAAAAACTAATAAAACTGTTTTATCTATATTCTATTTATATTTATTGGGTTTTTATTCCATTTATGTTGAGGCATGCTGTTTTTTCTTTTACGTAGTGACACAACATTTCCTGTTTATATTTTGTAAGCTTAATTGTGCATCAGTTTAAGGAAAAATATTAAGTAAACAGTAGTGCTGATGGCACACAGACGTGCCAAAGATTCTGACGGTGGTATATTTGTGACTAAAGTTTGGGAAATATTGTTGTGCCAAGTTCAGACATACAGTCTCTCTTCTAATACACAGCCTATGTCACCACAGCTGTTTGTCAGGACCATTAAACATAGTAGCAACTTGCCAATGATAGTGATGGGAAGGAGTGCCTGGGTAGCAGAATGAAATCGCAGGATTAGGAACAGTGTTGAAAGAGAACATTTATGTCTACTATCTTCCAGTAATCACAAGATTGAGTGACTGCCTATAAGCCCGATCAGATGCCCTTTGACCTTTATATTTACCTGTTGAACCATTCACATGGTTATATGGCATGGTGAAAGATTTTACTCTATAAGAAACTGTGTGATTCCTTTGTGAGTCACCGAGTCTTTGATAAAGCTTGTCTTCAGTTATCTTGTCCTGACTTCTCACATGTTTAATCATAGCATTGTACATGATCAGCAACTTGCTAGCAGAGGTGGGTATGGGTGTGTGTTCGTGTTTTAGTATGCACATAGAAACATATACATAAATATATATACATGCATATACTCGTATTTAAATTATTGCTTAAAATGTAAAGCATGGAGCTAACATGACATGCTTTCATGTTTTTGAGGATCCTCTTTTATCCTAGAACAGAGAATGTTTTGAAATGGCGCTTTGTTTTTGAAAATAAGTCAAAATGTCCTATGACCTATTTGAATGTGGTCCTACACAATGGGAGTGTTAGCAGTGGAATTTGGAAGTGTTGATTAAGTTCAGACTTGGTACGTTTTTGCTCAGAGTGGCTCACTTTCCAGATGCCTATTAGTAAACCAGCTTCCCTAGCTGTGTTCCTTCAGGTAACATGTATCAGCATTATTAGCACCAAAAGCTGTTTTATTTTTGAATGTAGAGATAGTTTCTCTCTGGGTAGTGCCACAATCTTTCCAGAATCATTCTGCTGACAAATTTATTGTAACTGATGAACTGTCATCCACATAGGATAATCAAAATGAGTGATTCTTCTGAGAGACTGCTAACTGTGCTTCTTATAGACGGGCCAAGGTTGATTGATTTGACCTGAAGTTAGGTATAACAGTCATAATTTAGATGCGTTTTGTAACTCTTCTGTTGATAAGTATATAGTCACAGTCTGGTTGTTTCATGCTTATGAGCATAATTGGGACACCTAAAATAAGATGAAATCACTGAAGCTTCATTTCAAGAGCGAAGCCCTGAGAAAACTATTAACAACTTACCATTTCTAGTTCATGTGTGAGTATATAATGAGCCTTGTTAAAATGACATTTTATAAAGAGTGCTGCTTTTCTGGTTGCCCACTCTGAGCATCAGAACTTGACTGCAGAGGACCTGCAGGACCCATCTGGTATAGGTTTTTATCAGTAACAAAAT
The DNA here is from genome assembly GCF_949987515.2 of Delphinus delphis. Taxonomy (NCBI): domain Eukaryota; kingdom Metazoa; phylum Chordata; class Mammalia; order Artiodactyla; family Delphinidae; genus Delphinus; species Delphinus delphis. The sequence goes on along the minus strand of NC_082691.1, from coordinate 22,890,906 downwards.
CTGGAACGGTTCTTTAATTGGTGTTTCATGAAGACAGCAAAAAGATTAGCTGATTATGTATCCATGTCCAGTTTCTTTTTTGAGGAACTGGAGAAGTTCTTAGACTCCTCTGTTCAGTTCAGAATGCTCATTTTTATGTGTTCATCCAGGATCTGTTGATTTTCTTTGAGAGGCTCACATCTGATTTATCCCAGTTGAAATCGGTCACTTCTCTCATAGAAAATTTTAAAACTTAAAAAATTAAGTGTCAAGAGCGTCTGTTTAAATATGCCAGAATAAAAATATTTTTACTCCACTCTCCTGCCCTGTGTCCCACTAAAACTCACCGTAAATAAATATAGACAAAAGAGAAAAGCATTAGCATCAGAAAGAAGTCAAATCTATGGTATTTTTTTCAGTTTCAAAAATTCAGAAACATATGATTTTTCAAAAACAATTTTAAATACATACTAGATTTCAAAGAAAAAATTAAAAGGCTAAGACAGAAGAAACATGAAATAGAAACTGGCAGGGCTTGATAAAGAGAGAGATGAGGGAAAAAAGTGTTATAAAGGCTTTCGTGGTTCAATGGTAGAATTCTTGCCTCCCAGCTTAAAGGTACAAAAGCTATATTAAAGGCAACAAAAATAGCATAAAAAAGATTTTTAAAAATCAAGAAACAGAGAAGATAGGCTTGAGGAAAGAAATATATGAAAGAAATATAAAAAAGGGTATATAGAAGATGATACACGTGGGAGAGACAAGGTAACCTCACTTATGCATAACTGATGTTTCGAAAGAAGAAAATACATTAATAAATAAAATAGAAGAAAAATTTCCCCGAATTATCAAGTTTGAATTTATAAGTGAAAACACTAGATCTCAGAAAATCTGATATAAAATAACCAACATCAGAGTAAATGCTGGTAAATTACTGTAATATTCTGAAGCATACTATCATATGTTGCATCGAAGGTTTAAAAACAAAGCAATTTATTATTTATGTACAAGGAATAAATGCCAGGTAAACCTTATACTTTTTGGTAGCAACACTCAATATCAGAGTATAGATAATATGTACCAGATTCTGAGGTAAAGTAAGTTTGAATCAAAAATTTTAGTCAGCCAAATTATTTTTGCAAGTATGTGTGAACAATGGACATTCTCAGCCAAGCAAGTATATAGCTGACGGGTCCCTTCTTTAAATTTTCTACTGGATTTCATAACTCAGCCAACCAAAAGATAAACCAATATAAAGATTTCACAATGGAAAATCCCTGGTTATCATCATTGATTAATTTCAACTTTTGTGAATTACGGTAACAAAAATATAGCATATAAACTTAATAACTGTTGATAATTATTTAAAAATCAAACAAAAATTCTGGGTGGAGGAAGGCAGGTGGTCAGGAGATGTGCGCTTTCAAGGCACTTGAGAGGTTCAGTATGGCTAACACATTGGACGGATGTGACTAAGGTGGAAGCTAGAGATGTAACCAAAGGTCAGATCACTCTGGGCTCTTAAAACACATTAAGGAATCCAGACATTTTCCTAAGAGCAGTGGGAAGCTAACATAGGGCTTCAAACTGGGTTTCTATATTTTCTGAGAAAACAGGAGGCAAAGTCTCTTGCTGAGAGTGATGGGGGAAATGATGGGGTCAGAGGTAAGAGAAAGGAGGTTTGGAATACTTGTATGAAGAATAACAGAAAGCTTCCTAGAGAAACTGAAGAGGTGCAGAGCTTTTCCTGTGCTGGCACCACTGTGCATATTGGCTGCTAATGACTATGGTCATCCTCTTCTTGGGGCTGAGAACTGCTTCACCTAGGAGATTAAGCCTTCACTCCCTGAACTCCACCCTCACCTCCTGGATGGGAGGCAGCAGCCCGCAGTTAATGAGTGACTGGCGTGGGAGTTCAGTCGGCAAAAGGCCTGTCCCAGAGCTTCCATGAGACAGGCAAAAGCTACTTTCCGGTTAAGACCACATCTTTGCTTAGCTTTCCCCCCTCGTCCTATTCTGCTTTTCTCACTCTCATTTTCCTGAGAACACTCTGGCAATAAATCCTTGTGAAAGACTTCCTGTCATGGGTACTTTGAGGAAACCCATTTATTTAAAGACAGAGGTTTCTGGGCCGTTTTGTTTTTTTTTTTTGTTTTTTTTTTTTTTGCGGTACGCGGACCTCTCACTGTTGTGGCCTCTCCCATTGCGGAGCACAGGCTCCGGATGCGCAGGCTCAGCGGCCATGGCTCACCGGCCCAGCCGCTCTGCGGCATGTGGGATCTTCCCGGACCGGGGCACGAACCCGTGTCCCCTGCATCGGCAGGCGGACTCTCAACCACTGCGCCACCAGGGAAGCCCTCTGGGCAGTTTTGAGAGCCAAGGTCAAGTTAGGTACTGCAGATTTATAAGTGCCCTTAATCTGTGCAACTGTGATTTTTCGCCAGTATTGATCAATAACCCAGAGGTAGGCTAGACATTTGTAGGCTAGACATTTAGATTGATCCATGGTTGTGAATTTTGTCATCTAGGTGTGATAGAATGACTATGGGATAAAACAGTGTTCATGAGGAGAAGTTTAAGTGATTGGCCATGAAAGCTAGGCTGGAGAGGGAAGAAAGTGCAGACAGGATGGAAAGGAGGGATAAAGGGAAGGTAAAAGAGAAAAAGAACTAGGGTGACTAATAACATTTTTAAAAGTAAAAATATATACATACACAGTATTATATATATTATACATATATACACACTAATATACATGTGTATGTATAAATTGATGAAGAGCCAGAAGAATAGAATAGGAGAAAGACTGAAGTTAAAGATTTAAGAGATAGGCACTTTATGTAAAGTAAATTGCATAAGGATTATATCATGGAACAATTTTTTTATTCCTCACTTAGCCAGGCTTTATTTGAAGCAGCACTAGCTCCCCAGTACAGTAATGCTAATCAGTTTTTCTTAATGAATCTAAATCCTTAGGCCAAGAAACGTTTATCCTTAATGAGACATATACTTACGTAAGAAGTGTCACTTCCTCTTTCTCTGCCCAGCCACCGGCAGTCGGAAAAGATTGCTAGGTATGAGTTCGGACGTCTTTCTCCTCTAGAGCAGGGATTCTGAAAACGTGGCCCAAGACCCATCATTGAATCATGAGGGTCCTATAAATGGACCAAAAAGGGATCTGAGTGGCTTACTCTTTCATAAGCTTTAGTTTTTACTTATGATTTAAGGTTCTGTGCAGAGAGCCAACTAAATGAGTTGTTGATGATTGCTAAATTTGTAAATGAACATTTGCACATTACCCCAGTTTACTGATGATCTTAATTCAGTGTTCTGACTGCAGCTCAACCCTGCAACAAAAAGTTGAAATTTGAAGTTGCCCAGGCAGATAGGAGCTAGAATAGTAACTGCGCCACTTTTTTACACCCCGCCAAAATGGCCTTAGTCAAAACATTTGAGAGGCTGCACTGTATTAGAGCTCAAGTAAATAGCATCTTCAGTGCTGTCTCCAATAGCATTCCATTCCGTTTCTAAATTAAAAAAAAAAAAAAAAATCCCTGAAGAATCTTCTCTTCCCATTAATACTCCTCTACATGCATCACATCCTAAGGAAAGAATGAGAGGAACAGCAGGTCTCCGTGAGGTCTAACTGAAAGGCAGGACTCTAACTTTGAGACATTTTTGATGTCTCTATACCAAAGTCAATTCAAATTAATTCAATTTGAATGCATGGTACTGGTATACAGATTAGTCAAAGACAGATAGAAAGAAAATTATTGGGTGTTTTAGAAATCCCTATGTGGTTATTATGACAGATGACTAAACTTTAGAAAATATCAAGGTATTTTCATCCAGAATAGAGGGAAAAGTACTAAAATGGCTTTAATAAAATAGGATTAGTTATATGTTATAACAGAAGAATAATCAAAGAATAATAGTGGAATGAGTTCAGTAGTTTTCATTCACCCAGAAAATATGAGAAGAGGCCATATTATGTCCCAGGCACTGTTCTAGGGACCAGGGATAAGAGTGAATTTAAAAGATTAGGCTCTGCTCTTGTGCTCACAGGTGAGAAGAAATAAGACCAGGTGTGGCTAGCCTGAAAGCAGGATTTTGAGCTTCAAATACTGCTTGCTACTACTGTCCCAGGTCCAAAACAGGGGCCCAGCCCTTCAGCACTATCCCCCAACCTATATTGTGAAATGTAAATCATATCACTACCTTCCGATCTTTATTCCTCTGTCTTGATAAGCTCACAGGGATTTCAGGATATTCAGAAATGTTCTTCCCAAACACATTTTACAGCGCTCAAGTGATTAATCTATAAAATATATTTTCATTAATATAGCTCTGCTTAGTAGTTCTCTAAAGCTGAATAAAGAGCATTTGTCATGAAGAAGGGAGATACAGGGCCACACACTCACTGTGCAGTAGCTGGAAATAGGATATAAACCATGCATTGTTCTTCAATGTCAAGTTAGCTGACAGACCATATGGTATCTATTTGGCACATTTAAAATATATTTTGAAATAAAAGAAGCAAAATAAATTGTATCTCAACTTACTTGCTTTTTCCTGAATGAAGAAACTGCCCTTTCAAATCTTCTGTTGTAGGTGGGAAAAAACAAGTTTGCATCAATAACTTCTGTGTGTTTAATCTGTATGTTCAAAAACTGTATGTTCAAATCAAACAGTTTTAATGCTCAATTATGTTAAATAACCTCCATTTGGATTTTTTTCCAAAATAAATCTAAGTAAATATTGATAAACAGCTCAAAGCATATCAATAATTTGTTGTCTGAACTTGTTATTTAAGAGATTAAAATCACAGCTGAGGGAGCAAATACATATTACAAGTTACTCTGCATCATATTTTCCAAACTTCCTAAATTATTAGCAAATTGACTGGGGAAATGCAGCGCGGCAAAGCACAATCTGTTCCACATGCAAATCTGAACTCCACTTACTAGGCATAAGAGGGTGTAGATGGGATTTCAGATATATAATTACAGGAGAATTATTGATTCACTGTTTTCATTTCCAAGCAAGGTCATTCAAAGGATCACCTTGTAGGTTTACCCAAAATGAAACAAGAGAAGGGTAGATCAGGTTGTTAATTAATTCTTTCCTTGTGTACAGATTTGGAGGTCAGTTTAGCCAGTTTGTACCAACATGATGATTGGTGTATGCCACATAGAACCTATCCTCGAATAAATTGCAGTCAAATAGGAAGTGTATAAAATAAGTACACAAAAGTCTACCACACAGAAGGGTGAAGATGCCTGTAGCAGTATGAGAACTGTGAAGGGAAGAGAATGTGTTTAGATGGGGAAGGTAAACTGGAGTCCTGCTTCCTTGACTGGAGTTGGGCCTTGAATTCATTAGGAGTTTAACAAAAACCAGAGGAGAAGCAAAGACTTTTGAAGAAGAGTTTGTGTAACCAAGGATCACAGTCACATTTGCCTTCCAAGGAAGGAGGATCCCTTTGTTTTTGCTGAGGATCTTATCGGGCAGAGGTATGTAGAGGGGACCCTAAAATGGCTGTGAAGTAGAGGCTGAAGAGAACTGAAGTACTCTGCTTAGGAGGTGGCAGGTGTGAGGCTTGCTACTGAGAGGACGAGAGGAAGGCAAGCAAAGGGGAAAGATGGAGGAGGAGGATGAAGCTAAAACTGAGGGACTTTGTGTTACAGGACTCTAACATGAATGTGGCTTCATTTCTACAGTGTAAGTCCTCCCATCTACCTAGACTTCTGTATTTCATTTGTTCCAGCAAACATCTTGTGCGGGTGGGTTTTTTTTTTTTTTTTTTTTGGTTGTGGTATCTTGGTTTGGTTTGGTTTTGCTATTGGGATTCTTTTTTTTCCTTGAAATTAAGGAAGAGGACTGAATTCTGTGACTGGTTAACTAATATAAAAGAGAGACCACATTAGCAGGAAGGTTAAGTAGAGCTGTAAACTAATCATAGACTCTCCTCTGGTTACAGACAGGTAACCAAAAACCCTAATTGTGCATGAACGATTGCTATTACCATCTGTTAATGTCTGACAGAGCTGTATTTGTATCTATGGCAATTGAAAATATTTAAAAATTGAAGAGATCCTGTTAATGTTACCCCCTTCTCTACTCCCACTACCCTCGCAAATTCCTGTAAATCTCAGGGAAAGCTTTCAGTTCCATATTTTGTGGCATAATAGTTCAGGTCCCTTTAAGTCTCTGTCTTTAAGTGTGCAGAGACTGCAACTAATGTCCAGGTTATATACGTAATCCAATCTGGTTGGAGCAAAGTGTGTGTGAAACAGAAGTAGAAAACTTAAAAGAGAGCTTGGGACCAAACTGTGCAGGGTCTTCAGTGTTTAAGTCAGGAACTATGTTTAGTTCAACCATGAAGCTCCCAAAAGGCCAAGGCTGCTGGGGGGGTGAGGTGGGAGTTGAACGGGCTAATGTAAGAGCTGATATGTCTAATCTAAGTATCTTCCTTGAATTCCACATCTGTTATATATATTCTGCCCGCTATGGACATCTCCACTTGGATTTCTCACAGATACCTTAAATTTGCCTGTCAAATCCATCATCCCCCCTAAATATACTTCTGCCATGTGTTTCCTGTTTTGTTTGGTGACACCGTCTTCCCGACCAAGAATCTAGGAGTCACCTCTATCTCCATTTCCCTTATGCCATACAACAAATTGGTCACTGTGATGTGTTCATTTTCGTTTCCTGATACCTCTTCAATTCATCCTTTCTTTTCCAACCCACCGCCTCTCATTTAGTCCTGACCGTCATGGTTTTTCCTCTGCATTACTGCAGTAGAACATGCTGGGTGAGTCAGACTGCCTGAGTGAAATCCCACACACCTCACCAGTCATGTGATGTCTGCTTGCTTCACTTCTCTCCTCTGTAAAATGGGGGAAATGAGAGCCCCTACCATGAGCGAATGAATGAATGAATGGATTAACTGATTAATCATAGAAGGGAATTAATAAGAAAGAAATTCTACAACGTGTCTTAACTTTATCTGAATATGAATCCAGGCCATCAGACTACAGGGCAGCACTATCCGATGGGAATATAATGGGAGCAATACGTGTAATTTTAAATGTTCTAGTAAAAAAGGGTAAACATAAACAGGTTAAGTTAATTTAGTAATAATATTTATTTAACTCAATATATCCAAAATATTGCCTTTTTTTTTTTTTTTTTTTGCGGTACACGGGCCTCTCACCGCTGCGGCCTCTCCCTTTGCGGAGCACAGGCTCCGACGCGCAAGCTCAGCGGCCATGGCTCACGGGCCGAGCCGCTCCACGGCATGTGGGATCTTCCCGGACCGGGGCACGAACCCGCATCCCCTGCATCGGCAGGCGGACTCTCAACCACTGCGCCACCAGGGAAGCCCCAAAATCTTCTCCTTTTAACTTGTGGCACTAGCCACAGTTCAAGTTCTCAGTAGCCACATGTGACTGATGATTCCCATTATTGGATAAAGCCGCTCTAGAGATTATTTCATCAGAGAGTAGTAATGTCAAAAACCATAAGAGGAAACCTTTAGAAGGTGCTGTGGGGGAAAGATGATGTGTTTATCCTGGTCATAGTGAGTTTCAGGGAATGCAAACAATTCAGTTGGAAATATCTTAATGGTCAGTGGGAAACACAGCTCTAAAGTAGACAGAATTTGGAATTACATTTCAGAGGCAAAAAAAGAAAAACCCAAAACATGAAAAGTTAGCCATAAGGTTTGCTTTAATTTTAGTTCACTTCAACAAGTGTTTATTGAGCACTTAATACTTGACTGGTGATGTGTGATGTGCTGAGGGACCCTCTATGACATCACTCTTGCTCTGCCCCTCCTCAGAGGTTCCAGTCCTCTCTGCCTCTCCAGATCCTGCCCCACTTCTTCTGTTAAGGCTTTTGCAACCATTTTGTCCCCCTTCATATCCTACCACACGTAAATTTATTACTACATAATTAGGCACTTAATTCTCATTACTCTATGCACTGACTCTATCTTTCTAGCTTAACTCTAAGCTCCTTGAAGGCAGAGGGCCTTCCTGCTTCCACCGTCCTCAGAATTAAGGACTCTCAGTGCTCAGTGAAAGATTCTTGACACAATGACTGACTCAGGCAACATTAAAGCTTCAGCACTTAAAACAATCAGGGCACATCTAGGGAATGAAAAATTCCAGAACATTGTTTTTAACTCAGTGCTAATGGTCATAGTGCTTCCAACTGCACATAGCAGTTAGGAATGGCAGGCTCTGAAACCATTTGTGACATTAGTTGGGTAGCCAGAAATGTACAGTTTCTGCCTGAAGCTATTCTTCAGGTTCACCAGGACCCGAGGGTTCAAGGTGGTTCTCTTATAAATCTTAAACTTCTCAATGCACTTTTCAGTTAATTCATCTTCAAAGGAAGATGTTTTCATCACTGAGTTGTGAACAGGAAGAGATTAATTTTAAAAGCAAGCAAAAGAGAAGAGCCTAAACAGTCCACTAATGATGCCATTTTCCCATTTCCTGCTTTTGATGTACTCTGTGCCTGTGAATGATGGGGCAAACTCCAGCTCTGGAAATTCATGTTTCATGGAGATAATCCATTTCTATGCCTTGCAAAGCAGAGCTACAGGTGCAGCGAGAGAGTAAACAGTACCAGGTGCTTGTTGGCTGTGGTTCCTTAACGAGAAATTAAAGACCAAATCTAGGTTGGGCGGTAGTACAGAATCCGAGAGAGGACAGCCGTAGATTTTCATGACTTGGCTGCAAATCTAGCGTCTCCACTGTAGAACAGCATGCTGTCAAAGGGGATGCAGCATTTAAAGGCTAGATGTCGAGGCTAGTTTCTGCCCATATTCTGGTGAAAATATTTAGTGACAATGTCCTGGCAGGCATTGTTACTTAACCAAGAAACTCATACTGTATGCACGTAGTAAAGCTTTTTTGGCTGATTTGAGGTATGATGTAGAGTGTGTTAAAGTATAAACTAGTCACCAAAAAAAAGAAAATTTGTATTATAGATTCTAAAAAGAAGACCTATTTCCAGGGAGCTAAATGGATTTTTTTGTAACTTATAACATGAACTCACTTTTTTGCGTGTGACTAGTTTATGCTTTTAGAAAGGGACCTCTGTACAGAGTCTATCAGAATGAAGAAGAATTTGGTACAGATACCAGAGGATCATGAGTCTTTCTACATATGCCATGAAGTCACGTTTTTATGATGAGTTTATGCTTTCAGAAAAGGACCACTATGCAGGGTTTATCAGAATAAAGAGGAATATAGTACATGTGTCAGAGAGTCTCAAAAGGTGTTATGTAGTTATCTGTTTACTTTATTCTCACCAATTACCTTGTGCCTTTTAGCATTATATGTTTAGTGCCACCAAGGATCAAGAGAACAAAGTGTCATTACATGTGACATAAACAGCCACCAGTAACAAAACTTGCCTTTTATTGCTCCTGAATCACTTTTGACATTTTATTACTTCATTTGACATTCTGAGACTTTTCATGAATTAAGGGAAAAAATTTTCATTAGATGAAATTAGGTGGAATTTTCATTAGGTCAGTGATGGTGGAAGTTGAAATAACCATCTCTAAGACTTAACATTTAGTGATTTTTTTCCTACCTATATATCAAATTATAAACCTTCACAACTGCCCTATTTTTTATCTTCACAGTAAATGCTGTGGACCATGATATGTCACTTGGCAATACAAAATGCAAGGAGAACACTCAGTGGGCATGTCATGCCATTATCTCTTTTAAATAAATATAGTGCTCTAGTCACCGCTTGCAATACAGTTTAGCCCGATGCAGTTGACTCCAGTGCCACTGCCCTTGTGCTGGCATTGTCACATCATATACCCCTTACTCCCATCCACTGTCAAGACATGGGTGCAGAGGCTGGGTGAAAAGGTGAATGAAATACCAGTGCACATTCCCTGCAAGGGAGTAGAAGCCAAACATTATTTTCAAACTGGGTCTTTTCAGGTAAACAGCCTTTGCCCTGCTCTGTACCATCACTTTCTGTTTCGACTCTGTTATGCCCCGGGAGAAGAAACTGTAGCAAAATCCAAGTTCTTTTTGCATGATTTCTTCTCCAAATTCCAGAATGCTTTTACGGGTCAATTTGTAGGAAGTAGAAAGGAAAATACCTTGAGTATTGAAAGGAGTGTGCTGTGTATTCATAGGAGCCCTTGACAAGCTATCATCTGCTTTGCCTCTGAGTGAGGCACTGCAGAAACAGACAACTAAGAAGCTGCTGAAAGGCAGCCATGATGCTTTGTGGTTTGCTCCACACACCAAGAACCTCTGAATGTTCTCACTTTATGGCGACAATGACACTCCTGTCGCCGTAAGTAGCAGGTTACGTGCTTTTCAGTATGATGGGGAGTTTTTCTGTGTTCTCCAGGATCCTGCTCGAACACCTTTCCTGAGTAATCCTGTAGTTTCACTCCGTGCCTTTGGTATAGAGCAGCCCTGGAGAGAGCTGCTGGGATCTTTGCATGTCCGCGCGTAGCAGGTTACTGACTGCTGTCTCCATCCCCCTGCTATGAACCACTCTAAATGCATAGGTCTCGTGCGTGTCTCAAATATTTGGGTTTGCTTGTTGAAGGGCACCTGGATGGCTCGGAGCACTGGCCAGCTCAGGGTTGTGGCTGGGAGCTATGAGGTGTGATCTGTCGGGGGAACATAGCAGGCTTATGCAGAAGCATTGCACGTAGACAGGGTCTGTGCGCAGGGAAGTATGATATACAGAGCAACTGTGCTGCCAGATGGGCTCAACCAGGAAAAATCAAATAGTGAAAGCTAATGATGGCAACATTTAAAAAGGGATAGGCAGAAAACTTTTTTGGGTTTTGTTGTTTTCATTATTTGTTTTGAGTTATTTTGAGTTCTCATGTAGGGAGCCTCAGAGTCTTCAAACTTCATAAACCTCTCAGCCAGCTTGGCTAGTGATGATTCCAAGTATTAAAGAATTGCAAGTGGAAGACCGAGGTCAGTCACAAGGACTTTCTCCTCATTAAAATTTCCCATCTTCAGGGTTTTCTGTGTCTGCTTTGGCAGCTTCAGCCAGGAATGATACAAGTAGCTTTCACCTCACTGGTTTTCACTCCATTGCTCCTGGCTTTCTCAGGAATTGTTTAATTGGGTTACTATTGTCTCACTGGCAGGAACCTACAAAAGGGACTCATTTCTAAAGCAAGATCTTCGTCTCCAAACCTGAGTAAGCTTATTAAGAAAATGGAGCCCCTTGACAGGTCCAACCCTTTGTTTAAACATAAACATGATTCTGGGCCTGTTTCTTTACCTGTATACTTTTGTAAAAATAGGAAACCTCTTGGATTAAAAAGACTGATGAGGGCTTCCCTGGTGGCGCAGTGGTTGAGAGTCCGCCTGCCGATGCAGGGGACACGGGTTCGTGTCCCAGTCCGGGAAAATCCCACATGCCGCAGAGCAGCTGGGCCCGTGAGCCATGGCCGCTGAGCCTGCGCATCCGGAGCCTGTGCTCCGCAACGGGAGAGGCCACAACAGTGAGAGGCCTGCGTACCGCACAAAAAAAAAAAAAAAAAGACTGATGAGCTTGCCCCAGGATCTTTTCCTGAAAAATCTCCAGGCATCTGCTTATGCGAAGGACCTTGTCCAGAATGGCATCTCTCTGCTTCTCGTTTCACCGGTCCTCTACTTTGAGAATGTGCAAAACTCTTGAGAAAAGTGTTTGTATCTGTTCGTAGGACTTACCAAGTTGGATGTGGTTTTAAACAAGAGAGAATGCCACCTTAATAGCAGAGAGATCCAGGACAAAGACCTCTTTCTAATAGAAATTTGTTTATTTTGCCTTTAGCAAGAAGCTGTTTTCTGGGCCCCAGATTTTCAATCTGCTGACTGAGGCAAATGCACTTAAAATATCTGAGGATGTGTGCCAGTACTGGGTGCTTTATGGCTGAAATAGAAACGTTTCTTGGGGTTCTCTGCGACCTCGGGCACAACTTTACAACTAGGTGGAATTTGCATCTTTAGTGCCTGCAGGCATGTGGGATCCTGCTGCTTCTGCTTTCACTTCTTAGCTTGTGAGCCCACTTGTGTGTGTTTTGTTTTCTTGGCTTAGAGAGTTTTAAAAGTAGTACAGAATGTACCAGGATAGGCTCAGCTGGAGGTGACTAAAAGGAAATCTTGGGGAAACTGGCAGAAGGCTGCGCACTGGTGAGAAGCAGGGACAACTGAAATTCCTTTGGTCTTCTGTGAAGGCAAGCAGTGTCCTTCTGAGCAGTTAAAAGTGGGGTTGACAACTTGAATTTCAGACCAATAGCTTTGCTACTCATATTTCAAGGTATGGGAGAATAACTCTTCTCAAAGTGTATGTATTAAGACCATAATAATACTAGCTTGCATTTATTGAGCATTTATTATAAACCAGAAATTGTGCTAAGCCCTCTTAACACATTATCTCATTTTAATTCTCACAACAATCCCTAGGTGCCAAGTGCTTTAATTACCCCATTTATAGATCCGGAAACAAGCATGGAAAGATTAAATAAATTATCCAGAATGACACGGTAGAGCAAAGTGGCAGAGCTGGAATGAAAACCCAAGACAGACTCCAGAATCCAAGCTCTAATAACACTTCTGAGACATTTAATGCTTGAGTAGTCATGGCCAGCCAGCAACTCCGTGGTAGGGGAGAGAGTGGGTTTTCAACCAGTTAGCCTTACGTTTTCATTTTGCTTTAATGATCAGTTTTCTTGTCTTTCCTTACGTTTGTTTCTTCCTCCTCCTGCAAGAGTTGATGTATCTTTCCTTTCGTTCATTTCCCGAATTTTTCTACATCTCCAAGATTTTAAGTTTTTACCCCTTTATATCCCATTGTCTTTCTTGATACTGTTCTAGAATAAGCCATTCATTACCTTACTCTGAAACCCACTCTCTCCTTCGATGTAGAGGAGAAGGGATCATATATGAGATGGTGTAGGCTAAAGTCATCCCTTTTCATCCTCTTTCATTCCCTTCCCACAAGAAAGGAGAAAAACATTCTACCTCTCATGAAAGAGAGGGAGGCGCTGAAGTGAAGAGTTGTGACCGAACCAAACTCGGGTCCGTTCACCCGTGCATAGTAAAGCCAATATACTGACACCGGCTTGTTATTGGCAAAAGGAAAAACTAGTTTTACCTGACATTTTTTGCATGGCCTGTATACTGGAATATTTTTTCTACTAATGTTCAGCATATCTAGCTGGATTCAGCCAAATTTTCTAAGTGTTAGTTAAAGATAATTTAATGCATTAGTATTAATTTTAATAAGTTAATTTAATATTTAAACCTGCTGTTTTATATGAAATGCAAATAAGTTGCCCGCTTTTTGAAAATTTTATTTCACTTGTTTTCCTTTAAATAAAGAATATAAATGCTAAAGATTTGGGATAATTCTGATTTTCTGATTCTTTACTTTTTTTAAGAATTCAGAAAACTTTTAGCAGATTTCAACCACACGCAAGATAGAATCACTGTGAGTAGGGGAAGTGGAGGGTTGATTTGACACTCAAGAGCTTCACAAAAAGTAGCAGAGACTGTCAGAGACAGGGGAGCCACATACACGGACTTGTGCTCTCACACAGCTTGACAAAGGGCAGAACACAGACTATCCTGGCCTAGATAATTGTTTCTTCCTTCAGCGGTGTCTCCTTCTGCGTGGAGCTCAGTTCTCCTCCCAAACTCTAGGTTTTCCAGGTGCGAAATCCCTTGGATGTCCTCACTACTCTGGGAAATGGGCAACAAACGATCTTTTGGGGTGGCCAATTCTGCTCCCCTACAAAATAAAATGCAAGCTGTGAGAATCATGGGATCTTTACTTGCCATAGCTTCTGAGATGTCCTTTGTCATCTACCACCCGCTATTCTTTCACTTCCAAGATTTTTTTCTTCTTGCTTTGACTGACCAGCTGCATAAATAACTTGGGAAAAAACCTTTTGATTAAACACCTACATGTAAAACTGTTAATATGATTTGCAAAGCCAATAAAATACCTGATAAATAGTCAGAACTGCTTTCATTTAGCCTTTGAAAGGGAACAGTCAGTTTACATATTATAATCAGATTGAATTCTAAAAGTGAGCTACCACCCACTGCTTTCCTTGCTCTCTCTAATTAGCAGTTATTAGCATCTAGAGAAAGTCAAAAGAAAACAGGCAAACTGTGATCTGCCTTCACACCTTCAGTCAGCTTTTGAAAGTCCTTTTATTTGCAAGTGTCTCAAATAATCACCGAACCTCTCATGCACACATTCCCCTAAATGAAGTTAGTAATCATAGAGGCTAATCAAAAGTTCATTGAATCAGCAGGGAGTGTAATAAAGGTATTCCTAAACCGAATAGGTGTTTTCTTTTGCTTTTAAAAAAATGCATACCTCACTGATTCCAAAGAGGAAATTCTCATAGCGAAGCTGTGAATCTATATACCAGAGCCAACCTAGGCAAAATTGTGAGTTGGGCACTTTGAACTTGGTGGAGCCTTCTCTCTGGAATTTCTGCCTTTCTCTTTCCCTAGTAACCCCTCCTGATGAACTTGGGAGAACTTAGTCACTAGCATCGGTGAAAAATTGATCCAAGAAAGAAATGGAAAATTTTATTCAAGCCAAACTGAGCATTATAACCTGGGAATAGCATCTCCAAAAGCTCCCACCCTTATAAGTCAAGGCACAGTTATATGTTTTTTGAGCCAGAGGGCTGTACATTAAATGATGTATTATTAACAGTTTCCACAATCCAGATCTAAGAGTCTCTGTCCCCTTACAAGATCAAGAAAGAATGTTATCTTTTAAGGTATCATCTCGATGTTAGGAGATTGCTGCTCCTCATGGTTAATCAGGTATTTCTGCTGGTGCGGGAGGTTCGGCTGATGTATATTGCAAACCGACAGTGCACACTATGGGGGAGAGAGAAGGCTAAAGGGCAGAGAAAGATTTTTATGTTTAAATTTTTCTTGTCTTGCCACAAAGTAGCAAGTATTTTGCTTCATACTAGTAATCTTGGTTGAAAAGTTACCCCTTCTGAGGTGTCAATTATGAACACATGGCCATTTATCCTGTAGGGGAGAATTTGCCACCCCAAAATATTTCTCTTTGGCATATTCATTATTTTAAGCTGGATATTTTCTAAGAAACAGCAGACATGGGAAAAATTCTGAAAACTAAGTAGGAGTTACCCGTTTGTAAGAAACATTTACAGGAACTCTGCATATGTAAGGATTTCTCCCTCTCTGTACCTGGACAGGGAAGATGACCAAATTTAGAAACTCTTTTCAATGGAGAAAGCAATGACTTGAATCTGCATCACAATCACCCTGGTTTACTGTGCTTTTCCTGGCAACTTCCCAGCTGACTCTCTCCTCCCTCAACATCCTCTTTTATCTTTAGCTGAGGCATTTAAGGTGAGGGCTTCAGCCATTTTGGAGTTACTCAGTTTTCCTGGGTCTCTCCCATGTATATATGTTATTAGACTTCTGTTTGATTTTCTCCTGTTAACCTGTCTCATGTCAATTCAATTCCTAGACCAACCAGCAGATCCTAGAAGGGTAGAGAAACATTTCTTCCTCCCCACCAAGCATACCACGTCTTTGTGTTTTACTAAAGAGTTATAAGACCTAAAACATTTCAAGACTTGAAGGACTGGTGGTCTGCTGGGGAGAATCTCAGGAAATAGATCAATTGTACCACTTTGGGAGACACATCTCTGCCTGTTCTTAGGCTTCCCTCTTCAAAAGTGTTTCAGAAAGTTGGAAAGTTTCCTTTTTCTCTATTGCCAGCCTTATTTGTGAATTTCTCTCCTATATCTGTGTAAGGGATAGTGAATTTTATTACTTCATCATAATATGAAAGAAGGTAAGGAACTTCTGAGTTTCATCATCAGAAGAAATACTTAAAATCTAAAAGCTAAATATATTCAGAAATGGAGGGGTGTTTCTCTCTAATTGTTATACGCTTCTGGGAATACTATTTAACTTTTTAAATTAGTACTGCACTAATTATCAAGGTAATTTTATTATTTACATATTTAGCCCATTTCAAAATGAAATCTACCATCTGTTGAACATTTTAGCTGAGGAGTCTATATGCGCAATTATGTGTGTGCTTTTGCTTTCTATGTATTTCTTCTCTGTCATCAGTCCTACCCCCTTCCTGCCCCCTCAAAGAAAAAAATGCTTTTCCTGGATAATAATATACCTTGAGCATTATAATTTTACACAAAGTATGGCTCAAAGACCAGAATCACCTGGGAACTTGTTCAAAATATATAATCTCAGGACTCACTTCAGGTTCTCTGAATCAGAATCTGTATTTAAACAGGATCAGTAGATGATGTGCACACACACTAAAGTTTGGGAACTGCCGCTCTAGCTCATGCCTTAAGAGAGGCAGTGTAACCTAGTGGTTAGGAAGATCCTGGATCCAAAATGCCTGATTCAGATCTCAACTCCATTTGCTACTAGCCATGTGATCTTAAGCAAGTTACTTAAACTTGTGATCCCTCAATTTCTTAAAACTCCCTTATTTCTACAAAAATGGGAATGTTTATATAATACTTTTATCTTTGGATTCTCATGTGGATAAAATGAGTCAGTGTGTGTAAAACACTGAAGCATTGGCACATAACAAGTACTATATAAGTTTTAGTCACTTATTAAATGACTATTTTTCCTGTTATGTTACTGTTACTAATATAATAATAATTATTATCATTATTATTAACAAAAGGAAGAGTGCTGTCTTTTTTTGCCTTTTTGATAGAATGTCTTGAATAAATGACATCTAAATTACTAAGAAAATAGCACTAGTTTGAGAACAAAAGATACATATTTATTCTTTTTTGGTTTTTATTGTGTGGTGCTAATGAAGCCAAGGCTGTAGGCTTAATCCCTTGTCTGTCAGCTTCTCCCGGGGGAGGGGGGGGGAATCCACTTTTCCACTGGAGTTTCCGGTAGAGAAACTTCCTCCCCACACTGAAACCCCTACCACTAAGCCCTCCCAGCCTCTTAACCCCAGATTGCCATCTCACAAATGCTTGGCATTGCCTAAAGGTGCAGATGAGAAAAAAAAAAAGAAAAAAATTGTCAGGTACAGCGCCAAACCAGGACCAGAAAAACCATGAGGAGGGTGTGGGAATGGAGGAATGTTCTGATGATGTTTGGGTCCGTTATAAAAACATATTGTGATTATTTATGAACAGTTTTGCAGCTGCCTGTGTTTTTGAAGTACCTTTTCCCAATTTGTATTTCAGAACAGAACGACCTACTACCTCGGCACGCATTACAGAAAACAAATTATAAATCAGATTTGACTATGAGTTTAAAACATAATAAAGTTCATGACTTTTATCTGGAATGCATTTTTTACATATTTAATATTTACACCTGTGCTACAGTGCTTTTGTACTTTACCCACTTCTTCTAAGAGATTTAACTTTTTGTTAGTAGTACAAGTATTATATCTACCATTATACTGTATGGGGAACGTGTGTATATGTCTATATTACCTCATCCGGATCTCGGATGGCCTCGGCCTGCAGTAGCATGAAGCAGGGTTTTGGTTCCTGGCGAGAGACTGAGGTCGGGTCGCGGCAGTGAGAGCGCTGAATCCTAGCCACTAGACCACTAGGTACCAGTGGCCAGTGACAAGGCCCTGGCCCATCAGCTGTGTAGAAATGAATTTCCACATAGAGATAGAAGTAGTGAAGCAAGTAAAGTGTCTATTAGGAGGAAAAAGTGTGTGTGTGGATAGACACACAGGCAGGCTCAGAGAGGGAGAGTCGCGCCCTCATGGTAGTTTAAATCCTTATATGGGGCATTTCATCCGGGTTTCCTTTGGCCAATTATTTTGATTTGCCTAGTTCTGAGTCCGTATTTGGTATATCTCAGGATCCTCCCATGTGTGCCTGGGCATCTCTAAGCTAAGATGGAGTCCAGCAAAGAGGCCTATGGGTATCCTTGACACACCTCCCTTTTGACCTCCAAGGAGTTTTCTAGTTGGGAAGGTCTCCTTGACTTCAAGTATGAGAAATACGTGGTCTCTTATCTGGGCAGGGACCAGCCTCCTCTCTTGATTGTCCTGCTATTTTCATCTTGGAGTATCGGTCCACAGGGAACGAACTCCAGCTGCTTACCCTGGGGGACCCATCTATCTCCTGCCTCAATCCCAGAGATACAGAGGTACCGAGGCTGAATGGGGCTGCTATATCTCTGAAGCTTGAATCACTTAGCACTTGGTGAAGGGCTGTAGGAGCCTGGCAGTCTGAGGCAGTGACCTCAGTGTTGCTGAGTCTTTGGCCAGCAAATGGGCCTAAGGAGAGACAGTCTCTCCACTCTGAGTTAGAGCTACAAAGCCCTCTAGCACTACACAACCTCTGGAATCACCATTTAGCTCTTATCTAGTAGCAGGTGATCTCTGTTAGGCCTTCCCGAGTCTCAGCCTGCATATGAGCAGATCAGTCCTCAGGAAAGCAGCCACAGTTAGTGTGCAGATTCTCCTCCTCCCGTCACCCCAGCTCTACCATGTGTAAATTCTGTGACCTCAAGCCCAAACATTTTCTTTGTGCGTTCATTTTATAACTTTTAATTTGGACTGAAATTTTTCTAACATTCCATCCTAATTTAAAACAAACAAACAAAAAATGTTTTCAACTTCATTTAATAAATAATAGCAATAGATGAAAAAGTAATTTAAAAAAATCTTTCTTTGGCCTATTTACATGTTCAGCTCTTAGAATAGACAGAAAGGAAGCCTAATGAGAAAGGGTTAATGATTCTTTGGGAGTAAAGTAAGTAGAAGAACAATATGATTGAGTAGTAATAGCTGAAATAGTACTCTTAGAAGCAGGACTCTGTTTTGTGCAAGACTATATTTTTTTAATAATAAATTTGAACTAAGTAATTACCCGGCCCCATCAAGGATGCAGAATTTAGTATAAAACTGACATTGGTTTTCATCTTATTTCCACCCTTCAAAGCTGTATGAATTTGGAAAAATCCATTTCTCTTCATTTTAGTTCTCGTATACGTAACTAAAAAAAATGCACATCAGACACAAGTGCATTGTTTTCATGTCTTTATACATTACATTCACCTTCTAGAAATAAGATATTGAAAATTATCTTAAGAAGTGAGAAAATAATGAAGTCAAGTGATAAGTGAAAAGATAAATTATGCCGAGATTCATGTCACAAAAAGCACTTGCACATAACAAGGTTAATATTATATTCTGCCTTTTTTTGTGGAAATACATACATTATCTAAAACATCAACTATATTGCCAGCGTTTTTTAAATGGTGGTAAGAACACGTAACATGAGATCTACCCTCTCATAATTATTCTTTTTTAACATCTTTATTGGAGTATAATTGCTTTACAATGGTGTGTTAGTTTCTGCTTTATAACAAAGTGAATCGGCTATACGTATACATATATCCTAATATCCCCTCCCTCTTGCGTCTCCCTCCCACCCTCCGTATCCCACTCCTCTAGGTGGTCACAAAGCACTGAGCTGATCTCCCAGTGCTATGCGGCTGCTTCCCACTAGCTAGCTATTTTACATTTGGTAGTGTGTATATGTCCATGCCACTCTCTCACTTTCTCCCAGCTTACCCTTCCCCCTCCCCGTGGCCTCAAGTCCATTCTCTACATCTGCGTCTTCATTCCTGTCTTGCCCCTAAGTTCTTCAAAACCATTTTTTTTTTTAGATTCCATATATATGTGTTAGCATACGGTATTTGTTTTTCTTTTTCTGACTTACTTCACTCTGTATGACAGACTCTAGGTCCATCCACCTCACTACGAATAACTCAATTTCATTTATTTTTATGGCTGAGAAATATTCCATTGTATACCTGTGCCACATCTTCTTTATCCATTCATCTCTCGATGGACACTTAGGTTGTTTCCATGTCCTAAATAGAGCTGCAATGAACATTGTGGTACATGACTCTTTTTGAATTATGGTCTTCTCAGGGTATATGCCCAGTAGTGGGATTGCTGGGTCGTATGGTACTTCTATTTGTAGTTTTTTTAAGGAACCTCCATACTGTTTTCCGTAGTGGCTGTATGAATTTACATTCCCACCAACAGTGCAAGAGGGTTCCCTTTTCTCCACACCCTCTCCAGCATTTATTGTTTGTAGATTTTTTGATGATGGCCATTCTGACTGGTGTGAGGTGATACCTAATTATAGTTTTGATCTGCATTTCTCTAATGATTAGTGATGTTGAGCATCCTTTCATGTGTTTGTTGGCACTCTGTATATTTTCTTTGAAGAAATGTCTATTTAGGTCTTGTACCCAGTTTTGGATTGGGTTCTTTGTTTTTTTGTTATTGAGCTGCATGAGCTGCTTGTATATTTTGGAGATTAATCCTTTGTCAGTTGCTTCATTTGCAAATGTTTTCTCCCATTCTGAGAGTTGTCTGTTTGTCTTGCTTATGGTTTCCTTTGCTGTGCAAAAGCTTTTTCAGTTTCATTAGGTCCCATTTGTTTATTTTTTGTTTTTATTTCCATTTCTCTGGGATGTGGGTCAAGAAGGATCTTGCTGTGATTTATGTCATGGAGTGTTCTGCCTATGTTTCCCTCTAAGAGTTTTATAGTCTTTGGCCTTACAAATAGTCTTTAATCCATTTTGAGCTTATTTTTGTGTATGGTGTTAGGGAGTGTTCTAATTTCATTCTTTTACATGTAGCCGTCCAGTTTTCCCAGCACCACTTATTGAAGAGGCTGTCTGTTCTCCATTGTATATTCCTGCCTCCCTTATCAAAAATAAGGTGACCACATATGCGTGGGTTTACCTCTGGGCTTTCTATCCAGTTCCATTGATCTATATTTCTGTTTTTGTGCCAGTACCATACTGGCTTGATTACTGTAGCTTTGTAGTATAGTGTGAAGTCCAGGAGCCTGATTCCTCCAGCTCCGTTTCTCTTTCTCAAGATTGCTTTGGCTATTTGGGGTCTTTTGTGTTTCCATACAAATTGTGAATTTTTTTGTTCTAGTTCTGTGAAAAATGCCATTGGTAGTTTGATATGGATTGCATTGAATCTGTAGATTGCTTTGGGTAGTATAGTCATTTTCACAATGTTGATTTTTCCAATACAAGAACATGGTATATCTCTCCATCTGTTTGTATCATCTTTAATTTCTTTCATCGGTGTCTTATAGCTTTCTGGATACAGGTCTTTTGTCTCCTTAGGTAGGTTTATTCCTAGGTATTTTATTCTTTTTGTTGCAGTGGTTAAACGCGAGTGTTTCCTTAATTTCTCTTTCAGATTTTTCATCATTTGATTTCCATTTGCATGGAATATCTTTTTCCATCCCCTCACTTTCAGTCTGTATGTGTCCCTAGGTCTGAAGTGGGTCTCTTGTAGACAGCGTATATACGGGTCTTGCTTTTGTATCCATTCAGCCAGTCCATGTCTTTTGGTTGGAGCATTTAATCCATTTACATTTAAGGTAGTTATTGATATGTATGTTCCTGTTACCATTTTCTTAATTGTTTTGGGTTTATTATTGTAGGTCTTTTTCTTCTCTTGTGTTTCCTGCCTAAGAATTCCTTTAGCATTTGTTGTAATGCTAGTTTGGTAGTGCTGAATTCTCATAGCTTTTGCTTGTCTGTAAAGGTTTAAATTCTCCGTTGAGTCTGAATGAGATCCTCGCTGGGTAGAGTAATCTTGGTTGTAGGTTTTTCCCTTTCATCACTTTAAATATGTCTTGCCACTCCCTTCGGGCTTGCAGAGTTCTGCTGAAAGGTCAGCTGTTAACCCTATGGGGATTCCTTTGTATGTTATTTGTTGTTTTTCCCTTGCTGCTTTTAATATTTTTTCTTTGTATTTAATTTTTGATAGTTTTATTAATATGTGTCTTGGTGTATTTCTTGGATTTATCCTGCATGGGACTCCCTGTGCCTCCTGGACTTGATTAACTATTTCCTTTCACATATTAGGGAAGTTTTCAACTATAATCTCTTCAAATATTTTCTCAGGCCCTTTCTTTTTCTCTTCTTCTTCTGTGATCCCTATAATTCCAATGTTGGTGCTTTTAATGTTGTCCCAGAGGTCTATGAGACTGTCCTCAATTCTTTTCATTCTTTTTCTTTATTCTGCTCTGTGATAGTTATTTCCACCATTTTATCTTCCAGGTCACTTATCCGTTCTACTGCCTCAGTTATTTTGCTATTGATACTTTCTAGAGAATTTTTGATTTCCTTTATTTTGTTGTTCATCATTGTTTGTTTGCTCTTTATGTCTTCTAGGTCCTTGTTAAACGTTTCTTGTATTTCTCCATTCTATTTCCAAGGTTTTGGATCATCTTTACTGTCATTACTCTGAATTCTTTTTCAGGTAGACTGCATATTTCCTCTTCATTTGTTTGGTCTGCTGGGTTTTTACCTTGCTCCTTCATCTGCTGTGTATTTCTCTGTCTTCTCATTTTGCTTAACTTACTGTG
Organism: Delphinus delphis; assembly: GCF_949987515.2. Lineage (NCBI taxonomy): Eukaryota > Metazoa > Chordata > Mammalia > Artiodactyla > Delphinidae > Delphinus > Delphinus delphis. The sequence continues at coordinate 22,868,468 of NC_082691.1, read as the reverse complement.
TTTGGGGGTCTGCTTTTCGCAGGCTGCAGGTTCGTAGTTCCCGTTGTTTTTGGTGTCTGCCCCGAGTGGGTAAGGTTGGTTCAGTGGGTTGTGTAGGCTTCCTGGTGGATGGGACTGGTGCCTGTTTTCTGGTGGATGAGGCTGGATCTTGTCTTTCTAGTTGGCAGGACCACGTCTGGTGGTGTGTTTTAGGGTGTCTGTGGACTTATTATGATTTTAGGCAGCCTCTCTCCTAATGGGTGGGGTTGTGTTCCTGTCTTGCTAGTTGTTTGGCATAGGGTGTCCAGCACTGTAGCTTGCTGGTCGTTGAGTGGAGCTGGGTCTTAGCATTGAGAAAGAGATCTCTGGGAGAGCTCTCGCCAATTGATATTACGTGGGCCAGGTCTCTGGTGGACCAGTGTCCTGAACTCGACTCTCCCACCTCAGAGGCTCAGGCCTGACACCTGGATAGAGCACCAAGACCCTGTCAGCCACACAGCTCAGAAGAAAAGGGAGAAAAAAAAGGAAGAAAGAAAAAAATAAATAAATAAAGTTATTAAAATAAAATAAAAAAGTAATTTAAAAAAAAAGAGCAACCAAACCAATAAACAAATGCACCAATAGTAAGTGGTAAAAACTATACTAAAAAAAACCCAGACAGACGGAACCCTAGGACAAATGGTAAAAGCAAACCTAGACAGACAAAATCACACAAAGAAGCATACACATAGACACTCACCAAAAGAGGGAAAAAAAAAAAAAAAAATATATATATATATATATATATATATATATATATATATATATATAAAGGACGAGAGCAACCAAATCAATAAACAAATCTACCAATGATAGTAAGTTCTAAATACTAAACTAAGATATACATAAAACCAGAAACAAATTAGGCGCAGAAAGCCAACCCCAAGTCTACAGTTGCTCCCAAAGTCCACCTCCTCAATTTGGGATGATTCGTTGTCTATTCAGGTATTCCACAGATGCAGGGTACATCATGTTGATTGTGGAGATTTAATCCGCTGTTCCTGAGGCTGCTGGGAGAGATTTCCCTTTCTCTTCTTTGTTAGCACAGCTCCCGGGGCTCAGCTTTGGATTTGGCCCCGCCTCTGCGTGTAGGTCGCTGGAGGGCGTCTGTTCTTCACTCAGACAGGACGGGGTTAAAGGAACCGCTGATTCGGGGGCTCTGGCTCACTCAGGCCGGGGGGAGGGAGGGGCACGGAGTTTGGGGCGAGCCTGCGGTGGCAGAGGCCGGCGTGACGTTGCGCCAGCCTGAGGCGCACTGTGCGTTCTCCTGGGGAAGTTGTCCCTGGATCCCGGGACCCTGGCAGTGGTGGGCTGCACAGGCTCCCCGGAAGGGGGGTGTGGATAGTGACCTGTGCCTGCACATAGGCTTCTTGGTGGCGGTAGCAGCTGCCTTAGCATTTCATGCCTGTCCCATTTGTCCGCGCTCATAGCCGCGGCTCGCATCTATCTCTGGAGCTTGTTTAGGCGGTGCTCTGAATCCCCTCTCCTCGCGCACCCCAAAGCAGTGGTCTCTTGCCTCTTCGGCAGGTCCAGACTTTTTCCCGGACTCCCTCCCAGCTAGCTGTGGTGCACTAGCCCCCTTCAGCCTGTGTTTACGCAGCCAACCCCAGTCCTCTCCCTGGGATCCGACCGAAGTCGCAGCCTCAGCTCCCAGCCCCCGCCCATCCCAGCGGGTGAGCAGACAAGCCTCTCAGGATGGTAAGTCTGGTCGGTAGCGATCCTCTCTGCGGGAATCTCTCCACTTTGCCCTCCGCACCCCTGTTGCTGCACTCTCCTCCGTGGCTCGGAAGCTTCCCCCCTCCGCCACACCCCGTCTCCGCCAGTGAAGAGTCTTCCTAGTGTGTGGAAACGTTTCCTCCTTCACAGCTCCCTCCCACTGGTGCAGGTCCCATCCGTATTCTTTTGTCTCTGTTTTTTCTTTTTTCTTTTGCCCTGCCCAGGTATCTGGTGAGTTTCTTGCCTTTTGGGAAGTCTGAGGTCTTCTGCCAGCGTTCAATTGGTGTTCTGTAGTTGTTGTTCCACATGTAGATGTATTTTTGATGTATTTGTGGGGAGAAAGGTGATCTCCACATCTTAACCTCTCTGCCATCTTGAAGGTCCTCTCCCTCTCATAATTTTTTAAGTGTACAATACGGTATTAATAACTATAGGCTCCAGAGTTTTATAATATCATCTGCTTTACAGAGTCATTGTGATAAATGAGAATACACATACATAGCAACTGTCACAATGAGTAGGTACTCTTTATGGATTAATTTCTGTTCCACGTTGTGTGCAAGGCCCTGTACTCTGAAGCTTCTGCTCTGATTTTTTTAAGGCTTTGTCACTGATGAGATCCTGTTCTGTTAGTGTTTAAAGCTGCAGTGTCTACTAGAATCTGCTTGAGAGTCAAGTTCTAAGTACACTCTTGAAGTATACATTGAAATTGACCTAACATATTTCTTCCTGTTCAAGTATCCTTTTGAAATTTCCCAGTTTTGGCCTCTTGGCTTATTTTTCCCTTCTCTCTGCAACTTAAGAAAGTATATCCATTCAAAATATCTCATCTAAATTTCCATGCATGTCCATTTATGAAAATAAGACTGTTTCTCACAACCCCTATAAGATACATCAAGAAAACGCGCCTTATGAGCCCTGTGTTCTCTGTCATTGCTAGTTTTTAGTATGTGACAGAAAGATTTCCCCAACTCCATGCTAACTCAGGTGTGTTGCTGTAAAGCTATTATAAGTAAATCTTTTTAAAGTCCTCAGGAAAAAAGAAAAGTAAATTATGTCTCTATTGGCCACACAGTTGCCATTTAAAACCTCAAAACACCAAGGAAGCCACATTGGTATGATTTCCTCTTACCAAAACTCTGCAGCTTTTACCTCCACTCGTTAGATACACAAAGATATTCAGTGGAATTGACTCTTTTAAATTATTCTCCCCATCTTTTATGCCTGGAAAGCTAGTCTTGCTGATGTATATCTTGTTTCCAGGGTTTTCTCAAGAGTCCTTCTTCTAGATGGCAATCACATCAGCAGTCTCCCAGTCCTCTGGCAAGGAGATTGTTTGGAATAACAGTTTACAAGTTTGGCCAATGACTCCACAATTTCACCCTTGAGTTCCTTCAAAACTCTTGGGTGAATGCTGTCTGGTCCTAGTGATTTATCTACGTCTAATTTGTCAAATGGACTCGGAACACCTTATGGTACTCGTCACCTTTTGATCTATTACCTCTGACATATATAATTCCAACTTTCCTCCTTCCTTTTGCTCTCTTTTCTGATCTTTCTTATTGCTCAAAAAGTCATCATTAAAATAAGGTTCGAAGTCATGAGTTTGCTTAGTACTGTGTAAAGTCATATTTCATTTTTGTTAAGTCAAGTTACATGGCCAAGTTCTGGACAGCACTTCTAGCTAAAATTTTGGTGTAAGTGAGAATGGAACTGAGGCATCAGACTGAAGGGATAGAAGGAAATAAATGTCCCCAAACTATCCTTATATTATAACTAATCATTGCCAGAGAATAGGAAAGGACCAATGAAATAGGACTTTCAATGAATATACCCTTTTCCAGAAAAGGCAGAATTTTTCATTTCAACCTTTGTAGTTTTTTGTCATCCAGTGTAGTTTAAGGTTTCATTTTGAATGGAGTGTTCTTAAAAGGGTCTGGGTACATTCTTAAACTTTATTTGGTTTTTATTTTCAAGAGAACAGTTGTTTGTTTTAATGGCCCTCTCATTTTTTTTTTTTAATTTACATATTTTTTATTTGAAGCACTCTCCAAAATTTTCAGTTCATGGAATAATTCTTGACTTCTTGTTCCTCACTTCCTGCCAAGAACCATTGGTGTGTACTGTTTGGTAATTGCCACTGTTAAGCCCTCTGAAGGACTGTTATTCAAGCGTTAGATTTAGTGATCCTAGTTACTGTTGTTCTGGTAGCAATAAAAAGGCAAATGATGAGCAGGCTTTCAACAAACAGTCCGTTATTGGGGCCAAAACTACTCTGGACTGACTCCACCCTGAATCGTTGTGACAAAGTACTATAGAAACTCAAAAAGGTTTGAATAATAACAGGAACTCTAAAGTAACAAAACAGCTAGTGTGCCCCAGTGTCCTCTGGCATTACCATCCAATGAGGATAAATTAGGTCACCTTAACATTAGTGCCTGTTTATACGAGGCTCTCTCCGATCAGTAGGACCTCAGCCGCCCTTCTGAAACCTTCCACAAGTGTTTCTGAGATACTGTAGACGGTGTGGGCTGTCAGCGTTAGTACCTATGCAAGCTCAGCCCAGTTCTTCCTATGCAACTTGAGCGTCTCATTGTCAGTGTTCTCTACTTATGAAGCTGCTTGGGGCATCCTCAACAGAGCCTTTTCTGATGGTGTCCATAACACTGCTAATTAATATGCATAAGGCACTGTCTTTCACTGTTCCCAAAGCTGCAGTCTCCCAGATGTTAAAGTGTACTTGGATTCTCTGTAAAATTTGAGAAAATGGTTAGATCTCCTGAACTCTCTTGCCTAAAAAGGCAGCATTGTTCAGTCCCAGACTCAATACCAGAGAATGATATCTTTCCTAAAATCAGCTCTTTCAGTTTCTCTTCTTAAACCATCTCTCTCTTTTTTTTTTTTTTTTTTTTGCGGTACACGGCCTCTCACTGTTGTGGCCTCTCCCGTTGCGAAGCACAGGCTCCGGACGCGCAGGCTCAGCGGCCATGGCTCACGGGCCCAGCCGCTCCGCGGCATGTGGGATCTTCCCAGACCGGGGCACGAACCCATGTTCCCTGCATCGGCAGGTGGACTCTCAACCACTGCGCCACCAGGGAAGCCCACCCATCTCTCTTTAATGGCTTTAAACTCATTCAAAGGTTTGGGTGGATGTAGACACCAAGATGTTACCCCATTACAATCTTCACTGTCCTCCTTAGCCTCTGTCTCCCACCCACCCCCCACACATAAGCCTGTATGCATATTAACTTATGAACATAGATCAACAGATTCCAGAAGAGTTACCCACCAATTCTAAAAACAGCCTAGTCTTTATTTTAGGCTCAGCAGGACATCCTTCTTTATTAGCATTTATCCAAGGTTCCCCTTGCCAAGCACATTATTCCTCTTTGTAGTTAATAAAAAGAGTCTGTCCTTGTTAGTATTCTTATGAATGCCAGGAATGATCTGGCATCCCTTTAAGCATTAGAGGGTGGCCCCTAGTCACTTGAACTTTGACTTTCAAAATGCAGATACATATCCAAAAGCATTGCATGTGCACTAATTCACCTTCTGGAAATTTCAGGCTAATCAGTATTTACTGAGATTACACAACTGTCTGTAATGAACTTCCTAACTTCTAAGCAGCTTTCCAGCTTTCTTGAGGTGGGGAAGGGTATTCCTTTATGGCCTCCTACTTATTGCCATATGTAAACCTTACTTGCTGTTTATCAGCAAAAGGATAAAAATGTTATTATTACAATAGCTACTAGTAGTCCTACTCTCCCCATTACTTACTACCTTCGTTTCCTCTCATTTATCATACGCCAGGCTTTATGCTAAGTATAACCCATACAGCATCTCATTAAACCCTCACAACAACATTTTAAAGTAGATTATATTTGCACTTTCCAGATGAGAATACTGAAACTCACTGTACCATCAAACTTAACTAAACAGGGAGATTGGTTTGCAAAGCACCGTCTAGTTTTATACCACCCAATAGGGTAGCCTCTAGCAACTGTGGTTATGTACATTTAAATTAATTAAAGTGAAATTAAAGTTCATTTTCTCAGTCACATTGGCAGTATTTCACATTCTCGAGAGCCACAGGTGTTAGCAGCTACCATATTGCCAGTACAGATTGTAGAACATTTCCATCATCATGGAAAGTTCTACTGGACACCACTGATAGTCCCCTCTCGTTGCCATAGTTGCTCTCTTTTCAGCTGAAAACATCAGTGTTCTGAGTTTTCCTGTCACATTGATCTTCTGTGCCTTCTAGTGCCCTTCCACCCTGCTGACTGATGCCAACAAATGTTAACACAACTTCATCTATTTGTGAATATATCCCCTGATAAGTTCCCTAATGCACTTGGTTATTGCTTAGCAAGAAAATATGCAATTTCAACCATTCTTTCAATTATTTATATTTGCTTCACTAGTGTCCAATTTATGCTCTGCTCTTCTGTTGCATTTCTTTCTGCATTTGCAATAAATTTTGTTTCAGGGTGAATCATAGTGTAATCTTTTGGAAGATATTGTTAACAGAAATTAAGCTCATCGTGTGTTGGACCAGCCATTCCCCTAACTCAACTGGAGAGGCAGCAATATGGGGACCCATCACCAGGTCCTCAAACACACAGAAGTGACAACTGCTGTCTGATGACAGTGATGAAAACTTGCCATCGGTGATGAAATACATCTCAATTTCAGAGGTACTTTAAATGTAAAAAGAAAAATGCATGTTAGAATCGATGAATTGTCAAAGCTTTGAATCTGAACTCTACCACTGAAGTGTTTGTGACTGTAGACAGTCCAACCTCTTCAAGCCTGTCTCCTGATCAATAAAATAAGCACAGTAATGTCTGCCCCACAGGACTGTGGTGTCATCCAAATTAAATAATACATGTAAATGACTCAGCACTTAATAAGCACCTGTTATGTACTAGGTGTTGTGCTGTGGGTTGGAAACACTAGGATGAACAAGACTTTGTCTTATTCTCAAGTAACTCACAGTCTGGGATGGGAAACAGACATGAAAATAAATAATATATTATAGAATAATAAGTATTATTTGACTAAGTAAAAGGCTGGAGGTATGGCACTAAGGAAAGAGTGGCTGATAAACTTTAGGAGATGGACATAAAGGCAGATGAGGGAAGCTTATCAGAGAGGTCTGTGAATGTGAATCCCTTTACTCCTCAGCCACGAGTGAATGTCTCAGAGCAGAGGCAATGAAGGATTTCGTTAGGAAGTTTGTTTATCTTTATGGACTGTCAGGAGCAAGAATGGGTCATTTCAGGAGTCTTTACTTAGGTTGCTTCAAAATGAAATAACAGCCTTTCAGTATATTCATTTCAGGAAATGGAATGATGGATAGCAAAATCACTACGCCCTGCCTCCCAAGCAGCTATTTTTAGTTACTCTCCTGAAATAATAGAAAATGGATTTATGCTTCCTGATGTTATCATGTCCTTTCATTAGGATTTTCTATAGGAAAAACAAAGATTTTTTATAGGTTTTCAGTGACCACCATTCAGTGCTTTATATCTGTTACCCCATTTAATCCTCACAAGTTTAAAGTTATTTTAAGAGACAAAAAAGTATTTAGAATATGCCACTCTAAACCATGCCTAATATAATTTAAGAAACCTGCAGGGAATAAAACATTCTTCTTGACCATAGCAAGCCGCAAAATAAAATTATTTGGCATAAATAATTTATATAGTGTTAGAGGCATTTAATTAAAAGTGTCAATACTTATTTTTAAACTGTGTGTATTACATAAATGATGCATATTTAATATGTAGCTCTAATGCAGGTTTCCTCTTTGTACCAGATCCCCTCTGCATTCTTGGGCTCAGCTGTGGTTTACTGTATCAAAGCCCCACTCACCTATCCTGTCACACTGCAGCATTATGCCTTTGCCTGTGGGAATCTTTTCATCTTTCCTTTACAACCACTAGCTAATCTTCATTGTTCCAACATATTCACTTCACTTCAGACCATGTTCTACCTTGTCAGCAACTCCCTTGACGTTATTGCTTCAGACGTTTGTTCGCTCTCACACGTGGCCCATTCCTGCATCCAGCTGCTGACATCAAGGCTAATGCTTACCCGTTGCAGCCCTCCGTCTTCCCTATCTGCCCCCAGGGCTGGGGGTTCCCCCACCCACTCCCATTAATAGCCTTGCCCCTCCCAGAAACCCCTACCCACCTTGAAACCTTAATGCCTCATCCATATACATAGGACTGGACAATGTCCCAGCCCCAAAAGATGAAACATTGCAATATTAAAGCTAATAACATTTAAACTTCACTTTATCGTTGTGAGAGCAATTGTGGCTCATGTTCAAGGTTTTACAGAACTCCTGGTTAAATGTTTACAGACCTTTAGAACCATTACCACCACCGCTGACTGATCTCCTTGCTCCTTTCTGTGAGGCTGAGGATGTCTTCTTTATGGTGCATGGTGCTGCTTTGGGACTCCTTGAGACATTTGCCGGAAATGCTTCATTCTATTTTATACCTTAGAGTCAGAAAATAGGAGCAGAGGAAATATATTCCATGCTAAATTACATAATATTTTCCTTTCATAAAACTAGCCTTAGTATTTTGAACTTGGGGTATTATGTTTTAGCATGTATCTAGGGCATGCAAAAAGAATTGTTCTTAATAAGTCTCTACTTAATATACTCTATTCAGAGCTAGCACATAATGTCTTCATTTCACTTTTGAATGTTTATAAACCTTTTGAGATACAATCAACCTACCTGTTTTCGAAGACTGCACCCTATTCCTGTGCCTTCTCACTGACCTCAGTGTTTCATCCAGCAGTACGGCTTAGCACATTTAGATGGAATGAAGGACAATGAGAATTGATACAGTTCTATAGGTCTTGAGATTCCCTGCTTTGTACAAAATAAGTTAACAGCATTCCTATTTGTCATAGCTGAAAAATAGAGGAAGATGAGGCACAGGTTTTAAATGAAGCCTTAAAATGATTCCTGGATGTGTATAAATAAAGGCATTAAACAATTTTTAAAAGATTGGTAGGTAGGTTCATGATTTCCCATTTTTATAAAATCTGTTATCATATAGCTTCACCTCTGTCTCACTTGGGTTTAAATCAGGGCATATATTCTTCAAGTAATATAATCCATGAACGCTCACTATTTAAATGTCTAAAATAATTACTAGTTGGAATTTCTGAAGAGATATCTTACCACCTCCTACTATTTACCCATTCTGTGTATTTTACACTTGAGTACTATTAAAAGCATACTTAAACAACATTAGTTTTAAACGAATGTCAAACCTCTTTAACCTGTGTTCTAAAGCCAGATGCAAGTCACTTACTTGCAAAACCTGGGAGTGCAGGGCTGAGTCTGCCCAAATTCCATAAACAGCAAGTAAATATATCTCTACCTCTTCCATGCTAAAGGAAAAAGTGTGCACGCACGTGCGTGTGTGTGTGTGTGTGTAGTACGTGCACCCACGTGCATACGTATGTATTGAGTGGATGCATGAATGTGTGTGTTTTCAGAAAGGAAAACAACCTTCTGTTTTACTGCTATTATTCCTTCCCTTAGACTTTTAGAATTAGAAGTTAATGAACTTTTTCTGTTAATAAAATTTATACATATTTTATATGAAAATTTAGAAAATTGAAAAGTACAAAGAATAAAATTAAACTCAACCACAATATTACAATTCAGAAAAAGCTATTCTTAAATTTTAGTGTATTTCCTTCCAGTCTTTTCTCTGTGTGTATACTTTTTGGTGATCGTGTTAAACACCAAATTAGACAATTTTTCTGGATATGCTCTTTGCTATTCTGCTTTTTTGCATTTAATAGTATAAATTTACATATTATATCATATTATTTTCCCCCATGCCACTAAATATTTTGCATAATGTGAATGATATTTGATCATATTCAATTTAACCATTCCCTTATTTATAGGCATTTATGTGGTTTCCAACTTATTAAAATAAAGCTTCACTCTTGGGCATCAATCTTTCCACACATCGATTGCCTTCTAGGAATGGAATACTGAAGGAAAAGGTGCCCAAATTTGTACCAATGGTAAATGCCTCGCTATTATTTGTATAGCTTCTTACTAAAAGTCTATGATGTACAACTCAGCAATCCCACTACTGGGCATATACCCTGAGAAAACCATAATTCAAAAAGGGTCATGTACCACAATGTTCACTGCAGCTCTATTTACAATAGCCAGGACATGGAAGCAACCCAAGTGTCCTTCAACAGATGAATGGATAAAGAAGATGTGGCACATATATACAATGGAATATTACTCGGCCATAAAAAGAAACAAAATTGAGTTATTTGTAGTGAGGTGGATGGACCAAGAGTCTGTCATACAGAGTGAAGTAAGTCAGAAAGAGAAAAACAAATACCGTATGCTAACACATATACATGGAAACCAAATAAAAAGAAAAAATGTTTATGAAGAACCTAGGGGCAGGACAGGAATAAAGACGCAGACATAGAGAGTGGACTTGAGGCCACAGGGAGGGGGAAAGGTAAGCTGGGACGAAGTGAGAGAGTGCCATGGACATATATACACTACCAAATGTAAAATAGATAGCTAGTGGGAAGCAGCCGCATAGCACAGGGAGATCAGCTCGGTGCTTTGTGACCTCTTAGAAGGGTGGGATAGGGAGGGTGGGAGGAAGGAGGACGCAAGAGGGAAGAGATATGGGGACATATGTATATGTATAACTGATTCACTTTGTTATAGAGCAGAAACTGACACACCACTGTAAAGCAATTATACTCCAATAAAAATGTTAAATAATTAAATAAAAGCATGTAAAAATTTAGTGTGAATAAATTTTCTTGTTAAATTTAAAAAAAAGTCTGATGGCTGGAATATGTTCCCATTGACTTTATAAAAAGTGCTGTATAAATTTAGTGTTTATAACAGCCAGATAATCTTTGATTGTGTCAAAGTGCAACACAGATTCTGAGTAAAAGTTAAAATAAGTCCTCAGCCTCCTGCGATCTTGCTTTCTCCACATTCCACTGAAACTTTTACAAGGTTGTAATTGGCCCTCTGGAATCGCAGCAGCCAAAGCTTCCTAGACTTCCTTGCTCTGTGTGACATGTGACAGTATTGATCGTGTGACCAGCACCTTACTTGCAAGCTGCCACCCGTACTCTCCTGGTGCTCCTCCTGCCTCTGAACTCTTTCATTTTCTTATGCTGGTTCAACCTCCCTTGCCTTCTCTTTTTTTTTTTTTTTTTTTTTGCGGTACGCGGGCCTCTCACTGCTGTGGGCTCTCCTGCTGCGGAGCACAGGCTCCAGACGCGCAGGGTCAGCGGCCATGGCTCACGGGCCCAGCCGCTCCGTGGCATGTGAGATCTTCCCGGACCGGGGCACGAACCCGCGTCCCCTGCATCGGCAGGCGGACTCCCAACCTGCGCCACCAGGGAAGCCCCTTGCCTTCTCTTTTAAAGCTACACATGCTCCCCTGAGCTCTCCCAGCCACCCTCATTGTCTCATGAGCTGCTCCTTCTACGACTCTCAAATTTATGTTTCCAGAGAAAAATTATTTTTGAACTTCAGAATCACCCTTACAGTTGCTTATTAGGCATTTCCACTAATGGCATCTCAGTGTCAGTATGTGCACACCTGAACTGATCCTCTTCTCCCGTTCTTCTTCACCCAAACTTCGAACGTTCCTCTAATGTTGTGATGATTGGATAACCATTTTTCATAAGGTTCTAAATGGAAGTCTACATATTTGTAAACTATCAATCAACCTGGATAACTTCAGACACCATTTTCTTCCATGAATGGATTGAATCTTTTGTCAAATTCAGTTGACTTAAATTATGTATCAAGCCAGTATCATTTGTTTGGACATATAAATTGGTCCTTACACAGATCAAAGACCTAAACTGTTTAAGTTCTAAACCTAAAAAGAGAGGACCCTTAAAAAAAACTATCTAGTCTGATTTTTCTCATTTCATGTATAGGAAAACTGACTTTATCAAAATTATACAGCTACCTGTTGGCAATCTAGCACCAAAAGAGACCCAGATAACAGTGACTTTTCCTGTAAGTCCTGCCTCCCTCTGTGTGCAGAATAAAATTATTGACATATTAAAATGTTCTTATTATTTGAGAAGGTTTTCAGTCTCTAAAGGAAGAAAGAATGTGGCGATGGTGGTTAGCAACCTTTTAAAAACGTTTATATGCTCATATTTTAGGCTTCAAAAATTGAAAATTTGTGAACAGTCAAGAGAAACATTGGGCTTAAGTTCATATTTGTGGTATTTCTGAAAATGGGTGGTCTTGTAAAAGGATTTAGGTTTTAAAAGCTTGAAAAAAGTGTTTTCTCTCTCAGATAAAAAGCTGTTATCAATATTTTGGAAGTTTTTGTTTGTTTGTTTGTTTTAAACATGTAGACCTTTGATGATTTCCAGTTGCCTGTAAGGTAAAGTCTTAGCTCTTAATCACATACAAAACACCTACCATCTACCCCAATCTAATGTTGTAGTTTGATCTTCTGTCACTCCCCCTCTTTCCTCACAACAGGAACCTGCTCCAGTCACATTAAGCTCTTTGCCGTTTTCCAAAATAACATTTCACACCCCACTAATGCTTGTCATGCTAGTTCCTTTATTTTTTTTAATTTTAATTCATATTGGAGTATAGTTGATTAACAATGTTGTGTTAGATTCAGGTGTACAGCAGAGTGATTCAGTTATATGTATACATGTATCTATTCTTTTTCAAATTCTTTTCCCATTATGGTTATTACAGAATATTGAGCAGAGTTCCCTGTGCTATGCAGTCCTTGTTGGTTATCTATTTTAAATATAGCAATGTGTATATGTCAGTCCCAAACTTCCAATCTTTCCCTCCCTCCCCCACCCTTCCCCCCCGGTAACTATAAGTTTCTTCTCTAAGTCTGTGAGTCTGTTTCTGTTTTGTAAATAAGTTCATTTGTATCATTTTTTTGAGATTATGCATATAAGCAATATCATATGATATGTGTCTTTCTCTGTCTGACTTACTTCACTTAATATGATCATCTCCAGCTCCATCCATGTTGCTGCAAATGGCATTATTTCATTCTTTTTAATGGCTGAGTAATATTCCACTGTATATATGTACCACGTCTTCTTTATCCATTCATCTGTTGCTGGACACTTAGGTTGCTTCCACGTCTTGGGTATTGTAAACAGTGCTGCAGTGAACATTGGGGTGCATGTATCCTTTTGAACCATGTTTTTCTATGGATATATGCCCAGGAGTGGGATTGCTGGATCATATGGTAGCTCTACTTTTAGTTTCTTAAAGAACCTCCATACTGTTCTCCACAGTGGCTGCACCAATTTACATTCCCACCAACAGTCTAGGAGGGTTCCCTTTTATCCACACCCTCTCCAGCATTTATTATTTATAGGGTTTTTGATGATGGCCATTCTGACTGGTGTGAGGTGATCCCTCACTGTAGTTTTGATTTGCATTTCTCTAATAATTAGTGATGTTGAGCATCTTTTCATGTGCCTCTTGGCCACCCATATTTCTTCTGTGGAAAAATGTCTACTAAGATCTTCTGCCCATTTTTTGATTGGGTTGTTTGTTTTCTTGATATTGAGCCTCATGGGCTATTTGTACACTTTGGAGATTAATTCCCTGTCAGTTGCATCGTTTGCAAATATTTTCTTCCATTCTGTGGGTTGTCTTTTCATTTTGTTTATAGTTTCCTTTGCTGTGCAAAAGCTTTTGAGTTTAATTAGGTCCCATATGTTTATTTTTGTTTTTATTTCCATTACTGTAGGAGACAGATCAAAAAAGATATTGCTGCGATTTATGTCAGAGTGTTCTGCTTGTATTTTCCTCTAAGAGTTTTATAGTATCTAGCCTTACTTTTAGGTCTTTAATTCATTTTGAGTTTATTTTTTCTATGGTATTAAAGAATGTTCTCATTTCATTTTTTTTTTTACATATAGCTGTCCAGTTTTCCCAGAACCATTTACTGAAGAGACTGTCTTTTCCCCATTGTATAGTCTTGCCTCCTTTGGTGTAGATTAATTGACCATAGGTGCGTGGGTTTATTTCTGGGCTTTCTATCCTGCTCCATTGATCTATATTTCTGTTTTTGTACCAGTACCATACTGTCTTGATTACTGTACCTTTGTAGTATAGTCTGAAGTCTGGAAGCCTGATTCCTCCAGCTCCATTTTTCTTTCTAAGATTGCTTGGCTATTCGGGGTCTTTTGTGTCTCCATATAAATTTTAAGGTTTTTTTTTTTTTGTTCTAGTTATGTGAAAAATGCCATTGGTAATTTGATAGGGATTTCACTGAATCTGTAGATTGCCTTGGGTAGTACAATCATTTTGACAATATTGATTCTTCGATCCAAGAACACGGTATATCTTTCCATCTGTTTGTGTCATCTTCTATTTCTTTTATCAGTGTCTTACAGTTGTTGGAGTACAGGACTTTTGCCTCCTTGGGTAGGTTTATTCCTAGGTATTTTATTCTTTTTGACGTGATGGCACATGGGATTGTTTCTTTAATTTCTCTTTCTGATCTTTCATTGTTAGTGTATAGAAATGCAACATTTCACACCACACTAATGCTTGTCATTCTAGTTCCTTTATTTTACACTCCCTGTCTTCCCATTCTCATCCCTCCTCCCTGTCATCCAAACTCCAGCTCATTCTCTTTAGCATAGTTCAAATGTCACCCATTACCTCCTCTATGAAGACTCCAGCGTTCCTCAGACAAAAGGAATCCTACCCTCCTGTGATCCCCAAGCACCCTGACCATTCCTGTCAACTTTATTAGGGACAATTGCTTGCCCATCTCTCTGCTGCTCCCACCTCTTGACCATAGGCTGTGAACTTCTGGTCAAAGGTTCAAAGGTTGCAGCTCCAGCACCTAGGGCCAAAGCTAACCCATGATCTTATTAAAGGATCTATTGCTCAAGGAATTCTGAAATGGTTCTTTTCACTGAATATACAAAGTTTATTTTATCAGTGAATGAAAGAGGAGACTTCTTAGATCTCACTTAGTTTAGTTCTAATAATTTTGTAGATCTGAAAGCAATAAATGCATTGTTCTCTCTCAATGCCTTTAAGTCACCTTGACAATGACCCATCCCCACTTAAGGTTTGATTACAATAGAGAAAATAGCTTCAAATTCCTAAAGCCTTAGGACCAAGACATATATTATAATTTTTAAAATATAATATTATAATTTGTAGCACAATATAATAATTACAAATGTCAGATATATTATATTCCCCCTGCATAGTTTTATTATCTCTGTGTTTTTGATCAAATACTACCTAGTCATCATTCTACCCAGTCCTCTCTCCCACAGAATCTGCCGTAATTCTTCATTCGCTTTTATTTTCCTCATGCAGTGATTCTGTTACAGTCCTATTCTTCTTTCCCTGAGCCTTGCAGCCTGTTTACTTTACAGAAGGACCATTCATTATCGATCATGGACTTATTCTGGATTCATTTATTTATTTGATCAACAAATGCATATTGAGCATCAACTAAGTCCTAGGAAAGTAGCAGCAATCAAATGGAAAAGTGTCCATAGTTACTGAATGAAACTAATTTTTTAAGCAAATACATTTAGAATCCACACTCTGGGCAAAAAAAGAAAAAAGGACAATGCTAATGCTGCCATGGGAACAAAGATGAAAAAACACAATCCGTGCCTTCTAGGATCTTTTATTCTAAGAGGAAGAAAAACGTGTTGACAAATGTAAGCAACGCCATGGAGAACCAAGTTGTTCATTCTGGTGACTTTGCATTGCAGATTTAAATTTCTATTTTTCTATCAATTTTACTACTGGTTCTAAGTATAAATTATTGATAACAGGGTCCGTTTTTAATCTCACTTATTCTACTTCAAACTACTTTCTTACATTTCAATTTCTATTGCACTTATGCCTACATTAAACATTTTAATGCATTTTGCTTTAAACTTGTGGAAGCAGCAGGGTGTGAGGCACAAAGTAAAAGCACCACTGGCTTCCCTTCCTGTTGTCTTTACTCGCCTGTCGACCCTGGACTCAGTCCGTCAGCTTCGCCTCTGCATATAATATATGTTGCATTAACTGAGGATTCTCCTTCTAGGATCCCAGTGCAACAGAGATTACAAATTTGTACAACTTACAAGAAAATTTAGTTCTTTCAATAGTAATGGGCCACAGACTGGGGTCAGAGCAAGACAGGAGAGCATATGCAAAGAATTCTTCAAGAAGTAGATACCTAAATCTATATCTCATCTAAACACATACTACTCTTTTATGATACCTTTCTGTCATACATTTTCTCAGTTAACAGATATTCAAAATATAATTTGTAAACATGGACGTTTGAAAGTGTTTGATCCTAAAAAAGATTCTTGTTCCCGAAAAGGTTGAGAACCACTCTGTGTATACAGGTCTTTGTTCAAAAAGTAAATGGATTAGACTTGATGGTTTTATTTTCTTCACTGACCCTACTACTTAGTTCTTAAAAGTTAATTAAATTTGAGTAATCTTTTTTCCTGAAGTTCCTGAAATATAGTGGAAAAGCACTGGCTTTGGAATCTAATGGTCTTGTATTTAAATTACTGCTGTGTGTGTTTAGGCAAGTTCCCTAACTTCTGCAGGCTTTAGTTTCCTCATCTATAAAACCAGAGTAATTTTTCCTTCATTCATTCAGGTATTCGTTCATTCATTCAACAGAAATTTACTGAGCATGCTTTACAGTAGAAATAAAGTTCAATGCTAGGGTTATAAAATAAAGAATAAAAAAACAACACAGGATCCCAGCCCTCATGGTTGGGATAGAGACAGATATAGACAGACAAATTGTAATACATCATGATAAGTACTATCATTGAGAAGTACTATAAAAACACATATTTTTAGATTTATTTTTCTGGCATCAGCTTCACACATTAAAAGTCTAGGAAGAAACCAAACACTACTGAAATTCTAGCCGTGCAATACCAAATATTACACTATCATTGCAAACTTTGTAACACTATAGGGGATAGGTCTATAAAACATAATATTAGTTTAAAATTCCAGGGCTTCCCTGGTGGTGCAGTGGTTAAGAATCTGCCTGCCAATGCAGGGGACATGGGTTCGAGCACTGGTCCAGGAAGATCCCACATGCCACAGAGCAACTAAACCCATGGCCACAACTACTGAGCCTGCACTGTAGAGCCCACGAACCACAACTACTGAAGCCTGCCTGCCTAGAGCCCGTGCTCCACAACAAGAAAGGCCACCAAGAAGCCCGTGCACCACAGTGAAGAGTAGCCCCCACTCACCGCAACTAGAGAAAGCCCGCACACAGCAGCAAAGACTCAACTCAGCCAAAAATAAATAAATAAATAAATTTATAAAATTCCAGACACATAAATTGGAAGAAAGAATAGGGCTTACACACACACAGAGAGATAACAGTGTTGAGCACTGCTAGACTTCTCACGGAATACACAGTAGTGATACAGACAGGTATGTGAACAACTAACTTTAATACAATAGAATCTTTGTAAGATAAAACATGCTATGGAAGTAGAAGCAATGATTCTGTCGAATGTGGGAGGATTGGAATCAGGATAAAGGTATAGAAGAGGGGAACATTTGCAGTCTAGGTGATGAACAGGACTCAGCAAGACAAGGCAGGAAGCACACTGAAAACAGCTATATTTGTAACTCTATTATCTATGAAGGAGAGAAAATGAGAGTGAAGGAAGGAATGTGTTGTAACTAATTACTCACACTTAACCCCACTATGTGTCATATTTATCTCAGTCCCATGCTATAGGTATTATTGGCTCCATCTTTACAGATGAGGAAATAATACAACTTAAATTGTATGAAATTTAAAATAAACTACCGAAACATCTGTTTTTTCATTCATTTCTTCTATAATAAATTTCACCCATTAAAAGCAGTAAAAATGCATAAACAGTATCTTCCTCAAGTTAAAAGTGAAGCAAGAAATGTAAAAGAATAAAAATGAGATTAACAAAACTTCTGAATATAAAAGAAAGCGTAGAAGCACTTACATAGACTATGTAAAAAGGTAAATGGGCAAAAGACACAATAGTTAATTCAAAAAAGAGAGAAATTTAAATGTCTAATAAACATATAAAAAAATGTTTACCTGAGCTATTTTCAAAGAAATGCAAATTAAAATATGGGCCAATTTCATCTTGAGTTTGCAAGGAATTGAAAGACTGCAAGCCTCAATACCTATATCAAGTTCAAGGTTGCTAATGCATATTGATGATTCCCAACTGCTTGAGGATCAATCTGTCCTTCCATTTGATTTTCCCCATACTACAGATCCATCCTAAAATATACTGGGTTTTTTGTTGTTGCTTTTTAGTCTCTAGGGAACTTCGTTACTATTCCTTGAGGAGACTAAAAGCACCCTAGGTTTTCACAAAACAAAGACTCCTGAGAGTTAGAATAAAATGTTATTTTTTTAATGAATGGAAATAAGAAAACATTCTAGATGGCAGATGACTGGGGAATTGCCATGTAAGAGCTTATAGTTGTAAAATAAATATACAGAAAAATATAAGTCTACTTTTCTGAGTCTCGTGCTCTGGTTTACATTTCACTATGACAGTAATACAATAAGACCTTCAGAAAGAAATGACTTACATCATCTTGAGCAGCTGGACGTCAAGGAGAATGATGAGCATGTTTTAGGGGAGACTGAGGGAAATAGCATATATCAACTTAAACCTTGTTTTCGTAAACCAGAGAAATGCCCAGAAGACTATTTAAATATGAATTCCCAATAATTTAGCTCTACCAAGGAAAAATATTTCTCCCAATTGTGTAGAGATGATGACATCATGTGTCATTTCCAACCCCAAAATACCATGATGGACCCAGATCTCATTTATAGGCTAAATTTACCCCTAACTAAAACTACTCACCATGATAATTAAACCACCTCCGTGAACCTAATTGTCCCTAGACCGTTCTTTCTTTTATTGAGAAATTGTGTGAAATAAAAACATAAGATCTGATTATACATTTGGGTTGTTTTTATTTCACTCTACTCATTTTCACAGTCCTGATAACAACTGATTAAAAAATCAGACCTGAACAGTAAATTAATTTTAGTTCAATAAAAACTGACAACATATTATAATCAATTTTACAAGAGATTGTTTGGGCTGAATTTAGTGAAAACGACTGAAGTAAGTAGATAATGGAGTATTTATCTTTGTTGGAAGAGAAACCTAGGTAGCGAGACTTTTAGCTGCTGCTGAGAAGTTTTAACCAGGAAGCCGCCAGTCACAATGGACCCTTATGTTTCTAATTGCCCATATTAACAGAAGAAAAAGGAGCACAAGATTTTCTCTGGAGAAACTTAGACAACCTGCTGTTTTCAGATAAGCTAGATGGTATGGTATTGGTCAATACCATTTTATATCTACAAGTTAGGTTTTATCATCAGAAGAATAATGATAAATCAGAAAACTAGCAAACCAAATGCATTCAGGCATTTCTTTATGAACAAAATGTGGATGTTACATTCTTTTCTACTTAAAAGAGGAAACTGACAAACCGAATGTGCCTAAATGGTTTTTGTTTTGTATTGTTTTGTTTTGTTTTTATTAACGTCAGAGTTCTAAATCTTACATACCTACTTATCTGATGAACAATAATCAAACTTTATGCATGTGTTTGTATTTTTATCTATTGTAAATACTATGGCATTGTTTTTGTAAATTAGTAGCTCTGTTGATGCAAGCAGTTATTCTTACCACAATGTCAACACTTAGCATTCTATAGTTGAAATCCTGCTGTTATGTTCAAAAAAGTTCTCATGCATTTCACATCATATATCAGGATGATTTCTCCACTTGACAGAGGAATTTTCCAACTTTGTGCATTTTTATGTATGGCATTAAGTTAAAAAGGTTTTTTTCTCCGTTTGTGTCTGTGTATATGTGTGTGCTCATGAGTGTGTGTGTGTGTGTGTGTGTGTGTGTGTGTGTGTGTGTTGTTCAGGGTGAAGAGAGAGAGAGTATTTTGCCATTTAATTATTCTTTGATATTGTTTTTTTCTTTTTCTTGTCTCTAATCCATTTTTTTTGTTTTTGAATTTTTTTTTTTTTTTTTTTTTTTTTTTGCGGTATGAGGGCCTCTCACTGTTGTGGCCTCTCCCGTTGCGGAGCACAGGCTCCGGACGCACAGGCTCAGCGGCCATGGCTCACGGACCTAGCCGCTCCGCGGCATGTGGCATCCTCCTGGACCGGGGCACGAACCCGTGTCCCCTGCATCGGCAGGTGGACTTTCAACCACTGCGCCACCAGGGAAGCCCTGTTTTTGAATTTTATTTTATTTTTTTATACAGCAGGTTCTTATTAGTCATCAATTTTATACACATCAGTGTATATATGTCAATCCCAATCGCCCAATTCATCACACCACCAACCCCACGACCACCAATCCCGCCGTTTCCCCCCTCTTGGTGTCCATACGTTTGTTCTCTACATCTGTGTCTCAATTTCTGCTCTACAAACTGGTTCATCTGTACCATTTTTCTAGGTTCCACATATATGCGTTAATATATGATATTTGTTTTTTCTTTCTGACTTACTT
Organism: Delphinus delphis; assembly: GCF_949987515.2. Lineage (NCBI taxonomy): Eukaryota > Metazoa > Chordata > Mammalia > Artiodactyla > Delphinidae > Delphinus > Delphinus delphis. The sequence goes on along the minus strand of NC_082691.1, from coordinate 22,848,113 downwards.
CACTCTGCATGACAGTCTCTACATCCGTCCATGTCTCTACAAATGACCCAATTTCCTTCCTTTTGATGGCTGAGTAATATTCCATTGTATATATGTACCACATCTTCTTTATCCATTCGTCTGTTTATGGACATTTAGGTTGCTTCCATGACCTGGCTATTGTAAATAGTGCTGCAGTGAACATTGGGGTGCATGTGTCTTTTTGAATTATGGTTTTCTCTGGGTATATGCCCAGTAGTGGGATTGCTGGATCATATGGTAATTCTATTTTTAGTTGTTTAAGAAACCTCCATACTGTTCTCCATAGTGGCTGTATCAATTCACATTCCCACCAACAGTGCAAGAGGGTTTGCTTTTCTCCACACACTCTCCAGTATTTGTTGTCTGTAGATTTTCTCATGATGCCCATTCTAACTGGTATGAGGTCATACCTCATTGTAGTTTTGATTTGCATTTCTCTAATAATTAGTGATGTTGAGCAGCTTTTCATGTGCTTCTTGGCCATCTGTATGTCTTCTTTGGACAAATGTCTATTTACGTCTTATGCCCATTTTTGGATTGGGTTGTTTGTTTTTTTTACTGTTGAGCTGCATGAGCTGTTTATATATTTTGGAGATTAATCCTTTGTCTGTTAATTCATTTGTAAATATTTTATCCCATTCTTTGGGCTCTCTTTTCCTCTTCTTTATGTGCTGTGCAGAAGCTTTGAGGTTTCATTAGGTCCCATTTATTTATTTTTGTTTTTATTTCCATTACTCTAGGAGGTGGATCAAAAAAGATCTTGCTGTGATTTATGTCAAAGAGTGTTCTTCCTATGTTTTCCTCTAAGAGTTTTATAGTGTCTGGTCTTACATTTAGGTCACTAATCCATTTTAAATTTATTTTTGTGTATGGTGATAGGGAGTGTTCTAATTTCATTCTTTTACATGTAGCTGGCCAGTTTTCCCAGCATCACTTATCGAAGAGACTGTCTTTTCTCCATTGTATATCCTTGCCTCCTTTGTCATAGGATAGTTGACCATAGGTGCATGGGTTTATCTCTGTGCTTTCTATCTTGTTCCATTAATCTATGTTTCTGTTTTTGTGCTGGTACCATATTTTCTTGATTACTGTAACTTTGTAATATAGTCTGAAGTCAGGGAGTCTGATTCCTCCAACTCCATTTTTATCCCTCAAGATTGCATTGGCTATTTGGGGTCTTTTGTGTCTCCATACAAATTTTAAGATTCTTTGTTCTAGTTCTGTGAAAAATTCCATTGCTAATTTGATAAGGATTGCATTGAATCTGTATATTGCTTTGAGTAGTATAGTCATTTTCACAATGTTGATTCTTCCAATCCAAGAACATGTTATATCTCTCCATCTGTTTGTATCATCTTTAATTTCTTTCATCAGTGTCTTATACTTTTTTGCATAGAAGTCTTTTGTCTCCTTAGGCAGGTTTATTCCTAGGTATTTTATTCTTTTTGTTGCCATGGTAAATGGGAGTGTTTCCTCTAATTTCTCTTTCAGATTTTTCATCGTTAGTGTATAGGAATGCAAGAGATTTCTGTACATTAATTTTGTATCCTGCAAGTTTACCAAATTCATTGATTTGCTCTAGTAGTTTTCTGGTGGCATCTTTAGGACTCTCTATGTATAGTATCATGTCATCTGCAAACAGTGACAGTTTTATTTCTTCTTTTCCAATTTGTATTCCTTTTATTTATTTTCCTTCTCTGATTGCCGTGGCTAGGACTTCCAAAACTATGTTGAATAATAGTGGTGAGAGTGGACATCCTTGCCTTGTTCCTGATCTTAGAAGAAATGCTTTCAGTTTTTCCCCATTGAGAATGATGTTTGCTGTGTGTTTGTCATATATGGCCTTTATTATGTTGATGTAGGTTCCCTCTATGCCCACTTTCTGGAGAGTTTTTATCATAAATTGGTGTTGAATTTTGTCAGAAGCTTTTTCTGCATCTATTGAGATGATCATATGGTTTTTATTCTTCAATTTGTTAATATGGTGTAGCACATTGATTGATTTGCATATATTACAGAATCCTTGAATCCCTGGGTGAAATTCCACTTGATCATGGGGTATGATTCTTTTAATGTGTTGTTGGATTCTGTTTGCTAGTATTTTGTTGAGGATTTTTGCATCTATATTCTTTACTGATATTGGTCTGTAATTTTCTTTTTTTGTAGTATCTTTGTCTGGTTTTGGTATCAGGGTGATGGTGGCCTCATAGAGTGAGTTAGGGAGAGTTCCTTCCTCTGCATTTTTTTGGAAGAGTTTGAGAACGATGGGTGTTAGCTCTTCTCTAAATGTTTGATAGAATTCACCTGTGAAGCCATCTGGTCCTGTTCTTTTGTTTGTTGGAAGATTTTTAATCACAGTTTCAATTTCATTCCTTGTAGTTGGTCTGTTCTTATTTTCTGTTTCTTCCTGGTTCAGTCTAGGAAGGTTATACCTTTCTAAGAATTTATCCATTTCTTCCAGGTTGTCCATTTTATTGGCATAGAGTTGCTTGTAGTAGTCTCTTAAGATGCTTTGTATTTCTTCGGTGTCTGTTGTAATTTCTCCTTTTTCATTTCTAATTTTATTGATTTGAGTCCTCTCCCTCTTTTTCTTGATGAGTCTGGCCAATGGTTTATCAATCTTGTTTATCTCCTCAAAGAACCAGCTTTTAATTTTATTGATCCTTGCTATTGTTTTCTTTGTTTCTATTTCATTATTTCTGCTCTGATCTTTATGATTTCTTTCGTTCTGCAAGCTTTGTGTTTTGTTTGTTCTTGTTTCTCTAGTTCATTTAGGTGTAAGGTTAGATTGTTTATTTGAGATTTTTCTTGTTTCTTGAGTTAGGCTTGTATAGCTACAAACTTCCCTCCTAGAACTGCTTTTGCTGCATCCCATAAGCTTTGGTTCATCGTGTTTTCATTGTCATTTGTTTCTAGGTATTTTTTGATTTCCTCTCTGATTTCTTCAGTGATCTCTTTGTTATTTAATAACTTAGTGTTTAGCCTCTATGTGTTTGTGCTTGTTACGTTTTTTCCCTTGTAATTGATTTCTAATCTCATAGCATTGTGGTGTGAAAAGATGCTTGATATGATTTCAGTTTTCTTAAATTTACTGAGGCCTTGTTTGTGACCCAAGTTGTGGTCTATCCTGGAGAATGTTCCATGCACACTTGAGAAGAAAGTGTAATATGCTCTTTTTGGATAGAATGTCCTATAAATATCAATTAGATGTATCTGGTGTATTGTGTCATATAAAGCTTCTGTTTCCTTATTTATTTTCACTTTGGATTATCTGTCCATTGGTGTTAGTGAGATGTTAAAGTCCCCCACTATTATTGTGTTACTGTTGATCTCCTCTTTTATAGCTGTTAGCAGTTGCCTTATGTGTTGTGGTGCTCTTATGTTGGGTGCATATATATTTATAATTGTTTTATGTTCTTCTTGGATTGATCCCTTGATCATTATGTAGTGTCCTTCGTTGTCTCTTGTAACATACTTTATTTTAAAGTCCATTTTATCTGATATGAGTATTGCTACTCCAGCTTTCTTTTAATTTCCTTTTGCATGGAATATCTTTTTCCATCCCCTCACTTTCAGTCTGTATGTGTCCCTAGGTCTGAAGTGGGTCTCTTGTAGACAGGATATAGATGGGTCTTGTTTTTGTATATATTCAGCAAGCCTTTGTCTTTTGGTTGGAGGATTTAATCCATTCACATTTAAGGTAATTATCCATATTTATGTTCCTATGACCATTTTTTAAATTTTTTGGGGTTTGTTTTTGTAGGTCCTTTTCTTCTTTTGTGTTTCCCACTTAGAGAAGTTCCTTTAGCATTTGTTGTAGAGCTGGTTTGGTGGTGCTGAATTCTCTTAGCTTTTGCTTGTCTGTAAAGGTTTTGATTTCTCCATTGATTCTGAATGAGATCCTTGCTGGGTAGAGTAATCTTGGTTGTAGGTTCTTCCCTTTCATCACTTTACGTATATCATGCCACTCCCTTCTGGCTTGTAGAGTTTCTGCTAAGAAGTCAGCTGTTAACCTTATGGGAGTTCCTTTGTATATTATTTGTCATTTTTCCCTTGTTGCTTTCAATAATTTTTCTTTGTCTTTAATTTTTGCCAGTTTGTTTACTATTTGTCTCAGCATGTTTCCTCTCGGGTTTATCCTATATGGGACTCTCTACGCTTCCTGGACTTGGGTGGCTATTTCCTTTCCCATGTTAGGGAAGTTTTTGACTCTAATCTCTTCAACTATTTTCTCAGGTCCTTTCTCTTTCTCTTTCTTTCAGGGACCCCTTAATGCGAATGTTGTTGCGTTAATGTTGTCCCAGATGTCTCTTAGGCTGTCTTCATTTTTTTCATTCTTTTTTGTTTATTCTGTTCCACAGCAGTGAATTCCACCATTCTGTCTTCCACGTCACTTATCCGTTCTTCTGCCTCAGTTATTCTGCTATTGATTCCATCTAGTGTAGTTTTCATTTCAGTTATTGTATTATTCAACTCTGTTTGTTTGTTCTTTAATTCTTCTAGGTCTTTGTTAAACATTTTTTGCATCTTCTCAATCTTTGCCTTCATTCTTTTTCTGAGGTCCTGGATCACCTTCACTATCATTATTCTGAATTCTTTTTCTGGCAGGTTGCCTATCTCCATTTATTTGTTTTTCTGGGGTTTTATCTTGTTCCTTCATCTGGTACATAGCCCTCTGCCTTTTCATCTTGTCTATCTTTCTGTGAATGTGGTTTTCCTTCCACAGTTGCAGAATTGTAGTTCTCCTTGCTTCTGCTGTCTGCCCTCTGGTGGATGAGGCTATTTAAGAGGCTTGTGCAAGGTTCCTGATGGGACGGACTGGTGGTGGGTCTCTTTCATATTGTTGACTGAAGAAAAAATGCACAACATGAGAGTTGTGAGTTAAGTTTTATTGGGGGCAGAAAGAGGACTATAGCCCAGAGATAGCGTCTGAGATAGCTCTGAGGAACTGCTCAGAGGAACAAAGAGGTAAGGGGGTTGTATATATGTGATTTTAGTGAAGGGGGACACATGCAATCAAGCGCACATCTTGGCAGAAGGTTGCTGCTAGTCACAAGGAGCAGATGTCTTTGTTAACAATTTTAGTGCTTTTCTGAATATGAGAAGATGCAAGAAATTCAGCTGATAAAATCTTCTCCTGAAAATATCTATCTTAAGACCCGTTTTGGCAATTTTTCCCAGAGCACAGAGTGCCTCATTCCTGATCTCCACCTTGAACTTCCTTCAGGGTGTGTTGAAGGTCATCAACTGCAGTGGCTGGTGACTTAATCCTTGTAAAGGCAGATGGCAAATAACTATATTTAGTTAACATCCAATTACCTAAATTTTCATTTTCTACTCTCTGATTATGTTTGTTCTTCAGTGTATCTATCATTTACTACCTCTGTCATGAATACCCATTTCAACTACTTTTATTCTAAATCTCATATTTAAAAGAAGACTTTTACTGGCCTAAAAGTAACTGGAAAGTATTGCCTGATATCAAGAGAATAAATAATTAAGGCAGATGAGAAAACAGATCAGTCCACTGCCAAAGAAATATTGCACCAGTCAGAGCTAACAGTTAAACAGGCAAGGAAGACTTGTTCAAGGCTATTGCAGTAGGGAAGAGAGAGTGAACTCAACTCCCCAAACGAAAAGCAGGAGGATTTTTAAATGCTGGGGTACGCGAATGGAAAATACTGGAGGACTGTGGGAGTGAGCGGAATGGAGAAATTTGGTCAAAATGGTTAGGCCATCTGTGTTTGCTAATTGGCACTTACCAAAGTTAAGCTCCTACCCTCCCACAAAGACTGGGAGATAGGGGTGGTATCTTTCTTGATGTTTACATTTCAAAGAGATGGCTCCCAGGTCCTTGAGAAAGATATTCCTGGGTTGTAGAAGACATACCTTGAAGAGGCAGAAAAGCAATTACAGTTGCAAGTTTCTAAAGTGATAGCTCTAAGAAAAGAGAGGTCAGGGGCCCACAATCAGGAAGAAACCCTTCTTAAGTTTAGGCAAGCTGAGGGGAATGTTAAGGCCATCTCAGTCACCATGATATTATAAAAGTTCCAGATAATCAAACAAGAGATGGTAAACTAATAGTTAACAAGATATTTTCTAGACAAGCAATGTTATAAGCACAGGTAATAATGAGAGTAAAGTCAAATTCAGAGGTGCAACTTTAATAAGCATCCTTCTGACCCTGACGTGAAATCAGCAGTAGTCCCTCAAGTCATTTCAAGCATTCTTCTTGTAATACCTGAGTCAACTGAGTTAACCCTGCTGTTTCACTTTCTGACTTGTCTTTGATCGTGGATTATTTGGTTGAATTTGTCATTCCTTTGAAGAATCTTCTACCTGATTATAGCATGTAGATAGCCAGTTTCTATTCTTGGCTTTTTCTCATACAGCACACATACTCACACATGCAATTCAGCTTCACAGAGGATTTGCACCTCCTTTTTGCCCCTCTTTGATATGTACTTAGGCCCTGTATATTTCATAGACAATGTTTAATTTTTAGTTTAGGATGCTACCCAATATCGTTAACAGATGTGAATATAATAACCCTAGTCCTCTATAAATTAGAAATAGAAGAGGACAGACAATATAATATGTTGCCCTCTACTTATTTTTAAGACTTTTTAATATTTGGAAACGTATCTGTAACTGGATGGAACCCATTCCTGCTGTGGAGATAGAAATGTGACAATCGTCAGTCTTTTCCATAGAAGTGAAGTCATGTGACAGATGAAACTGGAGTCATTATCTTGTTGATTGCTATATCTCAGCCTTGTAAGTTAGTAAATGTTCAAACAATTTTTAGTCTTGTTCCAGAGACTGAGCCCTAACCAAAACTTCTGTGTGTTCCTGGAACATTAGTTCTTTAGGTCAACCTTATCTCTAAGTTCTTGCCCACCAAACTGTGGCTCTCACTCACATTTCACTTTCCATGGCTGTTCTTTCCAGGTCAGCCCAGATATGGAACTCAACCCTTACTCCTTGTTCTTCTTAGGAATTTCTCACATAAGGCATTACCAGGTAATGTTAACAGAATATGTTAACAGAATTTATTGATGGTTTGGGCAATGTAAGATTGTGTGTCTGCCTGTGTGTGCAGAAATTTTAAATATAATATTCAATGTTTTTATTTTTACAGTTACTTTGGCGACCTTGACATCAGTGTGCTTTCATAGGCTTAATCTCCCTCTGCCTCTTCTTTTCTCTTCCTTACATTTATCTTCATTCCGTGTGCAGAGCAGTTTAGCTTTTCTTTTTTTTTTTTTAATGGTCTCCCTTTAAAATAGTAAAGCTCCTAGGTCCTTACTTTTTTTTTTTTACAACCAAACAGAATCATCAAGGTATTTTCCTGAATATAAACGTTCTCATGAAAAATCTGTTGCCACCTATTAAAATAACTATTTCCATCTCTTTCCGCCATTTTATATCCTAGGTTATTAAGGTCTGGAATGTCATGCTCAACATTCTTTAAATTCACATCAAATTCATTCTACCTAAAAGTTGAATTACTAACTAGGAAGCTAAGTGAAAATATTTGTCATTTATTTAGTATATCCCTTTGACCAACACTGAGCCAATCAAGAAACATAATAGTCAGAGTTCTTTCTCTTAGGGCCAAGAACAGAGATTTAACCTAACCCTCTGTTCTTTTCTTTCCTGGATTCTATATGTCTTGAACCTATCAGACCTCACATAACCCTTTTCACTTATACATAGTTTCATAACATTTTATACTTCTCTCATTCATTCAATCAATAAGAGACCATTTACTTTGCATATCAAGATAACATGGAGCCCAAGTGAAGCTTAGATCAAGTAAGCAAGAAAATAAATAGTAAAATTTCATATAGTAAAAAACGCTGGTAATATAAGGTGGGGTACTGGATGAAGTGAAGGGAAGCTATTTTAGATAGTATGGTCAAGCCCTCTGAAGCACGTGATATTTGAGATTTGAATTATGAGGATCCAGCTGTGAAAATATCTAAGGAAGAACATACCAGGTAAAGAAAGGGCAGAAGTAAAAGCCCTGAAGTAGGACTTGGCTTAACACACTCAGGAATGGCAAGGGAAACAAAACAAAGCAAAATCACCACTTCGGCTCAAGTATAGAGAACAGAGAGGAGAATGGTAGGACCTGAAGTCAGAGAAGTTGGCAGGAATGGAAGGCCTGGAGGTCCCAAAATGGAATTTGGATTTTTTCCTAAATCACATTGAAGAGTATTTTTTTAATGGGGTATGAGTTTATCTGACTTGTTCTTTTCGTAAATTGCTTTGCTGTGTGGAGATTATATTTTATATTGGTTATCCTAAAACTTACCTTAAAGAGTCATCTTAAAACTGTTGGTATACTACCTCCAAATTACCTTCTAGTCTAATTTATTCAAGTTATGTTTCTTGAATACCTGCTCTTTTCCTGGCCCTGGGCTAGACCTGGAGATTCAACAGTGACAAGGATATGAACAAGAACACACAGCCTCATAGAAAAAGTTTTTGTTCTGTTTTCCATAGACAGTTAATATTGTCCACATGCTCTGCATTCTTATTAGAATCAGTATGACCTTTTTTTCTGGATCTTGGTTAAGATCTGTTTTTAGTGCTATACTGTATTCCTCCATCCACTTCATACAAAATAAGTGTTTAAGAATGTATTTGCATTTTCATCATATTCTTGGAATTCTTTTCAATTTTGTACGTCTCCCAAGTTCTTTTTAGTAGGAAAACTGAATTCATTATAGGAAACAGAAAAATAATAGCACCTGTGTAAAACTTTTTCTCTTAAGACTGGTATCTAAGTTAATTCAAGGTTGGAAATATATTAAGTAAACTAGGAAAATATCTATAATGCTAGATCACAAAACAGACCTTTGTGTTCTGTGTTGGGTCATTTCTATCTCTTCCCTGTACTGAACTGCAAAAGTGCAGCGAGTACAGACTGCCCCTCAGACTTCCAGTCAAATGCCTGATTACTTGTGGATGTTGCCTGACCTCGGGGAGTTGGGTGATGAAGATGAGGGAATTTTTGAGCAGAGCACTGGGAAAGAAGCCAAAAGCTCAAGGAAACAGCAGTTTTCTGTTAAGGTCAAATCTCAGTAAACATGAAGCTGGAGCTTTCTCTGCACTTTTGACCATTTGTCTTGCTTCCCCTCTTCCCTTCTCTCTTCATTGGACTTTAAAATTTTAAACATTTTTCTCGGTCTATTTATCTCACAATCTCCTATTCCCTCTATTTGATCTATACGTTTTCTTCTTGCTTTCTCTTCTGTATTTCCCATAATGTAAGAGATACTTGCATTAAACAAGAGTCTCTAAAGGACTCTGTCTTTGAAAATCCATTTTGAAGTTGAAAGAAAGGTAAAGCAGCTTTCTGAACTTCCTTTCCTCTTGGGGCCAAGAATGTTACTCAATAACTATTCCACTCCTTCAAAAGAACTATCATTCTGACCATTGAACATTTGGGGGACAATTGTATATTGTGTCTTACAGATCCAGCTTCACTATAGACTAAGTGCTGGTTAATAGAAATGCCTTACACCTTCTCTTACCTTTATAAAAATAATTGTTTATGACCATAAAATTAACCCAAGTGTTGTTATGGATATCCTTCAGGTTTCATAAGGAATATGTGCTCTTTTCATTCCTGAAACTATATATATATATATATATATATATAGAGAGAGAGAGAGAGAGAGAGAGAGAGAGAGAGAGAGAGGGAGAGAGAGAGGGAGAGAGAGGGAGAGAGGACTTATTTTGGAGAAAGCCTAGATGCTTTATAAAGGTCACTGAGAAATAAGAATACAAAACTCAAAGAGCTATATGGTCCCCACAATCCTCACTGTCTACTGGTGGAGAAGGATGGAGAAATAATCCATTATGCAACAAGTGATAAGGGTTGTAACATTTGAACCAAGGATTATAGATGTGTAGCCACGGCTACCTTGCTAAGAATGATGGTCAGGAGACACTTTTAAGAAGGGTAACAATCAGCTGAGTCATAGAGGACAGATGGAATTTAGACAGAAAGTGAGAAGCAGGTTCCAGGCAGAGGAAACAGCATACGCAAAATCAAAGAGCCAAGGAATTGTGTAAAGTTGGAGCATGGAAAAAAGTCTCAGCACGAAAGCCTTATGTGGGAAAGGAGATGTACTTGGGAAGATGTGATCGTGGCAGATCATGGCAGACCCTGTGTGCCTTTCTTTCTTTTTTTTTTTTAATAAATTTATTTATTAATTTTTGGCTGTGTTGGGTCTTCGTTGCGGTCTGCAGGCTTCTTATTGCAGTGGCTTCTCTTGTTGAGGAGCGCGGGCTCTAGGTGCGCGGGCTTCAGTAGTTGCAGCACGCGGGCTCAGTAGTTGTGGCTCACAGGCTCTAGAGCACAGGCTCAGTAGTTGTGATGCATGGGCTTAGTTGCTCCATGGCATGTGATCTTACCGGACCAGGGCTCAAACCCATGTCCCCTGCATTGGCAGGGAGATTCTTAACCACTGCGCCACCAGGGAAGCCCCCTGTGTGCCTTTCTAACGGGTTTAGACTTTGAAAACAAAAGGGAAGGGCACCTAAGGATTTCTAGTAGGGGTGGATTGGAAGGGACAAGGAAGCAACTGGCAAAGCTCCAGTTAAGAAGTGATGAGATTTTGGCAACGGTCATAGTCATGGAGGGGAGGGGAATTATTTGAGAGATGATTAAGGGATGGAATACAGGACTTTTTAAATCATCAGAAGAAGGAAGGAAGAAATCCATGTTCTCTCTTAGGTTCCTTGATTGGGCAACTGGCACCTGCAATGCTGATTATTGAGACAAAACACATTGGTGAAGGACCTCTTGGCGGAAAAACTATGAATTTTGTTGCGGCCATGTCAAGATTGAGGCAACAGGTGCTGCTTATTAAAGCTAAGAAGTCAATGTAAACAATGAACATGGTTCTCATAAACATATATAGAGTCAAAACAGTATAGTGGCTCATGAAAGCTTCACTCTTTCCCTCTATAGAAAGATATTTTTATTTAAAAACACCATTCATGTTTACCACCACTTCCCCAGTTTAGTTTCTGTTCTGAAGAAATGTCACACTTACAGACATTATGTTCACATGTTGTACAAACACTTTATTATGAATCCGTTAGGATATATATTTGCAAACATTTTGTTTCACTGTGTGTTATCCCTTAGGCAATGTCATGCACGTATTACTGCAAACAGAGTAGTGAAGCCAGAATGGGACAGCAGTATCTTGCTAGTTACCAAATCTGTCAATTCTTCTTTGTCAGTATCTCTCAATTTTGTCCTTTTTTCACTCTAGCCATTATCATTATCCCAAAATAGGATCCTAGTCACTGCCTGACTGAGATACCTTTATCAAAGTTCTTGAGTGCAAACAGCAGAAACTGATGCTCTCGATTTAGGTAGAAAATGAATTTATTGAAAGGCTGTTTGGTAGCTTACAGAATGACAAGGAAGGTGGGAAAACCAGGCTCGGAAAATAAGAAAGCGAGTTTTCATAGCCAGGACCCCAGCTGGGGTCATCCCACAAGAACAGGCCAAGGAAGACACTGCTCTCTCTGGCCAAACTGCTATGACTGCCCCCAAAACTAGCTGTGGCAGTCTCTTCCATCACTAGAATACATTTTTTACACGTGCTGCTTCTTTGCACCATGAGCTCCAGATTCAAAATCCCAGGCAGTTGTGTTTGACTTCCCAAACCTGGATTAAAAACAGCTCCATGCCCTAATTTCCAGGCTTCAGGGAAGGCGAGTATGTGGGCTTTTCAACTTCTGTAGTTGGATCTAGCACCCGCCTCCCACTAAGATTTGAGCTGTGGAGAATTATGCAAAAATAGGAAAGAGGATCTGAATCAGGGCAGCCACGGGAATGCAGATGTCCTCCTGAATACAACCAACTTACCTCCTGATTCTAAACTTTCATTTTTGTATTTTATTCTAAGCACTGTGCTGGGCATTTGCTATGTACTAATGATGCAAATATCAAGAATGCAAGTACCTGATTAAGGCTTTCCCAAAATGTATCTATTGTGTTGTTTCTCTCCTTAGACACTAGAAAAGTTTCCAGTTACTTAAGACTCTTCAACCTAGGATTCAAATGCATCCCATCAGTTCATCTACATTACATATACAGCTTTTTCTCTTATTATCTAACATAAATACTCTTCTCTAGCTAGGATAATTAACTTACAATTTATATATTTTCCTATGTTCATTCTCTGCAGAACTACTCATCATCCCACCTCTCTCTCCATAGCCCATGCCTGAACTCATCTTATTTTCCCCCAAGTAGCACCACACTTCTATTCTTTGTTTCCATTGTGATTCTACTTGAGAATCAGTGAGAGTTATGAAGCTACTGCAAATTAAAGCACATTATTTATTGTGAAATTACACAGTATTTGTGTATACCAATTCACACCTGCACCTTCATGCATAAATACTCTTCATGGATCCATTTCTGTTTTTACATGTAGATGTTTTTACCTCTCCAAGTAGATTGTAAATTATTCAGAGGCAAGGATCTTATCTGCTGGCATATCCCCTCTGCCGCATCTAGCATGTTAAATACAGAGTCTACACAATGTGTTTGTGGAGGAACAGCTCAGCAGATGTCTGGCCAGTTTCAGCTCTCACCATACACTTCCAAGGAATTTAGGATCTGAAACTTAGTTTGTTTAGTCCTCTTCCACTAACTCCAGGTAAATTCTACTGATCATTGCACAAATGTACAAGCTTCATATCACAGTGAGAACCAGGCAAGGATGACCTGGCACAAATTCAATGCCATTATTAGAAACTACCTGAAGGGAACGCCCGGGTGATGCCAATAGTGTCATCTTCACAGAGGAAAACTGGCTTTGTAATAAGCTGGAAGAGTACTACACCATATAATCCTTTCATGCTTTGCAAAGTTAAAACTGAAAAGAAATGGGACTCATTTAAGAATCTGATTATTTTGTCATTGTCACGGAGTGACATATTAATTGAAGAGTAAATTTGTAGAAAGCCCTTGTGAATGCAAACAAAATGTGCCTTTTGTAAATTAAGCAAAAAACAGATGCCTAATTCTCAGACAAAGTTCCTTTCTGATGCTGTCAGAACAAGTACTTTTTGAGAGAGTGAGTTTTGGCAGATGGCATTACAATTCAAATAAAATGGAATAGGCTTCCAAGTGCATCCACATTTTCTTGTCATATGAATGCCAGAAAAATGTTTAAAGTTTCTAATGTTTCTGAATGTCCTCGTAAATATAACCTGTGTTATTGCATAAATATCAAAGATTAAATTTTGACTCTAATGTTAGCTGAGATACTGTATGTTGATGTCTTTCTGCACAACCAAAGCCGACATTCACTGTATCTATCGCACAACAAGGAAATGCAGTATGAAAGGATTTGAAAATATTGAACTTAGACTCCTACTGAAAAGCAATGTGAAAATTATTTCAGAGTTCTGGGGCATTCCTAAAAAAGGATGGATGCACAGATGCCAGATCTTTCCCTTCATGTGTCTCTTCACATTTTCTTACCAACATTTAGAACATTGCGAGTCCCAAGAAAGGACATCCAGAAAGGAATCTTTTATTCAAAGGAATTTCGGCACCACCACCTTCCACCATCATCAAAAATAATTTTAGTTGGGCTCTAAGCAGTTAAATAGTATCCCCCCCACCTAGGGTTGTTATGAGGATCAAAAGGATGATACGGGGAAAGCACTCAGCACAGTGTCCGATACATGTTATCTCTACGTTGTATAATTGTAGCTAGTTTTAGTACTTCGATGGTGCTAAATAATTGAGATAAGGCAGGAAGGGTTATAACTTTGGCCATGAAAAATTTAAAAGATAACCTCCTGAGATGTTGGGGTAGGAACATAAATAGCATTTATTGAAAGTAAATGCCATTCTTTTCAGTATAGAGTAAACCCCCCTCAGTAAGAAAAGTTGTCAGGTAAATGTTGAGTCATCTTTTAGGACACAGCTCCACGGGCATTTCTCTGTATCTACTGTCTACTTCACCCCTGCTGTAAATGGCTGTTCCTTCATCTGAGAGCACCTGGGCATACTTCTACCATGACATGTCCCCAAAAATCTATGTTACCAAAAGCAATGTACCTAAAACTTGAATGCCTATTTTTTGTATTCTTTACTAAAACAGTTCTTTAATCCATATGTGCTTCTCTAGCATCTCTGTTACGGCAATGACAAGGGAGGGAGTGAGCTTTATGGAACGTTGCCAATAGCAACATTTTCTTCTCCCTCTCCACCTCGACCCAGCACACCTGAAAATATCTGAAATATGGGGCAAACATTCTCAACACAAGAACACCTGACTAAAAACTGAGTTAACATTTGTTAAATAAATAAATAAACAACTGAAGTATTAGTGTCACAGGAAGCCAACATTCCTTGTGCTACCCAAATATCTGAGATTGCTCTTCAGACGAAGGTATAAGACATTTTAGCTTTCTAAGTGCCACAATGGGTACCTGATCTCATTCATTCCTTTAGTAAATGCCTGTGCTGAGCCCCTCATATTAGGTTTGAGGAATAGAAGATGAGTAGATATGCTCCATGTCTTCAAGTTTCTCACCGAGAGAGAGAAAACAGATGGTTATAACGTAATCTTCAGAACTCAATAGAAATCCCTTTTCTCAATGGTATAACGTATTCTTTCTCCCTGCATTGTTTTTCCTTTATCTTAGCTGCCCATGGAGTCCTTTCCAGTCTGTCTTGTTACATCTGGTCTTACTGAGTTTTCTAACTCTCACCTCTCACTGTGGAACTTTCGTGAATCACAGCGGTTTTAGAACTATCTAATTTGTATCTCTATTAGGTTCCTGAGTATAATATGCTAATTTTTAACACTGATAAAGTAGCTTTCATGTTCTTCTTCACCTTTTATCTGTTTTCCAGATTCAAAAAATTTCCTTTTTCTAGCACCATAATTCTAAGACACAGATTTATCTTTTCCTTTCAGGTGTGAGCTCTGAGTGACAATAATTGATTGATCTTTGAGCAGAAATAGATTTTTTAATCACTTATAGTTTTACTAAAAGAAAAATGTCACCATATCAAACAAAGGAATGTTCTAATGAAAATATCATTGTTACCTTAATTATAGTTGTTACTTCAAGGGCTATATTTATAGTTCGGATGTAATTTTGATTTGTGAACTAAAGAAATAATTTTAAATATGCTTGTTAACCTTATTTTTTTCTAATAAAAAGCCCCAACATAATACTTTTTAAAGAATAATTTATGTGTACATTAAGTAAGAATTATAATCAGACATAATTGTATTTGTCTTCAGGTAGCTTTCTTTATGAACTCCAGTTGCATCCCTTTGTATTAAGCAAAATATCGTCTCTATAAATAAAGCCCCTTCTCCCATTTCTGAAGCTAGACTGCTATCAGTCTGATTATCCTGAAGGCTTCAATCCAACTTCACACAGGAAGAAAATAATAGAAAGGATTCCCCCTCCTTAATTTTTCAGTCCTCATTTTTCACACTCAGTTTTATAAGCTCTTTTCCATATTTCAAATAATTCCAAAAAACCTTCTTCTTCCAATACTTATGAGGCAAAAAGGCTTCTGGGCTTTACCTGCCACACACTCTAAATATGGAGCCATCATTACTCCATCAAGTCCCACTGTTGCTACTGTTACTACGGATGATGACGATGCTGCTGCTGATCACGACGATGGTGACAGAGTAACAACAACATCAGCAGTAGTCATAGTGAACCTAGCGCTTATTGAGTACCAAGCAGGTCAAGCACTCTACATTTCTATTCCTTATAACGTCGAGCAGGATGAAGAAACTGAGGATTATCCGAGGAAATCCAAAATTCAAATCAGGTTTATCTGACTCCATAGCCTACAATGTTTCTGTCAAATATATATGCTTAGGGCCTCCCTGGTGGCGCAGTGGTTGAGAGTCTGCCTGCCGATGCAGGGGACACGGGTTCCTGTCCCGGTCCGGGAAGATCCCACATGCCGCGGAGCAGCTAGGCACGTGAGCCATGGCCCCTGAGCCTGCGCGTCCGGAGCCTGTGCTCCGCAATGGGAGAGGCCACAACAGTGAGAGGCCCGCGTACCGCAAAAGAAAAAAAAAAAAAAAAAATATATATATATATATATATGCTTGAATACTTGATTTTAATTTAATGCTAGCATGCTAGCATAGCAAGGTTGGTATTTGCAAACTACAACTCATATGTAAGAAAAGATTTTAATTTTAATTTCATGTAACTAATCTCATTTGTGTTAGAGGCTTCATTACTGTTGAAGGAGAGTGAGAAAACTTAAACTTGCCAACTAGAGGTTTTTTCCTGTCCCTTTTAGTTTAAAACGGCTTTATTTGGGGGAAGGCGATAGCCTGTCAGTATTAAAGTTCAAATTTCCTACCAGGTTTTTTTTCCCCCAGTGGGTCTTTCCTCTCCTCTTCGGTCCAAGGTGGTGCCAGGTAGTAGATGAACAGGTATCCCTATGGTGACAGTGGTGGGTCTGTGGTAGGCCTGCTGTTCTCTGCTGCAGGATGCCTTACACTTGGTCGAGTTATGGTCCTTGCCTTTGTCTAGAGCTCTAAGAACTCTGCACCCTGAATCCTCTCTCCCAGGGCTTTGTACCGGCAAGTTCTACTCCCAACCCTGTGACATGGAAGTCACACATTGATTCTTGACCGTTTCTCTTTATATTCCCACTTGAGCAGGCCTGAATCTCCTAAAATAAGTGACTGCTTAAATAGAGGGAGACTCACACGCAAGGAAGTGTGAAAAAGAAAACTATGTTAATATGTTTTAAAAAGCTATTGTCATTGCTTATACTTGCACTCTGGACTATATGCCCTGTGTATATCAGAGCCGATTCTGAAAATGCAAACTTAAAAGAATCTCAGGCTACATATAAAATGTAGCCTAAGACCTTAACACAATTATCTTACCATATCGATAATACCTTTGCTAGCGATGCTCTGTGAACAAATCAATATTTTCAGTGTTCTTGGCCTCGAAAGGCCATACAGGTCAGAAATTATGATTCCCTCCATGAGACCACGTGGCCTCTAGAACTCCCTGTGTACTTTGTCTGCACAGTTCCACTGGTGTTGAATAGTTTGAATTTTTACATGTAGAGTCTTACAAAAGGGGCTGAGTCCTACATCATACCACACTGTCACTGCTTGTATGACTTACAAACAGTCCAGTTGTTACCATGGGTACAAATCACAGCTCCACTGGGACCTTTTAACATTTCCTGAAAGCCTGGCCTGTAAGTTAGACATGCCTGCAGGGCAGCCTCATCTGTGGGACTGACTGGCCTTTTACATGCCAAGCAACCCAACCTGAGGAGGTCTCTGACAGCTGTATACGGGTAATAGTTTCCACTGAGGTGAAGTGCTCTCCAAGAATTTTCCCCATGTTTTAGGCATCTCGATACCTTGCGGACACAGCAGGCACCATGCTTTCTCTTCCAGGCCTTTTTATATTTTGCAGATTTACTTACTGCAGACAACGTTAGGAAATCCCGCCCTCAGCTTCCATGTTCCTTTGTTTCCTTCTACCAGGAAGCAAAGCAGTAATGTAGTACATGCTGTTAATTCCAAATCCTGCACTTTTTTTACTTTACTATATCATACCTCACTACCATATTTCATAATTTTATCGAACAGGATTTTGTGTTTTAATAGGAAGAGATTTTGTTTCCCTGTTCCTGATATCTAATCTGGTCCTTCTGTCTGAGAACACTGCAAAGATGGGACAAACCTGAATAGGTAAAGATTTGTATAAATCACAGTGGCCAAATCATTGGATAAAATACTCAGCCCTCTTTTGTTCTAGAAGCTTACCAATAGAAGCCATTGCTCTTTTCTGTGTGGGTCAGGAAATTCAGGATTTGTTCTAAAGTTGCACCACTTCCCTCTCTGAGTAAAATGCTGTATTGGAAGTGGATGCTTCTGATGCCAGCACGGTGTATATTAATAGACACTTTGCTGCTTTTTTATACTGGCTGGTATTATGATGATTCACTATTCATTATAACCTAACTGAAAGTGTATTTGTAACATTTATACCATTCACACCCCTCAAATTTAAAGATGCCTATGTCCTCTCAAGTCACCATTCTCTACACTATATTGCCAAGATAGGGGGACTGTGATTCCAATATCTCTGCTACAGGATCCAGCTAAAATAATTTGGACAGGAAATTATTTTGGTAAAGAACACTTGGACAGTCCCACACACACATCTGGCTATATAAATATAATTTAATATCTGTATTTTGGCATTTCTCTCATTAAATTTTAATAGGCAGCAGTAGTGCCTTAGATTAATCCCAAACAGGGAATGAGGAATCTCATTGCTACAGTCACACACTGAATAGTGAACCTCCCCTTTTCATGTCATGGAAAAAGCATTTCCCTGCTTGCTCTTTGCATTTTCATTACCTTTGACACTCTGTGATCTATCTGTGATAGGTACTGCTGAGAATTATACATTTTCTCCACCTAGAACAAGTATACAACAGAGCCCTGTGGGCTTGATCAGTTTGCCTATTCTGTTAATATTTAAAAACATTCCACAACACAGAGAGAAAATATGGAAGCTATCCATGCTTCCTTTCTCTCCCCAAGTGATGTTGACAATTAGTATTTTTATTGATCTTTCTTTTTAAGTGTCCTTTTCAAAAATGTCTATGAACTGATTCTTTGTTCTGCCAGAAAAACACAGAGCTCAGTAGACCAGATAAAGCAGAGAATCTGTGACAACCCCATGTCATCCCAATTTGACAGATGTACAGCTTACTTACCTCTAAAGCATGCAAGCGTTTTAGGATCCGTGAGTTTCATGGCAAAAGCAAAATTTGTGTTACCATTTAATGGCTTATAGAACTGTCATGATGCTTCTTGCACCCAGTGTTGTGGGAGATGCTTCAGACGGTACCATCTTAGAGAACTGGTGCCTCTTTCTGCACATTTTAGTTAGCAGCCCTAGGTTTATGCTCAGTCTAATTTGTTTAGCTGGTCTAAGTGGCGTTTTACTTAAACCATGCTCTGAGGCTGCATATTACATAGAAAATGAAATTAGGGTATATTCCTGTGTAGAATTCAGCTCATCTAATATAATAAACAAAGGTAAAGTTTAAATTCCATGTTTCTAAGTCCTTACCATATTGACATTCAATATTTAGCCATCCCCAGAGATTTTATTTTATTTTAATTTTTTAGTGATTTATTCAATTGTATGTTTATTCAGTGACATATTTAACAATTTGTTTGCTCATCATTCTTTCTTTTTTTTTTTAACATCTTTATTGGAGTATAATTGCTTTACAGTGGTGTGTTAGTTCCCCAGAGACTTTAAACAGTAGGATTTTCTTCTGTATATACAGTTCATTAAATTTTAAAAGACTGCTCTGCTAGAAAAATGACATCCATTGTATGACTTCATCCCAAAATACCCAATTGATAAATGTGTTGCTGACTTATTACATTAGGATTATTTAAATCAATTGTAATGAATTATACCCATGAAATATAACAGCCTGTGATTCCAAGCTTTGCAAAAATCACCTGAGGGTTTAGGTAGAGTAAAATATACATGTACTTCTCCTAGTAGCATGTATCATAAATTATAATTAATTAATAATTAGTGAAATTATTTGTTTAAAGTCTGGCTTTGCCTGAAAACATCAGCTCCATGGACGTTGAGACATATCCCTGTATCTTCACAGCCTAGTTTCTTGCCTCCCTCGAAGTAGATGAGCAATAAATTTTCTTGAAAGAAAAGACTCATAAAATATGTTACATTATGAGAGATGTATTAAGTAATACCATCAGTGATGAATTGCAAATTTCTCTTATACTAATATATCCAGATCTCATGAAGAACACTTTCAACCACAAAACCATAGAATATCCTACTGAAAGCCAATCATTTCGGGAGCATAAGAAAACAGCAGTCACAACCACCATCAAGACCGTGACAGGATAGGGCAATTTGTCTCAGTTGTTTTTCCTAAATCTTTAAAATCTTCATTGATAAGGCAAAGTGGGGAATTAAAGCAAATTTTTGGTTTTTCTTTCTAATAACCTATCCAGGTCTTCATCTTGACTCCCTGGAAAGTGGTGGCTAAACATTTTTTAAAGTTTCCATTATTTATGAATACTTATTAAAATCATTTATTTAATAGACATTTATATTTATTTAATCATTTATTAAAATGATTTATATTTAGTCATTTATTTAAATGATTTATAAAATCATTTATTTAATCATTTATTAAAATATAGACATGGTCCATTATGGAAGAGCATGTTATGAGCTACTTAGCTCCAGGTCCTTGCGTCCATCAGAGTCCCCCAGTTGGGAGCTGCCACACTGAGTAAACTGTAGAAGAGACTGACCTCCCTGTAGGGGGAAATATGACAATCTAAGGAGAAAGAAGGCTTTCAGTCTCCAGCCTCCTACTCTGGATCTGACTTCTTCTGCAAGCCATATCCTCTTACCAGCCCACAGGCCAAGAGTACTGTACTACTGTATCTCTAAACAGGACCTTGCATCCTGAAGCCAAAATGTCATTCGTGGTCCCACAAAGGCGACAGAGCTCCAACAGACTCCTGCTCCCCCCTGAAAAATACCCGTTTTCAGTTCCCAGGCGCTTGTAGGTTTCCTGCTGCAATGACTTTATACCTTACATTCCAAATGCCCAGTGTCTACAATAGCTCTGAGGCTTTTAGGATTATCTGGAATGGCGGATTCCCAGAATGAATGGAATCTACCTCTGCAGCTTCCATAATGCCCAGAGGTTCTTTTCACAGAAGCCTCCGATACCAGCTTTCTAAGGTCACTGTCGGCCAAAGACCAGGGGTCACTTGGAAAGACTTTGATCAACCCTGACCTCTCCAGAGATCTGTGCCTTCCCCTCTGAATTACTAAATTCTAGTCTGGCCTCAGGTCTAAACCACTGAAATTAATGTCTGCCCCGCCCCATACGCTTGAAACTTTGTTACTGCGGCTTTTTTATTCATGAGTCTCCTAAACTCCAGACCCACTGGGCTTCCTAGTGCAGGAGTCGTAAGAACTGATATAAATAAATTAACCCCAAGACCCAGAAATCAGTATCCTGATGCTCCCTGTCAGGAAAGCATACCAAATTGTGCGACATTATAAATACAGCTCTTTACCTTCCGGGTCTTTGTGCAATGAAACCTTAGTCTGTAATTTCTTTAATACTTGACTTTTTTCTGAGTGGCTAGCAGTTTCATATACAATTAGTGTCATTTCCTTTATGTTTGTATTCAATTTGAGGTTTTTTTCATCTTTTTACATTTTTTTTGAATAAAGGAACATTGACATGGATTATAAAAGATTTTCCCAAAAGCGTCTCATTCTCTTTCGTATCCCTTCAACTTTATCGTCCATGCCCATCTTTTGCAGTGAAGCAGTTTCTTCAGTTGATGGTTCACCTTCTTGTATACATTTTCTCAAAAATAAGCAAGGGAGTCTTTTTATTTATCAATATATTCCACAAATCACCATATATCAGATCATAGAGATTTTTCTCACAAGTTTTGCAGCTGTATACTACTGCAGCATGTGCACATAAAATGTTCATTTAACTTGTCGTCTTTTCTTGGATATTTATGTTGTTTCCAAGGTTTACCAGTAAAATAATAGTGCAATGAATAACCTTGTGTATTTGATTTTTTGCATTGTTAAAGGTGAAACTTTATTTCCTTCACCTCCCTACTCCTTTCCCCTCTGGCAACCAGCATTTTGATCTCTATGTCTGTTTCTTTTTTGTTTTGTTTTTTAGATTTCACATATGAGTGAAATCCTGTCATCTGTCTTCCTCTGTCTGACTTATTTCACTTAGTATAATACCCTCAAGGTCCATCCATGTTGTCACAAATGTTAAGATTTTATTCTTTTTTATGGCCGAGTAGCAGTAGTGTGTGTGTGTGTCTACCACATCTTCTTTATCCATTCATCTATTGATGCACACAGGTTGCTTCCATATCTTGACTATTATAAATAGTGCCACAATGAATATAGGGATGCATATATCTTTTCAAATTAATGTTTTCATTTTCTTTAGATAAGTACCCAGAAATGGAATTGCTGGAGCCTACAGTAGTTCTATATTTAGTCTTTTGAGGAATCTCCAGACTGTTTTTCATAGTGGTTGCACCAACTTACATTCCTACCAAAAGTGCATGAATTTTCACTGCTATACGTTACAAACATTTTCTCTCGGTTTGTCGTTTATCTTTTAATATTGATTATGGTGTTTTGGGTTGTACAGAGATTCTTTTTTGCTTTTCTGTAGTCAGATTTGTCAAGTTTGAGTCAGGTTGAGAAAGTCTTTACTCACCCCCAGTTTATAAATTATCCATAGTACTCATATTTTTTTCCACTGGGACCAGTTTTCATAAATTGTATTTTCCTAAGAAATTATCCATTAATTTAGATTTTCAATTTTCTTAGCATAGTTTTGTACAAAGATTTGTGTTTATGATTGCTTCCCTTTTGTCATTTTTTTACTTTGTTATATGTGACATCTCTTTTTAATATTAAATTAGTGCTTACTTTGCTGGTTTTTAAAAGAAACAGCACTTCAATTAATGTTACTATTTTTCCATTTTCTACTGTATGAATTTTTGCTCTTATCATTTATATTCCTTTCTTGTGTTTTGTTTTGTTTTGTTTTGTTCCTGGAGGGATTCCTTTATTGTTCTTTTTCTAGCTTTTTGAATTGGGAATTCACTTTCATTATTTCTATTCTTCCATATATATATGTGTGTGTGTGTGTGTGTGTGTGTACGTATGTATGTGATATATATATGCTATAAAATTTCCTCTGATCACTGTTTCTTTTCTACAGATTTTGCTACTGTTTTCACTCTCATTACTTTCAGAAATTCTGCAATTTCAGTTTACATTTCCTCTTTGACACATGACTTGTTTATTTAGAGTTTTTAATTTCTAGATGAAAGTTCCACTGATTATGATTTTGGTATTAATGTCTAAATTTTACTGCATTATGGTCAGAGATTATTGTTTGTATTATTTCTGCTTTGTAGAATTTAAGACTTTTGTAGTTCAACATATAGACAATTTTGGAGAATGTCCCATGTGTAGTTGAGAAGAATATATATTCTCTATTATTGGGGTGTAAATCGAAAAAGAGATGAGGGGAGAACCAAAAGATTTGCCTAATTAATTATGCTATATTTAGTTCTTCTTTACCTGTAATTTTGTCAACTTGACCTATCTTAGACTGGAGCAGTCTTAAGTATTTATTAGTGTCTTTCTAGTTCCCTTTCAACTCCTATAGTTACCATTTTATAAAGGTAATTTATATTATTTGACATACAGATATTGAAACTGGTATATCTTCATTATGAATTGTGACCTTTATTGTTATAAAGTAGTGTTCTCTTTTCCTGGTTAATGCTTTTGACTTCAGTTCTGCAGACTGGCAGCAGGTCTATACTCCCTGCTTGTATAAGTTTTTCCATTGGTCTGGCATATCTTTACCCAACCCTTTCTTTTTAGCCTTTCTGAATCACTCTATTTAAATGTGTCTCTTCTTTACAACATGCAGTTGGGTTTTTCTTTGTGAGCTAATTAGAAAATCTGAACAAGAGAAGTAAATTGCATTCATTTCTATGTTTTAACTGTCATATTGTTTTATGTTGCATTTATTGACCATATCATGTTATATTGACTGTGTTTCTCTATATAGTCTTTTTGGGTTGCGGGGAGAGTTACTTGTTTCTTCCTTTTGGTATTTAGAACAGTATGTATTTGTGTTTTTATGTTTGCCTTTATACTGATACCTTTTATGAGGCTCTTGTTTCTTTGTTAGCTTTAAATGGTATTCTGTGACTCCTATGTATTGCCTAAGCAACACTCAGTGAGATCATTGGTCATTCTCTCCTTTTTATCTTCTCTCTTTTTTGTTTTATTTCAACAGTGTCTAAACATATAATCATTTAATTATTATTAGAATAATATCCTTGTTCCCACCTTTCTTCTACACTTAGATCCATAATTAAATGTCTTGAGTGATACTATTAGTCCTTGCTTCAGTCATCTCTTGGTTAAATTAAGTAATTAAGTTTGGTTTAATTAACATGCATAGGCACCTCAGGAAGGATTCTGGGATGCAGTATTCCTTGAGTTCTTGCATATTTTATTTAATTTATTTTTTATTGGGGTATAATTGCTTTACAATGTTGTATTAGTTTCTGCTGCACAGTGAAGTGAATCCGCTGTATGTATATCTATATCCCCTCCCTCTTGAACCTCCTTCCCACCCCCTCCCCCATCCCAACCATCTAGGTTGTCACAGGCACCAAGCTGAGCTTCCTGTGCTTAGCTAGCAGGTTCCCACTAGCTATCTATTTTACACATGGTAGTGTATTTATGTCAAACCTAATCTCCCAATTCATGCCACCCTCCCCTTCCACCACTGGGTCCACATGTCCATTCTCTACATTTATGTCTGTATTCCTGCCCTGCAAATAGGTGCATCTGTACCATTTTTCTAGATTCCACAAATATGCCTTAATATACGATATTTGTTTTTCTCTTTCTGGCCTACTTCACTCTGTATGACAGACTTTAGGTCCATCCACATCTCTACAAATGACCCAATTTCATTCCTTTTTATGGCTGAGTAATATTCCATTGTATATATGTACCACATCTTCTTTACCCATTTATCTATCATTGGACATTTAGGTTGTTTCCATGTCCTGGCTATTGTAAATTGTGCTGCAGTGAACATTGGAGTACATGTGTCCTTTTGAATTATGGTTTTCTCAGTGTATATGCCCAGTAGTGGGATTGCTGGATCATATGGTGGTTCTATTATTAGTTTTTTAAGGAACCTCCATACTGTTCTCCATAGTGGCTGTATCAATTTACATTCCCTCCGGGCTTCCCTGGTGGCGCAGTGGTTGAGAGTCCACCTGCCGATGCAGGGGACACGGGTTCGTGCTCCGGTCCAGGAGGATCCCACGTGCCGCGGAGCGGCTGGGCCCGTGAGCCATGGCCGCTGAGCCTGGGCGTCCAGAACCTGTGCTCTGCAACGGGAGAGGCCACAACAGTGAGAGGCCCACGTACCACAAAAAAAAAAAAAATCTACAAACAACAAATGCTGGAGATGGTGTGGAGAAAAGGGAACCCTCTTGCACTGTTGGGGGGAATGTAAATTTTTTGCCGCTCCGCGGCATGTGGGATTCTCCCGGACCGGGACACAAACCTGTGTCCGCTACATCAGCAGGTGGACTCTCAACCACTGCACCACCAGGGAAGCCCTGTTTGTAGATTTTTTGATGATGGCCATTCTGACCAGTGTGAGGTGATACCTCATTGTAGTTTTTATTTGTATTTCTCTAATAATTAGTGATGTTGAGCATCTTTTCATGTGCTTTTTGGCCATCTGTATGTCTTCTTTGGTGAAATGTCTATTAGGTCTTCCACCCATTTTTCAATTGGGTTGTTTGCTTTTTTGATATTGAGCTCCATGACCTCTTTGTATATTTTAGAGACTAATCCTTTGTCTGTTGCTTCGTTTGCAAATATTTTCTCCCATTCTGAGGGTTGTCCTTTTGTCTTGTTTATGGTTTCCTTTGCTGTGCAAAAGCTTTTAAGTTTAGTTAGGTCCCATTTGTTTATTTTTGTTTTTATTTTCATTACTCTAGGAGGTGGGTCAAAAAAGATCTTTCTGTGGTTTATGTCAAAGAGTGTTTTTTCTGTGTTTTCCTCTAACAGTTTTACAGTTTCCAGTCTAGATTGAGGTCTTTAATCCATTTTGAGTTTATTTTTGTCTATGGTGGTAGGTAGTGTTCTAATTTCATTCTTTTACATGTAGCTGTCCAGTTTTCCCAGCACCACTTATTGACCAGGATACCTTTTCTCCATTGTATGTTCTTGCCTCAGTTGTCATAAATTAGGTGACCATATGTGTGTGCAGTTATCTCTGGGCTTTCTATCTTGAACCATTGATCTATATTTCTGTTTTTGTGCCAATACCATACTGTCTTGTTTACTGTAGCTTTGTAGTATAGTTTGAAGTTGGGGAACCTGATTCCTCCAGCTCCATTTTTCTTTCTCAAGATTGCTTTGGCTATTCGGGGTCTTTTGTGTTTCCATACAAATTGTGAAATTTTTTGTTCTAATTCTGTGAGGAATGCCATTGGTAGTTTGATAGAGATTGCATTGAATCTGTAGATTGCTTTGGGTAGCATAGTCACAGTATTGATTCTTCCAATCCAAGAACATGGTATATTTCTGCATCTGTTTATGTCCTCTTTGATTTCTTTCATCAGTGTTTTCCTGTTTTCTGAGTACAAGTCTTTTGCCTCCTTAGGTAGGTTTATTCTTCGATATTTTATTCATTTCTTGTGATGGTAAATGGGATTGTTTCCTTAATTTCTCTCTCTGATCTTTCATTGTTAGTGTATAGGAATGCAAGAGATTTCTCTGCATTCCTGCAACATTACCAAATTCATTGATTAATTCTAGTAGTTTTCTGGTGGCATCTTTAGGATTTTCTCTATATTCTATCATGTTATCTGCAAACAGTGACAGTTTTACTTCTTCATTTACAATTTGGATTCCTTTTATTTCTTTTTCTTCTCTGATTGCCATGGCTAGGACTTCCAAAACTATGTTGAATAAGAGTGATTCAAGTGGACATCCTTGTCTTTTTCCTGATCTTAGTGGAAATGCTTTCAGTTTTTCACCATTGAGAATGAAGTTTGCTGTGTGTTTGTCATATATGACCTTTATTATGTTGAGGTAAGTTCGCTCTATGCCCATTTTCTGGAGTGTTTTTATCACAAATCGGTGCTGAATTTTGTCAGAAGCTTTTTCTGCATCTATTGAGATGATCATATGGTTTTTATTCCTTAATTTTTTAATATGGTGTATCACATTGATTGATTTGTGTATATTGCAGAATCCTTGCATTCCTGGGATAAACCCCACTTGATCATGGAGTATGATCCTTTAAATGTGCTGTTGGATTCTGTTTGCTAGTATTTTGTTGAGGATTTTTGCCTCTGTGTTCATCAGTGATATTGGCCTGTAGTTTTCTTTCTTTGTGACATCTTTGTCTGGTTTTGGTATCAGGGTGATGGTTGCCTCATAGAATGAGTTTAGGAGTGTTACTTCCTCTGCTATTTTTTGGAAGAGTTTAAGAAGGATGGGTGTTAGCTCTTCTTTAAATGTTTGATAGAATTCACCTGTGAAGCCATCTGGCCCTGGCCTTTTGTTTGTTGGAAGATTTTTAATTACAGTTTCAATTTCATTATTTGTGATAGGTGTGTTGATATTTTCTAATTCTTCCTGGTTTGGTCATGGAAAATTGTGCCTTTCCAAGAATTTTTCCATTTCTTCCTGGTTGTCTATTTTATTGGCATATAGTTGTCTAGAGTAGTCTCTTATAATCCTTTGTATTTCTGTGGTATCAGTTGTGATTTCTCCTTTTTCATTTCTAATTTTATTGATTTGCACCCTCTCCCTTTTTTTCTGCACAAGTCTCGCTAAAGGTTTATCAATTTTGTTTATCTTTTCAAAGAACCAGCTTTTAGTTTTATTGATGTTTGCTATTGTTTTCTTCGTTTCTATTTCATTTATTTCTGCTCTGATCTTTATGATTTCTTTCCTTCTACTGACTTTGGAGTTTTTTTGTTCTTCTTTCTCTAGTTGCTTTAGGTGTAAGGTTAGATTGTTTATTTGAGATTTTTCTTGTTTCTTGAGGTGAGATTGGATTGCTATAAACTTCCCTCTTAGAACTGCTTTTGCTACGTCCCGTAGGTTTTGGGTCATTCTGTTTTCGTTGTCATTTGTTTCTCTGTATTTTTATTTATTTCTTTGATTTTTTCAGTGATCTCTTGGTTATTTAGTAGCACACTATTTAGCCTCCATGTATCTGTGTTTTTTACAGTTTTTTTTTCCTGTAATTGATTTCTAATCTCATAGTGTTGTGGTCAGATATGATTGATATGATTTCAATTTTCTTAAATTTTCTAAGGCTTGATTTGTGACCCAAGATATGATGTATCCTGGAGAGTGTTCCATATGCACTTGAGAAGAAAGTATATTCTGCCACTTTTGGGTGGAATATCCTATAAATATCAATTAAATCTATCTGGTGTATTGTGTCATTTAAAGCTTGTGTTTCCTTATTTATTTTCCGTTTGGATGATCTGTCCATTGGTGTAAGTGGGCTGTTAAAATCCCCTACTATTATTGCATTACTGTCAGTTTCCCCTTTTATTGTTGTTATCATTTGCCTTATGTATTGAGGTGCTCCTATGTTGGGTGCATAAATATTTATAATTGTTGTATCTTCTTGGATTGATCCCTTGATCATTATGTAGTGTCCTTCCTTATCTCTTGTAACAGTCTTTATTTTAAAGTATATTTTATCTGATAAGAGTATTGCTACTCCATCTTTCTTTTGATTTCCATTTGCATGGAATATCTTTTCCCATCCCTTCACTTTCAGACACATTCAAACTGAAAGTGAAGGTCTGAAGTGGGTCTCTTATAGACAGCATATATATGGGTCTTGTTGTTGTATCCATTCAGCCCTTCTGTGTCTTTTGGTTGGAGCATTTAAACGATTTACATTCAAGGTTATTATCCACATATATGTTCCTATTACCATTTTCTTAATTGTTTGGGTTTGGTTTTGTGGGTCTTTTTTCTCCTCTTGTGTTTCCCACCTAGAGAAGTTCCTTGAGCGTTTGTTGTAAAGCTGGTTTGATGGTACTGAATTCTCTTAGCTTTTGCTTGTCTGTAAAGCTCTTGGTTTCTCAGTTGAATCCGAATGAGATCCTTGCTGGGTAGAGTAATCTTGGTTGTAGATTTTTCTCTTTCATCACTTTAAGTATATCCTGCCACTCCCTTCTGGCCTGCAGAGTTTGTGCTGAAAAATACACTGATAACCTTATGGGGATTCCTTTGTTTTTTATTTTTTGATTTTCCCTTGCTGCTTTTAATATTTTTTCTTTGAATTTAGTTTTTGTTAGTTTGATTAATATGTGTCTCAGTGTGTTTCTCCTAGGGTTTATCTTGTATGGGACTCTCTGTGCTTTCTGGACTTGGGTGACTATTTCCTTTCCCATGTTAGGGAAGTTTTCCACTATAATCTCTTTGAATATTTTCTCAGACCCTTACTTTTTCTCTTCTTCTTCTGGGACCTCTATAATTCGAATGCTTGTGTGTTTACTGTTTTCCCAGAGGTCTCTATGATTGTCTTTATTTCTTTTCATTCATCTACCTTTATTCTGCTCCTTGGAAGTTATTTCCGTCATTCCATCTTCCAGGTCACTTATTCGTTCTTCTGCCTCAGTTATTCTGTTATTGATTCCTTCTAGTGTATTTTTCATTTCGGTTATTGTGTTGTTCATCTCTGTTTGTTTGTTCTTCAGTTCTTCTGCGTCTTTGTTAAACATTTCTTGTATTTTCTCTATCCGTGCCTCCATTCCATTTCTAAGATTCTGAATCATCTTTACTATCATTACGGTGAATTATTTTTTAGATAGGTTGCCTATTTCCTCTTCATTTATTTGGTCTTGTAGGTTTTTCCTTGCTCCTTCACCTGTGACATATTTTTTTGTTGTCTCTCTCTTTTTTTTTTTTTTTTGATGGGTGGGATTGTGTTCCTGTTTTACTCGTTGTTTGGCCTGAGGCTTCCAGCACTGGAGTTTGTAGGCTGTTGGGTAGAGCTGGGTCTTGGTTGCAAGATGAGGACCTCCAGAAGACCTAACTCCAATGAATATTCCCTGGGGTCTGAGGTTGTCTGTTATTCCAGTGGTTTGGATTCAGAGCTCCCACTGCAGGAGTTCAGGTATGACTCCCAGCTCATTAACTAAGATCCCACAAGGTGTGTGGGGAAGCAAAAAAAATAAATAAAAGGAAAAAAGAGAAAAAGGAGCAGAACAATAACAACAAAAAGGAAAAAATAAAGATTAGAAAACTAACAGATATGTTAGAAAAAATAAAAATATAGATGAAACAACAACCAGAAGGTAAAAAAGAACCACAATAGCAAAAAAGAGGAGGAAAAAAAAAAGCCAGAAAAGGCCTTGGCTGTGGGGGGCGTGGCTTAGGCGGGGCAGAGTTTGGGTTGTGGGTGGGGCCTATGCTTAGGACCCACAGGGCCAGAAAAGGCCCTGAGGGGGCAGGGCTTTGGCTCAATGCAGCAGGAGGGGCCCCGGAGTGCCTCTGGCCTTGGAGAGTGCAGGACCAGGTCTGGGACCCCAGCGGGCTCACTGGGGGAAACATTAGGTGCATTACCCAAACATAGGCTCATTATCCCAGAGAGTCCCTCTCTTTTCTTCTTCTCCCCACCTTCCTCCTATGCTACTAGGACCCACGTGTCCAGAGAGGGCCCCAGAAGGCAGTGGACCAGAGCCAGAAGCCCAACAGGCTTCCCAAGGCCGAGTGGGCTGGGGAAACACCTGCAGTGCTTCCCCTGATCCCCTGGTCCTGGAGGGCCCCCCCCATCATCCTCTCCTCCTCTTCTTCCCTCCTCCCTCCTATGCCCCTAGGGCCCCTACAGCTGGTGGGGGCCCCGGAGAACTGAGGAACAGGCATGTGAGCCTAGCACGCTTCCCAGGGCCCAAGTAGGTGGAGGAAATGCCCTCTGCACCTCCCCTGATCCTCCGATCCTTGAGGTCCCTTCGCCATCCGCCTCTCCTCTTCTCCCCCTGCCTCCCTCCTACACCCCAGGACCAACACGGCCCAGAGGGGGCCCCGGAGAATGGAGGACCAGGCCCAGGAGCCCAGCAGGTTTCCCAGGGCCTGATGGGTGGGTTAAACACCCTCCACACCTCCCCAGATCCTCCGAGCCCCCTGAGGGTCCCTCTATGTGAGGGAACTCCTCCCCTCTAAGCCACCCCTCAGGGGTGCCGGTCCTATCTGGCCTCCACTTCTCCTCCCCCCTCACTCCACCCCACATCCTACCAGGTTGCTCAGGGGTTTCTCCCATCTGCTTGGTCATCAAAGTCCCCCACCAGCGTCCCTCTTGTGTATTTAAAGTGTGTGTGTGTGTGTGTGTGTGTGTGTGTGTGTGTGTGTGTGTGTGTGTGTTGATACTGTTGATTGGCTGGATATAAAATCCTTGGTTCACTCTTTCTCTGAGATTCCTTAAAATGCTGCTTCATTATTGTCTAGCTATGTATGTTATTCCAGAGATGTGATATCAACTTGATTTTTTTTTTTTTTTATTGTAAGGAACTTATTACCTTTTAGTTTTTCCTCTATAATTTAAGTCTAGTGACTAACTGATAGCTATTGTGTTGGATTTGACTGTTCTGGGACAATGTTCCAAGTACTTGGGCAGCTCTTTCAATATAGAAATATATGCAGTTATTTTATTTCTGGAAATTCTTCTGGATTATAATTTTAAGTATTAGTTCTGTTATTTTTGTCTTTATGTATTCCAATTATACATATACTGGATTATCTTTGCCTGTGTTCTATATGGATGACTTCATTCTGATTGTTTTTTACTATTTGTTGATTTCATTTTGTTCTCTTGCCTATTGCCATGTCTTTCCTCAGTGGTCCTTATTATAATTCCAACTGAATTGATTCTCTCTTGGGCACCTTGTAATTTAGTTTTAATTTCAAAGATTATTTTTTTTTTTTTAAATTTTCTCATTTTAGTCAACTCTTCTTACTATCTTTCTGTTCTTTGTCCATTTCTGAACTTTTAAATTTCTGATTCAAAATGTTGTTTTATATTTATAAATGCTTGTTTGAAAATATCTTGAGATTTCATTACAGTTTTCTCATTTGTGCTTTTGTTTATGCTTGAAGGAGGATAATATTTTTTTATTAGTCATATTGCTTTGACTCTCATTTCTGATTTCTTATAATAACTTTGTATGAATATTATCTACTTTCTATTTATTTTTATGTTTTTCCTAAACCGGCAGTAACAGTTTTGTATAAGCAAAAATAAAAAGAGTTTGGTAGATTACTACATTCTTAGTCCATGAGCACCCTCTTCTGTTTATTTTGTGAAGCACTAATTTTTTAGTAGATGATATATTTGTTTTGCAGAGAGAATAGTTTGTATGTCTTATGATTCTTTTTTTGTTTCTTCAGACACAACAGAAGTTGTGATTCTTACCTCATGATTCTTTCCTATCGTAACCAAATTTCCATGGGCCATTTCCTCTTTCAACATCATTTCCCTCTTCTTCTTAAGAAGTGCCTTCCTAGGACTCCATCTCTCATTCTGCTCACTTTCAAACATCTTTTTTTCGGTTCCCCAGTAGCTGTGTTCTGATCAACCATGTCCGTTAGCATTTTCCAATTCAGGACAGGACTTTATCTTTCTGAGGGTGATTTTGTCTGTTCTTCCACACCCTGGGCTCCTTGCTCCCTCTCTTCTTTTCTGCACACTCTCCACCTGAGTTTTTGATCCAGAATGGGCTCTTGAGCTGGTTCTGCTAGATTGGGGTGTTTATGTCTGTACCTACATATACCTTTTCAAGTGCATAGTATTTTCTTTCTCCTAATTATGTTGTAGATGTGGGTTATAGATGGTTTTACTGTTCTCTTAGTGGATATTTATGGTTTTCTGGGTAAGTGGAGAGGTCAAACTTTAAATATCAGCCTTTACATTATAGGAGCCTGGCATGTTTCAATAAAGGATCTTAAGTGGATGATGATGATAAATAGATCAATAGATGGATTAATACAGGCTTACAGAAATTAAGAGGAAACTGGAGATGTATATTTGAAGTCCTAACATATAGTTGTTTCCCAGATCTTTCATTATGGCCAGACCTTTTTCCAAAGCTCTAGGAATTGAAAAACAAAACCAAACAACCAAAAAAAAACCCACCTACTAGATTCATCCCTTTTTCACCTTCTAGTGCAGCTTGCAAACTTAAACCTAATATGACTTTCTGAATCTTTACCAGACAGCATCCTTTTTTTATGTCATGCCTTTCTGACACCACTTCTTGTCACCGTCTCAAATATATTACTCTGTCATCTTTAAGTGAACATTGCAAAAGTTCACGTTTATATTTGACAACTTTTTTTCCAGGTAGAAAAGGGCCCCTGAATATTGAGCACACATTTCTTTATATATCACTATCTGTCAGAAAAAGCTTATACATTTTCTACTCAAATTTGGTAAGATACATTAAGGAATAAATTTAGTTGGAATTTGTGCCATTGTATGTTTTATCAACAACAAGCCCGTGAAATTGTGGTTAATACTTTTAAAACCCATTATAATACTGGGGTAATCAAATACTCAGGCTGAATCCATATGGTAACATGAATTAAATGCCAGTGCTGTAAAATACAGATCAGCTAGTTCTCCTTTCCACTGTAAAAAGTAGTAAAACTCCTATACCCAGGCCCATGAATGAAGACTTCTTAGCCTATATTTCCATGATATCAACTGGGTTTGTGCTCTTGCATGTAGACACTCTCTGAGGAAGATGAAAAAGAGAACATACAGGAACAATTTTTATTTTCAATTTTAGGTTCTAAAGTTTGTTGTTTTGTTTGATTGTTTATTTTTGTGACTGAATGGAATAAAATTCTCTGGTAAATAGGAGCAAATTTGAGTCCTGACACACAGGAAAAGGTCTGGAAGTATACACTCTCAACTCTATCTTTATGTAGGGAAATGTGACTGTGATTAACATATCATTCTTTTATGGATTTTGTTAAAAACAAGAATGAATTCAGAATTTACTTTTATAATTATACTCCTTGGGAGCAAAAGTTAAATGACTTTTCCAGGGAAATTTATTTATACTTCCCAATTAATATACTATGTATACAGCAAAAATCTAATAAAAATTGTAGGAAAAGATTTTAATATGGGTAGTAGCTATCATTATATTGCATGTTATTCTACCTAGGGAACTTTTATATGTTTCTTATGCTCTCTTGTGATGTCATCACCTCTAAAGCACCATAGCAAGAAACTCAATTTTTTTAAGAAAGCAAGTCCAGGGCTTCCCTGGTGGTGCAGTGATTGAGAGTCCGCCTGCTGATGCAGGGGACACAAGTTTGTGCCCCGGTCCGGGAGGATCCCACATGCCGTGGAGCGACTGGGCCCGTGAGCCATGGCTGCTGAGCCTGCGCGTCCGGCGCCTATGCTCCGCAACGGGAGAGGCCACAACAGTGAGAGGCCCACGTACCTCAAAAAAAAAGAAAGAAAGAAAGTCCAAATAAAATAACATAGGATTGAAGGAAATGGTCCCCCATTCTGGTCCCTGTTCCTGTCTCCAAAATCTTAGTACTTAGTATGCTTTCTAAATTGGTCCACCTTCCTGGCTTTTTAAACTGCCCACCAGGATGGGCCTTCACTCAACTTTTATGAATTAACGTAACCCATGCTATGACCCATACAAGATGCTGCCCCCCAGGAAAGGAACAAAACCGGACTCCAGATTTTGAACTCATATTATTGAATTTGTATCTCTAGGATTCAAGATGCAGTAACACTTAAACATGAACATGGCGTTTACCTAGTTTTTCCAGTGAGCAGAAAGATAGGCAACGGGGGGGGGGGGGGGGAAGAAAAAAGGTAATATAGCAAAATTAAAAGTTACTTTCTTGGAAATATCTATTAAAAGTCAACATAATATAAAAGAAGACTAAAAATGCAGAGATCCTACATTCTCATTTTGTTTAAAAATTTAACACTATCCAACTTAATTCAGTGTTATATGTATCTGATTGGATATTAATAAAGTGTGAGTAGAAGTCATCTACTCAATAGTGAGAGTTGGTGAAGTAGCTTTTTTCAGTTTTTTTTTCATTTTGAAATTATTTTAGATTTCAGAAAAATTACAAAAATAGTACAAAGCGTTTTCTACATACCTTTCACCTCACTTCCCCTAATAGTAACATCTTTCATAGCACAATTATTGATGTCAGGAAATTAACATTCATGTAGACTAGTAACTAATCTACAAGTCTTATTTGGCTTTTACCAGTTGTCTCACTAATGTCCTTTTTCTGGTCCAGATCCCACCCTGCATTTACTCTTCGTGTCTCCATGGTCTCCTCTACACACTGTGACAATACTTCAGTCTTTCTATTTCATGACCTTGACACTTTTGAAGAGTACTGGCCTGTTATTTTCTAGAATGTTCCTCCACTTGTGTTTGCCAAATGTGGCAAAAAATGGGCACAGCCCCCAGCCATACCTGATTAATATGTGAGTGGGCTCTTGACCTGAGGACAGCCATTACAGTGATCTGCCGGGCTAAGTAACTTGGATCTATTTTGAAGAAAACGAACTGGATTAATGAATTAGGGTGGTTGCTGGGGAGGAGGCTGGGTACAGAATTGGGAAACTCAGAGATCAAAGTAGTGAGATAGTGTATCTTAGGTTCCTTATAGCTTTTCAGTATTTGGGTCCCATTTCCATAAAGAATACTATCCTTGGATTCTACAAGTTGCCCAGCTGTAGCCTGAAAAATGTCTTTTTGAGCTAATAAAGGAGTGCCAGTTTTCTGCAACAAAAATGGACCTAACAAATAAATAAGAATTGGTCAGAGCGAGTAAATAAAAAGAAGAGCATGGTGGCTGTGGCAGAATCCAAGCTGAACTAGATGCCTCTTTAATTTTTGATTCTATTAAAGTTTTACGAAGCTTATATGACTGACTACAAATTAACCTAGACATTTTCACAGACTTTTGCAGAGTGGATCACTATAGGAATATCTAATCACTGAATTTTCCCCATGGTTCCATGGCCTGAAGAAAATCTCAGTTACAGCAGTTCTTCATACAGCATTAACCTTGCTGATCTCAAGTGTTTATTTTTCTCTGTTGCATAGTATAGGTTATGCTTTCATTAGTGTGACCTTAATCATCTGCAGATTTGTCAGGTATTATTGAATACAGTATTCTAAATAACCCAGGACCCAAGAGTTCCAAGCTGCATACTTGGCTTGGCTGGGCAAATAGTACCAAATTGGAAATTCTTTTTTCTTGTTTGTTAGCTTAATTTTAAAAAGAAGCAGTTGGTTTTTAAAAACGAATTGAAGTCCAGATAGCTAATTTTTCATAGTGAAAGATGATTCTTAACTGTCTTAAGTTTTTATCATATACACGTATACTCTTCAGTTAATCTTAAGAATTTATTTTATGACTTGGCTTTTCTTTGCCACTCAGGAAGAATGTCGTTAATGGGAATACACACAAACACATGTCCACACATACATGCACATGCATACACACAAACATATATACATACACATACACATTCCTGTATATGTACACACACACACACACACACACACACACACACACACACAATTTTAAGCATTGGTTGTAGATTTTATACCTATTCTGTCATATTTACAAATGAAGCAGTGTGTATTCTATTACTTGTTTCTTGTAACATTCAACCATCACTCCTCTGCAGACCTTGTAAATGAAATGAATGACAGCTCTTTGTAACAGGTTAGAGCTACAGTGTATCATTTTGTCTCAAATTGTGAGTCAAGGACCACTTAATAGTTCATCTTAAAGTATAAATATTTATAATATATAATTTTGTTTAGGCATGAATTAAGTTTATTTTGGAAATATGAAATAAGCAAACAAACTATATTAATATCGTATGAAAAGCAAATCAGATTCCCCCTAAATTCTGATGCACACTTCATGATGGCAAATGGGAAAGAATGCCAATGAATTGTTTCCAGAACCTTTGGCACTGTAAATCCACAAAGATAAAGAATCAGTGAACTGTATACTTTGGAGATACATTGCTTAGCATTAGTAATTTACTCAGAAAAAAAAAAAGCCAAAGATAAGGACTAAGTGAAGGAATAGATTACACTGTAGAAGATAATTTTTTAAAATTTGACCATGAAGTGCTTCCATTTGGCAGTGCCATTAGGAAGTAGGACTAGTATTCATAAAACTAACCACGTTAGTCTTTTACTCTGAAAATTATTAAATATTATTATTTTACATATTATTGTATTCATCAGGTGATATTAAACCTATTATATATATGAATCCATGTATTCAGTCATATTAATAATAAATATTCATAATATCAGTTCTTGTTCTCTGTATATTCTTTTACTTAAGCTACTTGTAAAAGGCACTCAGTAGATGTTTGTCAAATGGATTTTTCTTTTTAATAGCCAAATTCTCCAATAGCTTGGGGAATTTGGTAAACATCATCTGGATAGTTATTCTCATTAGTTTAAATTAAGTATTGTTTATGCTGTATTAAGCAGAGTGCCTAAATTGATATCTGAATTGGCTAAGGTCTCTGGAACCAAAGTACAGGGTTTTTAAATCCTGAGTTGTTGTATAGATAAAATGAGTTAGTGCATGGAAAATCCATCAGTACCTGGACCATAGTAAATATTCAGTAATATTCTTATTATCATTTTGACAGAAAAATTTCTTAAGATGCTTCACAATTTGGTATTGTATATTTATTAACATATGACTTAATCCAAAAATTATTAAACCAAGGCATAGCCTAGACTTTATATTAAAAAAAATAAATAAACTTGAAAAATTTCTTCAGTATTTAGGCTAAGCTCCAATGATAGAAGCCATAAAGGAAAACACTGAGAAATTTACCAATCAAAAATTAAAACAACTGTGTTGAAGAAAATGTTCAACAAAATTAAAATCTAAACAAACTCTTAAAAACATATATGCAACATATGTAACAAAGGACTAATACTCTTAACAAGTAAAAAAAAAAAAAAACTCTTATGAATGGATTTATAAAAACAAGAAATGTACAAAAGAAAAAACAGTTGCCCAAGGATGAACAAATAAAAAATGTTGAAACTAACTAGAAATCCAAGAAAGGCAAATTAAAACAACTATGAGATACTATTTAAAAAACAATTTTGTTGATTTTTAAAATAATGATATACAGTATTTTATCTGCATATCCAGAATTCAAAAGCTCTAAAAACTGCCTTTTATACTCATTTGGCAGCAAAAGTTAACCTGACCTGGACATGCTGGCAGACCAGTGCTAACTGATGTGAAGTGGTCCTTTTTTTGTGCCTCTTAGTGAGAATCACATGGTTTGGGCTGCTTAAATACTCATGGCTTTGATTATAAGGTGCTTTTTCAGACTCTGCTTGAGGTGTTATGGAACAGAATGCATTTGCCTCGTGTTATCCTTCTAAAATCAGAAAAATTGTGAATTTTAGAACGTCTCTGTCCCAAAAAGTTTTGGATGAGGAATTATGGACCTGTATTTAATTTGATGGTACAGAGAAACAAAGTCAATTCATAAACTCCCAGTGAAGTTATAAATTGGTTCTCTTTTGTGAGTGAATGGCAACAACTTGGATATAAATGTAGATATACATTTATCAAAAGCCATAAAAGGGTACATGCCCTTTAATCTGAAATTTTACCTCTAGGAATTTATCATGACTAAATTACTGGGAAAATGATGAAAGATTTAGGCTTTAGTAAGTCCAACACAGATGATATATAACTGGAGAGTCCCAAATGTTCGATAATAGAAGATTGGTGAGATTACACAGGCTCTGGCCACACCCCACACCACTACTGTCCACTTTAAAAGAGATATTTTGCAGTAACACTCATTCACATTGAAGATGCCCTTGATATTTTGTTAGGTAGAAATACTAGGCTGTAAAAATAATATGCACTATATGATCTAATGTCTTTAAAAATTATACACACACGCACACACAAACACACACACATACACGCTTATCTCTGGATGGCAGGATTGCAGGTGATTCTAATTTTCTTTTATAACTGCTTTTCTATGGTGAAAATGTGTTACTACTTATAAAAATAAAACTTTTAAGTGTCATTTAAACATATTACTTAGAGCGTGTCAATATATCTTACTTAGATTTCAAGTTATATATGTATTATTAATGTATATGAGGAAACTAGAATATTCTTCATATTTATAGGAGTTAATAATTATAAAGGCTTAGTGTATTTGGAAACAGTATCATAACACAAAACCTGGTTTTCAAATAACATGTTTTTGCTTAAAGTAGCTTTTATTGTATTGTTGATATTTTAACGTGTATTTATTAAAATTTGCTGTGGAGAATTGAAAATATGAACCATATTGTCAAGGAAAGTGTGTTTAGAATTTTAGACTTTATACAAAAATATACCCAAAGAGTTTATTGGCAGTATTCAAATTCTGACCCATGGAGAGAGAAAAGCAAGCTAACCATCTCGAAAAGTGGGGTGTCAATTGAGAATGTATAATGTCTTTGTTTCAGTCATCAGAAACAATTTGCTATTCTCAGAAATATATTTTGAAAATAGGATCTTCATCCTGAAATGCTCCTTTTAACAATACAAATAAATGAGAAAGCTGTACGCTCTTTCAGGAAAGCGATTTGCCTTCTGTATTACCTTGAGTGGTGATAACATGATAACGTGCCATTCTACTGCTTGGCGTGGGATAAACAGCTAGACCCAGCAGTACATCTGCAGAGAAGAGAGTTCTGTGTTTTAAGTGCCAATTTTCAAGTCAGTGCTTCTTATAGTCCCTACAATATGCATTTGAAATTTGGTGCTGACTCTGAATGCTTTATTCCACTTTAGTAGACTATTTCTGCAATCCACGAACAATTAAATTATATTACTTTTTATTAGAAATAGTGTTATCTGTTACTTACTGAAAGAAATAACTCTTTATTTTTCAGAGCTTCCATATGGCTGGGAAAAAATCGATGATCCCATATATGGCACTTATTATGTTGAGTAAGTCTCTAAGTTTGATATTAACTTGTTATTAATGTGTTGTGAAATTGTGTTAGTATTTCATTTATTGAGCTTGTGTGGCTAACAGTCCCTTTATTCCTTTGTCGTCTTACTTTGAAGTACCCACAAAGACTCTAGCAGCACTAGCTAGCTGTCTCTTGCTCTCCAGCTGGCTAATTTGTCATTCCTTTCCTTTGACTCACGATTCTAAAACACCAGTTGGAAAAATGTGTTTTACACTGTCCTCTAAATGAGTGATAATTAAAGACATCAAAGTAAATGCCCTTCATTTTGCAATCAGAATGTTGGGAGCTGACTAGTTGTGTAAAAGAGATACTCTATTAAACCACATTTCAGAGTCAATTAAATGAAGCAGCCATACTTTCCAGTTGAGGGATGAAATAAAATTAAGATTTTTTTTCCTCTCTTTTAGGGCCTCATTTTAAATCAAGGGTATTTTTTTTGTAGATTGGACTTTTATGTTATCTATTGGAGGTTTCATTACCTTAATGTATGTATCTTAGCATAATATGAGTTACCCCTCTATGCACCCTTTTATTCAGGATGAAGCCCCTGTTAGGGATTCAGTTATATACACATCTTTTTCTTAGGAAAATCAAATAATATTCATAATTTTCAAAAGTTAAATACGTGACTGACTTTTCCAGAACTCTTCTTCTGATAGAGAAATTTTTATTTTTTATCTATTGTGTCATGTTGTTAATGTTATTTGGGTGAATAACAAAACCCAAATGCAGAGGATGAAAAACTGAAGATGTTCTCACTCTCCATCAAGATCTACCTCTGTTTTCTCCAATCATATTCTGTTTAGCAATAATAATCTAGATGGTAGAGGATTACAGACTAATGGCATTATTGCTAAATTATTTTTGTAGTAAATTGTTCAAATTGTTATTGAGCTTTTACGAAGCGTCAGGCCCTTCTCTGCACTGGGGAGGTGCTGATGAGGACGACCTGTGTGCTCCCTGCCCTTGGGCATCTCCTTCATGAACACTTGTCTTGAATAGTTTGACCCACCATCTTCATTTGGAAAAACCCCAATTTTGGCACCACAGTCAGTCATTTCCAGGGAAGGTGAATTCACTTCCTTTGCCAAACGCAATTTTCTAACATAGTATCTAATTCTCTAACATCATGTAGATG
The DNA here is from genome assembly GCF_949987515.2 of Delphinus delphis. Lineage (NCBI taxonomy): Eukaryota > Metazoa > Chordata > Mammalia > Artiodactyla > Delphinidae > Delphinus > Delphinus delphis. The sequence continues at coordinate 22,807,145 of NC_082691.1, read as the reverse complement.
CTCAGTAGATGCAAAAATTAAGATATGTACATGGAGGTATCACTAATTGCAAAAATAAAGGGAAATCACTTGTAAATAGTTATAAGGCTCCTATTCCTACTACATTGCTCATCAATTAAAATACACATATATTTTAATAATAATAATGTAGCTGCAGCTCCTGGTTAAATTTATCAACATTAAAGATTTTCAATAAGTGCTACCTTCTCTTAATTTGTTGAATTAGACTGTCCCTTGCCTAAACCTATTACATCTGAAATCCAAGATATTTCCATGTAAGGAAAGAGAATGGAGGTATGTGACATACCAGATCTCATCTTTAATACACTCTCTTGCAGAATTCATTGAACAAGAACCTTCTTCTAAGTTGAGATATTGGCAAACTCCATAAAGAGCCAGATAACAAATACTTTAGGGGGCCAAATGGCCTCTGTCACAACTGTTCAGCTCTGCTGTTGTAGCTTGAAAGCAACCGTAGGCGACACTTAAATGAATGGGTGTAGTATGTTCCAGTAAAACTGTATTAACAGAAACAGGCAGCTGGCCAAATTTGTCATGCAGAACATGGTTTGCTGACCCTTTGCCGTATTTGAAATCTTCAGATTCTTCTTCCATGTCCTCAACTGCTTTCCAATGTGAGAAACAGTATTTAAGTCAAACCTTCTTTCTCTGTCTAACTGTCACAGAGGTGAGAGACCCACATGACCGAAAGCAATGCTTCCTACCTTCTTGATCATTGAGGCGTGTGTTCTTCAAGTAAAGATCTGCTGCTGGTAGTTAGCTATTGAATTGGACATTAGCTATAAGCGTAAAAGAAAATGGTCCTCATTATCATTACATTTCACATGGTTTGCTTTGTACTTGTTTTTGCTTAAATTACATTTCTTTCTACATTTCTTCACTTCATTTTTCATGTATCATCACCATAGTAAGAAAATTATTTGTAATTTAGTCAGTTATATCTTAATATAATTAGATCAGACTAACACATTTAATAGTTTTAGATTTCAGGTGATTGTGAGGTCTTAGATACAGGTCATAGTGAGTCAAATAGTTTAACTTCCTTCAGACTGCATCCAGTTCTACTATTTGTCATGGCTTTTTCCCCATTACATGATTCCATAAGGTATACCAATAGCAACAGTTAGGTGTGTGTGTGTATCAGACCAATCAAAAAATTGAGACAGATAATCCAAACCTCCAGATAATTTTAAGTAGAACTCTATGCCAATATTTCTTGGAAATGTCTTTTGGAAGAAAATAATTAAAATACCTCAACTTGTGAACATTATATGTTTATATTACATAGTGGGTTCTCTGTAGAGCTATCATTTTTGGTGTTTAATTACATACCCAATTACACAATTAGAGATCTGGTTACAAAATACGAAAAACATTCCACCTTCCTACCAAGTGGCAAAAAAGCCTATGCAGGGACACTGGAAGTCTAACTTAGCAGTCAGTTACTCTTCACACAGACCAACAGCTGGGAGAGGAAGTTGTGGAGTGGGCTGTCTGTCATCAGCAGGGCACGTCAGATTGAAATCAGCCTTGTGCCTCTGACACAGTTGCACACACACTCATCCAACCTCAGACAAGCAGGTAGGATTTCAGCAGTCAATAGCAGGAAAGTGTCTGTACAACTTGAAACTGGAAAACCTGGATTGAATCATTTTTGACCACTATTTATTGGTGACTTTACTGTGCCATAATGCTGTCCTGGGCAAATGCAATTTTAAGGTTATAGGTTTAATATATTTAAAACTTAGAAGAATTATCATCATAATCATATAAGTATCATGTCATCAAAAGAGTTAACATCTACTGAGGGCTCAGTATGCGCCATGAAGCGGGCTAAGAGCTCAACAGTCTTTAAGCACGTTTATAATCCTCTCTATAGTGTAATGAGGCAAACTGTCTTAAGTTGACAGATGGGGAAACTCTGGCTGAGGAAGTTGAGTAACTTACCCAGCATCACACATTATTGAGAGGAATGGGCTCAGGCACTGTGACTGCAGAGCCCAGGCTCCAAACTCTTGCTCGAAACGCATCCCATAAACGTAGTGTTCATAATCCTCACATGATGGTCTGAACAAGCTTCTGGGACTCGTCACTGGAGAAGAATAAGGAGTCCCCAGAGAACATCTCCTCCCTGGCTGCACTCTAGTAGTGTCACGGGAGGGTTCCGACAGTGGGAGCCATGCTGTGCACAGCCCCATCAGGCTGGCTTCTAACTCACTCATTCTGAGCCACCAGCTCCATTACCCATGACTTGAGAGTGGCCCTGGACACCACAGCCCCCAAGAGTGAGACTAGCAAGTCCTGAATGAAGAAGAGTCCATACTATGTGGGTCTCAACATAGGGACGTTGCCCCTCGTTTGGAGCTATAGAGACAGCCACGCAGGTCTGTATTTTAGAGAACAGTGAGCCATACTCAACATCTTTCCTTATTTCATCTGAAGACAGGACAGACAGACCACATTTCTGCTCAATGTAGACGCAGAAAGAGGTTAGCCCTAGTTTTCCTGACACTAAATCCTTGATAGTACAGCACTTAGCAATGTATTACAAAGTCCTGAAGTTGCTAACTAGAAATGTAACTGTCACTGTTCATAAAGAAAGGGAAATTTCTTTAATGAAAAAGTGCAAAATGTAGAGTTGAACAGCTGTGACTTTTGTATAAATGTGTCTTTCTCTCCTCTTTTGTGGAATTATGTCTGCTGGGTTACTTTTGTATAAATGTGTCTTTCTCTCCCCTTTTGTGGAATTATGTCTGCTGGGTTACATTTTGGTTTCAATGGCAGTTATACAATTTGCTTAACTAGCTAGCCCAGAAGACACAATTTCCTGGGACAGCTTTCATGCAAAGCTGCCTTTGCTGGCACAGACGGAGAAGCAAACCATACAACTACCGTGAAAATAATAGTGGAGACTGACAGATGTGATTTTCATGTAAAGGTTTTACAAGTTTTCATGTGATATCACACATCTGCTACTATGAAATGTTACTTGTGTGCAGTTCCAGAAAGTATGAAAGATACTGTATAATATCTCCAATATAACATTAAATGTGAAAGGAAAATTGCATTCGTTTCATGGTTAATGATGAGTATTTGTCATGATGTAGCAAGTTGGAAAGTGGTTAGAGAGGATTTTAACTCAATTGCATATCTTAAGAATGTTTCTCTCCTTCATGCCTTTGAGTAGTTTTCTAAATATTCTAAGAAAATGCTTACTAACTTCAGAATTTTTGAAAAGTCAGCATAAATGTAAAACATTTCCAATTAGAAATCAACATAAAAGAATACCTTTTAAAATCTTGCTTGTTCTTAGAGAATCTTTTTTCTATATTGAAAGTTAATTTTTCAAACTTTCAACGTTTTCTTCAATCTTCAAAAACTAGCATACTGTTTTGCTGCTTTTAAACAGCTATTTAACAAAGAAATCCTTTCTCCAGCTTAACAGATTTGTGTAATAGAACACTGAAGTGCACTGCTGATGAATTTGCTCAGTGATGTTCTCATCTAAAGTGAGCTCTAAATTTTGTCAGTAGCATTTGGTCATGTCAATTATTATCACTTAGTGGCCGAGAGTATGGGCTGCAGCGTTTCACAGTATGTCAGCCCTGCAGCTTCCTAGCTGTGAGACCTTGAGTAGACAGATTATGGAGAAGGAGGAAGTGGAGGAGGATGAAGACCAGAGAGAAAGGAGAAAGGAGAGAGGGGAGGGGAGGGGAAGAACTTCTATTGTGCACCTACTACGTGCCCAGCAGTATTCTAAGTGCTTTACATATACTAACTCATGTAATCCTCACAAAGCAAAACAAAACAAAACAAAACAAACAACAACCAAAACTATGAAGTCTGTGTTACTACCCCCATTTTATAGATAAGGAAACTGAGACACAGAATATTTTTACAAGTACTAAATAATGAAGCCAGAATATGAATCTAGGCAGTCTCATCACACAGCTGGTGTTTAGCACTTAACACAGGTATGTAGGAAGTGCTCAACAAATATTAGTTAGTTGTATTTTATCATATGTATCCCAGTGACATAGATAAGGACTCTCCTTCTGGCACTACTTGCTTTTCCAGTTCTTTCACGGTAAAATACACCCCAGCAGTGAACAATTCTAAGGGAAAGTATTTGATCTGTAAGAAACATATAACTTAATCTCACGGTTAGAGTGTGCCACATTGAATTAAAAAAATAGCATTTATTCTAATTCCATAAGCCCACTGAAAATGATGAAGCAAGGACCGCAGAGTGTGGTGTTTCCATGGCTTCCAGAGGGGTTGAGGTTTCAGGGTAATTCCCAAAGAAGATATTTTTGTTGTAATTATCTCTGGTACATGCCATCTTATACAGCTGGAGAGTTGTGATGATAATAATAACGATAGTGATGTTTAAGGCACTATTTTAACTTTCAACTACTTTCACGTCCATTGTCCCAGATGATGATCACAGCGTTTACAAATGAGAGAACCAAATCTCTGAGGAGTTAAGTGAGTTCTCAATGGGCATATGGCTAGTAAGGTTGCAGCTGTCTGATGCACGTAGAGCTAAGAAAGACCTTTTAGTAGAGTAGCTATGTTTTTACACTATTATAAGCTGTTTAATTTATAAAGTATTTCTCATATTTGTTAAACAAGTATAAATCGGTTAATGAAAGGAATAAGGACATTGAAATAAATGTGGAGTATTCTATTTCTAACCAAACTACAATTGGTTCTTTTTGGCTAAGTCATTACACTTACCTTTCTACCTCCTCCTGGCTGACCGAGGCCAAGGTCATAGTATGTGGCATCCCTCCTTTCAGCCTGGAGAAGACAAGCGATCAAGCTTCATTGTGAGGGATCTCCTAGCTCAACATACATGCTCTTTACACTATGGTAGCATTTCTGCTCGCTTGTAGTTGGTAGTTCTTATTTACCCACTCTGTACTACCTGCTTGTATTATATAAAGTTCAACTGGCTATTGATCTACTTTCTTAATACTGCAGTTCAACCACAGATCAGTAGAAAAGCTTATGGCTTCCTTTTACGCTTTATGCCAGGGTCCCTCAAATATTTTCAAATTATGAGTCTTTCAAATCAAAATGAAGTCTCATGTCCAATCTCCCTTCTCACCACTACCATCCAGTCAAGATCTGGATACATGCCCCTCATCAAGCCCTTACATGAGATTAGAGATCATTTTTCATGCTGTAAGATATTTCCCCATTGCTGATTCATTTTAATATGATCAACATTTATCTTGTATACCAGTTACCTTGTCTTCCCCTGAAGGTTTTTTCAACTAAAGGTAAGAAAACTTGACTCTGTAATTGAATACACTTTTGTTAGCAACTGCTTATTCATAAACTACCTTATTTAGCAGATTTTCTGTTTCCAAATAAAAACTGTTTTAGTCACCCAGAAGTTTAAATAGGTTTAATTGCAAGTGGACTTTTACAAATAACGATAATTTATTCACTTTGACATCAGACTTCCATGTGTTTTTTTATTTTTACAATTTTAATAAATCATTTTTTGTCTTGAAGTCAATAATAAAAGACAAAAGAATTATTACTCCAGCATCATCTTTCCTTTGAGAATGTGTTTGTGAAGAAAGATGAATGCAATGTAAACACTAATGTCTTTTTTTTTTTGGTTTGTTTGTCTTTAAACCTTTTTATCAATCTAGCAAATTAAATTGGGCTCTTGTTTAGGCACTTCTGGAGAGGTTAAGCACAGGCAAACAGCACAGGATCACAACGGGTAGCACAGAGCAGGGGAACTTGGTGGTAGAGGCAGCAATGTCCCTGAGCCCTCATCATCGCAAGGAGAGATGGCAGGAATGGTCAGAACTGGAAACACCATTTTGTATACTCCCAAGGAAGGACCATGCTCCCTCCTTCTACTCCATCTTTTTTATAGGACCATGAGAGCTCGAGACTGGCCATATGAAGGCAGGGAGGTCAGACTGCACTTAGACAATGTTGTTCAAGGGACTTTCAGACAGCCTGTTGAGAGGGGTATGAACAGGTGAATGTGGGGAGTGTCATTTCTGCACCGAGAGGTCCTAGGATGCTGTCAGAAGTGCTGTCCCTCCTGCTGGACGAGGGGACCACCTATTTCTATTCCGTGTAGCTCATTGCTTGGCAACGCAGAGAAAGCTGCCACCGTCTTTCACTGGAGAATTCTGTTTGGCTTTTGCCAAGGCAATGTTATAATAAGAAGTACATCACTGTCATCATTCTGTAATTTGTGAAATACCTTTTTCGGTTATTAATTTCTCTGTGGATTAAACATGCTAGGTTTCTTGTGAGTGAACTGCAAATTGTCCCATGCTGTCACTCTGTATCACCACATACTTTGGCGTCATATCTTAGACTGAGACTAAGTTCTGAAGTGAACACATGAAGTGAAAAGTTGGTTAGAGTCAAAATTATCCTAAAAATCCCTCAGGATCATGTCGTGTGGAGACTAGCATGCTCAAACAAAATGGCTGGGTTTTCCTTTAGTGCTGGAAATGGATTCTTTCTGGAATTAAAGGGTTTGGCGGCATTTATGTCTTTCCTATCTTTAATATATACAGAACTAGAATCACATTCGGCTCAGAGAGATGCTATCAGAAGGATGGAGAAATTTAGTCAAACAGAGGAAGCAGTAGAGTGATGTCATTCTTTGGCACATTATTATGAATAAAACAGAAGATTGTCACCTTTAAGAGGTAAAATGTAATGCCCTCCTGCCCCACGTGAGAACTATAATTTCATCTTTTTCAATATGCAAATAATGTTTTTCAAAATTGTTTTTGTGTCACAGACCATAATATTAGTAATAGTTTCTCCTTTTTTGTATTCATGGTTTTGAATTTACAAAATTCAAAATTACGCTTAACCTCGCTGGCTTCTATCTGTTAAATGAGTGGTTTGGATTAGGTGATTGCTAAGGTCTCTTCTAGTTCAAGGAATATCCACTGCACCTTGTGTTAACAAGGGTAAATTTGGCCCTTTTCCTGTGTTATTCTTTTTTTTTTTTTTTTTTTGGTTTTTCATCTGTTCTCTCTTTTTTTTAATTTTTGAATTTTATTTTATTTATTTTTTTATACAGCAGGTACTTATTAGTCATCAATTTTATACACATCAGTGTATACATGTCAATCCCAATCGCCCAATTCATCACACCACCACCACCACCCCCTGTGGCTTTCCCCCTTGGTGTCCATACGTTTGTTCTCTACATCTGTGTCTCAATTTCTGCCCTGCAAACCAGTTCATCTGTACCATTTTTCTACGTTCCACGTATATGCGTTAATATACGATATTTGTTTTTCTCTTTCTGACTTACATCACTCTGTATGACAGTCTCTAGATCCATCCATGTTTCAACAAGTGACCTAATTTTGTTCCTTTTTGTCACTAATATTCCATTGTATATATGTACCACATCTTCTTTATCCATTCATCAGTTGATGAGCATTTAGGTTGCTTCCATGACCTAACTATTGTAAATAGTGCTGCAATGAACATTGGGGTGCATGTGTCTTTTTGAATTATGGTTTTCTCTGGATATATGCCCAGTAGTGAGATTGCTGGATCATATGGTAATTCTACTTTAAGTTTTTTAAGGAACCTCCATACTGTTCTCCATAGTGGCTGTATCAATTTACATTCTGATCAACAGTGCAAGAGGGTTCCCTTTTCTCCACACCCTCCCCAGCATTTGTTGTTTGTAGATTTTCTGATGATGCCCATTCTAACTGGTGTGAGGTGATACCTCATTGTAGGTTTGATTTGCATTTCTCTAATAATTAGTGATGTTGAGCAGCTTTTCATGTGCTTCTTGGCCATCCATATGTCTTCTTTGGAGAAATGTCTATTTACGTCTTCTGCCCATTTTTGGATTGGGTTGTTTGTTTCCTTAATATTGAGCTGCATGAGCTGTTTATATATTTTGGAGATTAATCCTTTGTCCGTTGATTTGTTTGCAAACATTTTCTCCCATTCTGAGGGTTGTCTTTTTGTCTTGTTTATGATTTCCTTTGCTGTGCAAAAGCTTTTAAGTTTCATTAGGTCCTATTTGTTTATTTTTGTTTTTATTTCCATTACTCTAGAAGGTGGATCAAAAAAGATCTTGCTGTGATTTATGTCAAAGAGTGTTCTTCCTATGTTTTCCTCTAAGAATTTTATAGTGTCCGGTCTTACATTGAGGTCTCGAATACATTTTGAGTTTATTTTTGTGTATGATGTTAAGGAGTGTTCTAATATCATTCTTTTACATGTAGCTCTCCAGTTTTCCCAGCACCACTTGTTGAAGAGACTGTCTTTTCTCCATTGTATATCCTTGCCTTCTTTGTCATAAATTAGTTGACCATAGGTGTGTGGGTTTACCTCTGGGCTTTCTATCTTGTTCCATTGATCTATTTTTCTGTTTTTGTGCCAGTACCATATTGTCTTGATTACTGTAGCTTTGTAGTATAGTCTGAAGCCAGGGAGTCTGAATCCTCCAGCTCAGTTTTTTTCCCTCAAGACTGCTTTGGCTATTAGGGGTCTTTTTTGTCTCCATACAAATTTTAAGATTTTTTATTCTAGTTCCATAAAAAATGTCATTGGTAATTTGATAGGGATTGCATTGAATCTGTAGATTGCTTTGGATAGTATAGTCATTTTCACAATATTGATTGTTCCAATCCAAGAACATGGTATATCTCTCCATCTGTTCGTATCATTTTTAATTTCTTTCATCAGTGTCGTATAGTTTTCTGCATACAGGTCTTTTGTCTGCCTAGGTGGGTTTATTCCTAGATATTTTATTCTTTTTGTTGCCATGGTAAATGGGAGTGTTTCCTTAATTTCTCTTTCAGATTTTTCATCATTAGTGTATAGGAATGCAAGAGATTTCTGTGCATAAGTTTGTATCCTGCAACTTTACCAAATTCATTGATTACCTCTAGTAGTTTTCTGATGGCATCTTTAGGATTCTCTATGTATCGTATCATGTCATCTGCAAACAGTGACAGTTTTATTTCTTCTTTTCCAATTTGTATTCCTTTTATTTATTTTTCTTCTCTGATTGCCGTGGCTAGGACTTCCAAAACTATGTAGAATAATAGTGGTGAGAGTGGACGTCCTTGTCTTGTTCCTGATCTTAGAGGAAATGCTTTCAGTTCTTCCCCATTGAGAATGACGTTTGCTGTGGGTTTGTTGTATATGGCCTTTATTATGTTGAGGTAGGTTCCCTCTATGCCCACTTTCTGGAGAGTTTTTTATCCTAAATGGCTGCTGAATTTTGTCAAAAGCTTTTTCTGCATCTATTGAGATGATCATATGGTTTTTATTCTTCAATTTGTTAATATGGTGTATCACATTGATTGATTTGTGTATATTGAAGAATCCTTGCATCCCTGGGATAAATCCAACTTGATCATAGTGTATGATCCTTTTAATGTGTTGTTGGATTCTGTTTCCTAGTATCTTGTTGAGGATTTTTACATCTATATTCATCAGTGATATTGATCTATAATTTTCTTTTTTTGTAGTATCTTTGTCTGGTTTTGTTATCAGGCTGATGGTGGCCTCATAGAATGAGTTAGGGAGTGTGCCTTCCTCTGCAGTTTTTTGGAAGACTTTGAGAAGGATAAGTGTTAGCTCTTCTCTAAATGTTTGATAGTATTTACCTGCGAAGCCATCTGGTCCTGGACTTTTTTTTGTTGGAAGATTTTTAATCACAGTTTCTATTTCATTCCTTGTGATTGGTCTGTTCATATTTTCTATTTCTTCCTGGTTCAGTCTTGGATGGTTATACCTTTCTAAGAATTTGTCCATTTCTTCCAGGATGTCTATTTTATGGGTATTGAGTTGCTGGTAGTAGTCTCTTAGGATGCTTTGTATTTCTGCGGTGTCTGTTGTAACTTCTCCTTTTTCATTTCTAACTTTATGGATTTGAGTCCTCTCCCTCTTTTTCTTGATGAGTCTTGCTAATGGTTTATCAATTTTGTTTATCTCCTCAAAGAACCAGCTTTTACTTTTATTGATCTTTGCTATTGTTTTCTTTGTTTGTATTTCATTTATTTCTGCTCTGATCTTTATGATTTCTTTCCTTCTGCTAACTTTGGGTTTTGTTTGTTCTTCATTCTCTAGTTCCTTTAGGTGTAAGGTTAGATTGTTTATTTGAGATTTTTCTTGTTTCTTGAGGTAGGCTTGTATAGCTATAAACTTCCCTCTTAGAACTGCTTTTGCTGCATCCCATAGGTTTTGGTTTGTCGTGTTTTCATTGTCATTTGTCTCTAGGTATTTTTTGATTTCCTCTTTGATTTCTTCAGTGATCTCTTGGTTATTTAGTAACGTAGTGTTTAGCCTCCATGTGTTTGTGTTTTTTACGTTTTTTTCCCTGTAATTCATTTCTAATCTCATTGCGTTGTGGTCAGAAAAGATGCTTGATATGATTTCAATTTTCTTAAATGTACTGAGGCTTGATTTGTGACCCAAGATGTGATCTATCCTGGAGAATGTTCCATGCGCACTTGAGAAGAAAGTGTAATCTGCTCTTTTTGGATAGAATGTCCTATAAATATCAATTAAATCTATCTGGTCTGTTGTGTCATTTAAAGCTTCTGTTTCTTTATTTATTTTCATTTTGGATGATCTGTCCATTGGTGTGAGTGAGATGTTAAAGTCCCTCACTATTATTCGTTACTGTCAATTTCCTCTTTTACAGCTGTTAGCAGTTGCCTTATGTATTGAGGTGCTCCTATGTTGGGTGCATATATATTTATAATTGTTATATCTTCTTCTTGGATTGATCCTTCGATCATTATGTAGTGTCCTTGCTTGTCTCTTGTAACATTCTTTATTTTAAAGTCTATTTTATCTGGTATGAGTATAGCTACTCCAGCTTTCTTTTGATTTCCATTTGCATGGAATATCTTTTTCCATCCCCTCACTTTCAGTCTGTATGTGTCCCTAGGTCTGAAGTGGGTCTCTTGTAGACAGCATATATATGGGTCTTGTTTTTGTATCCATTCAGCAAGCCTGTGTCTTTTGGTTGGAGCATTGAATCCATTCATGTTTAAGGTAATTATCGATATGTATGTTCCTATGACCATTTTCTTAATTGTTTTGAGTTTGTTTTGTAGGTTCTTTTCTTCTCTTGTGTTTCCCACTTAGAGAAGTTCCTTTAGCATTTGTTGTAGAGCTGGTTTGGTGGTGCTGAATTCTCTTAGCTTTTGCTTGTCTGTAAAGCTTTTGATTTCTCTATCGAATCTGAATGAGATCCTTGCAGGGTAGAGTAATCTTGGTTGTAGGTTCTTCCCTTTCCCTTTCATCACTTTAAGTATATCATGCCCCTCCCTTCTGGCTTGTAGAGTTTCTGCTGAGAAATCAGCTGTTAACCTTATGGGAGTTCCCTTGTATGTTTTTGTCGTTTTTCCCTTGCTGCTTTCAATAATTTTTCTTTGTCTTTAATTTTTGCCATTTTGATTACTATGTGTCTCGGTGTGTTTCTCCTTGGGTTTATCCTGTATGGGACTCTCTGCGCTTCCTGGACTTGGGTAGCTATTTCCTTTCCCATGTTAGGGAAGTTTTCGACTCTAATCTCTTCAGATATTTTCTCGGGTCCTTTCTCTCTCTCTTCTCCTTCATAATGTGAATGTTGTTGTGTTTAATGTTGTCCCAGAGGCCTCTTAGGCTGTCTTCATTTCTTTTCATTCATTTTTCTTTATTCTGTTCTGTAGCAGTGAATTCCACCATTCGGTCTTCCAGGTCACCTCTCCGTTCTTCTGCCTCACTTATTCTGCTATTGATTCTGTCTAGTGTAGTGTTCATTTCAGTTATTGTATTGTTCATCTCTGTTTGTTTGTCCTTTAATTCTTCTAGGTCTTTGTTAAACATTTCTTGCATCTTCCCGATCTTTGTTTGACTCCATTCTTTTTCCGAGGTCCTGGATCATCTTCCCTATCATTATTCTGAATTATTTTTCTGGAAGTTTGCCTATCTCCACTTCATTTAGTTGTTTTTCTGGGGTTTTATCTTGTTCCTTCATCTGGTACATAGCCCTCTGCCTTTTCATCGTGTCTATCTTTCTGTGAATGTGGTTTTTCTCCCACAGGCTGCAGGATTGTAGTTCTTCTTGCTTCTGCTGTCTGCCCTCTGGTGGATGGGGCAATCTAAGAGGATTGTGCAGGTTTCCTAATAGGAGGGGCTGGTTGTGGGTAGAGCTGACTGTTGCTCTGGTGGGCAGAGCTCAGTAAAACTTTAATCCACTTGACTGCTGATGGGTGGGGCTGGGTTCCCTCCCAGTTGGTTGTTTGGCCTGAGGCAACCCAACACTGGAGCCTACCTGGGCTCTTTTGTGGGGCTAATGGCGGACTTTGGGAGGGCTCACACCAAGGAGTACTTCCAAGAACTTCTGCTGCCAGTGTGCTTGTCCCCATGGTGAGCCACAGCCACCGCCTGCCTCTGCAGGAGACCCTCCAACACTAGCAGGTAGGTCTGGTTCATTCTCCCCTGGGGTCACTACTCCTTCCCCTGGTTCCCGATGCACACACTACTTTGTGTGTGCCCTCCAGGAGTGGAGTCTCTGTTTCTCCCAGTCCTGTCGAAGTTCTGCAATCAATTCCCACTAGGCTTCAAAGTCTGATTCTCTAGGAATTCCTCCTCCTGTTGCCGGACCCACAGGTTGGGAAGCCTGATGTGGGGCTCAGAACCTTCACTCCAGTGTGTGGACTTCTGTGGTATAAATGTTCTCCAGTCTGTGAGTCACCCAACCAGCAGTTATGGGATTAGATTTTGCTGTGATCGCACCCCTCCTACTGTCTCATTGTGGCTTCTCCTTTGTTTTTGGATGTGTGGTATCTTTTTTGGTGAGTTCCAGTGTCTTCCTGTCGATGATTGTCCAGGAGCTATTTGTGATTCTGTTGTTCTCACAAGAGGGAGTGAGAGCATGTCCTTCTAGTCCGCCATCTTGGTTTAGGCTCCGGCAGCCATTTTCCTGTGTTAAATAAGCCTCGTTATTTTCTCTTTATGCGTGCTGATCAAAGAGTACTTAAAATGTAAAAGCATTTTCTTTCCATTTCTACTTGTTATTTGGCTAGACAATAACATATATTACCATTCTTTTATTTTATTTTAATGATTTTAACAATCCCATCATGTGAGTGTTGAAGAAAGAAGACTTCCGAAAATGGTAGGTTATTATAATAGAATCCCCTTACAAAGCTCTGACAACAAACATAAGTGTATTTGATATCTACAGATATGAGACTGATTATCATTAAATAAAAATTCAGAAAGATAAAGATAAGGTTATAAACAAAAAGTCAGGTAAGAACTATATTTGTCTCACTGCTGTCAAAGCTGAATACATTTGAAAGGATATTGTTTTCCTTTTTTTACAGTACAAGATGACATTGTTAAACATTATTTATTACTAGTGTTTAACAGATGACTTTAGATGAAATTATGTTATAATAGACAGCTAATTGTGTAATAAAAATGGACGGATCACACATTTTTTATTATCAAATTTCATATGTTCAATCTAGCTAAGTAAGATGAACTTTTAAATTATCAAGAAAAAAATTATATCCTGTGGCTGAGCTTAACTGGATCTACTATAGGCAAAAAGAGACTATTTGGTTTGATAAACCAATAAAATTAATTTTTCATTAATGTAGTCCAGAAGAAACTCCTCACCATTAGGTGTGTGGTTTCTGAAAGCTTATTAAATACCATTTATTGAGTCTGTCATAATGAAAAGAGCTTAGTTCAAATTTCCATTAAGCACAACATTCATATACAGAGGTTGACAAAGTCCCCTCATTTTATTCTTACTTCACTTTCTCCAGTTTTAATTGGGCATCAAAAAACATATGAATATATTTTCAGATAGATAAAATGATAGGAATTATTATCTTTCTTTTTTCTGTTATATTACTTAGTAAGTTAGTTGGGGGCATTGGCTTAATATGTAAATAGTTAATAGCTATATGTCAACCCAGAAAAGTCATATTAATAGCTACCGTCTACTAAGCACTTGGTATGTATTAAGCATTTTACATAATTCATTTAGTCATTACCACAACACTGTATGTTAGATACTATTATTCATGTTTTACAGACAGAGAAACTTAAGGAAGCCAGGCCATCAAGCTCGTAGGCGGTAGAAATAGAGTTGCAGCCCAGGGCAGGAATTAAGAGACCTGATGCTGTCCATATTTAAGTTACACTTGACTCCCATACTCTCGGTACAACAAGATAATATTAAAATCTATACAGTGCTTGATCTTTAAACACTTTCACATATTTCTCTTCAAAACAGTCCTATGAGGTGAATAGGATATTTACAGGTGAGGCCATTGCAGTTCAGAGATATTAGGGGAACTTTACAAAGGTAGTGAGAGGTAGACTTAATCTTCAAATGTGGTTTAAACTTCAAACGGTGGTTTGATCTTAAAAATAACAGAGAATGATAACTGAGACTCATTGTAAGTGGCTTTCACTGTGGTGAAGCCCAAGAGGTCCATGTGAGATTGAGGAAACCAGAGTGCAGGTGGCTCCTCTCACCTATGTTACTGCTCACGGCCTAATCCACCATTTACAGGTAACTCTTATGTGAGCGTTAAGGGGAGGGTCTTACCTGCACTCGAGGTTCCCCCTTGTTACCACATAAGGAATTTCTATAAGTAATTGAGTAAGTACCATGTTTTCATTTCTTATTGTATCACTGGACTTCAGCAGGACCTAACCTGTCCTTTTCAAGGTTTGAGACAAGACATACGTAGTTGTTATTATTGACTACCCCCATTCTCACTCACATACAACTCTAATCTTACTCATAAATATTAGTGCAGAATCTTATTATCATTATCATGATTGCCAGAGACAGTGGCCCATGTTCAATTTCCAGAGTTGGTAAGGGCAAAGTTCAAGAAAAGTAGAGTTAGGATTAGCCCTAAGTGAGGCTAAAAGGCAACCCTTGGAGGAGACTCTTCTAGTTTGAAAACTAGGTCACCCAGAGCCGGTCTCCTGGCTCCCCACCCATATTCTCATTATCATTTCATTGCTCACTTTTTACAATATGCAAAAGATACACACACATATGTGTTTTCTTATAAAACATATTCAGCCCCTGTTTCGATGCACATAATCATTGGATTCTTTAAAAAAAATCATTTAATAATCAAAATAATGTGCTATATTTTCACAGTTTTATCTTCCAAAAACCAGCATGTAATTTACAGTGCTGTGAAAGTTTCCAGTTTCACAAATAACACTGATAATTGAGAATCACCTGGCTGAAGTAGTCACAGATTACTCAGATCTTCTCTGCAGATTCTAGGTATCCGGCAAAAGATCTTTTTCTCCCTAAGACTCATCAAAAGTACTTTTAATCTCGCTTTGTTTTCTAATTCTTCCTGCATTACTTTCTAACATATGAAAGGAATAGCTATGTGTTTTATTTTTCTCTGGTCTTAACAGTGTTAGAGACTCAGTAGTCAAGAATAATATTTTTTTGATCTTTTTCTCACTCTGAACGTTAGACTTGGAAACCTGGGGAGGTTTGCTATTATATAAAGTTGGAATTATCTTCCTGTCGTGTTGACTTTCAAAATCTCACAGTCTTGTTCCCAATCGTGTCCATATCCCCTCACTGGCACTCTTTCCCTGACTCCCTCCTTCCTGGATAATCCTAGACATTAGTGATGTCACCTTCGTGATTCCTCACTGTTCTGAGTGTCCTTGGTAATTCTCTGACTCACCTCGATGTCAGGCCCAAAGTATTCCTGTACCCATGGCTGTGTATGTCTAACATTATATATGAGTGATGTGTCTGCACAGGTTTTTGTACTGAATCATATTTTTTGGAGTTCACTAGACTTAGGCTATACTGTGACTTCACATTTTAACAACTCATACCTAAGTTATTAATAAATTGCAGTCCAGTTCAACATACAGTATATAACAAGTCAGATTATTCTCACCCTTCCCAGCACATTGTAAGGTCTAGTTCCCTGGGTAATGTGATTCTTCACAGTCAGAGAGCATCTTGTCCATCCTCATAACACCGGGTAAGTACAATAACCAGTACATTGGAGGTAACGACTAAATGATGCTGAAATGACTAAGAATTCTAGGGAGCACTGCAACTTTTCCTATGTGGTTAATATGGCCAAACTCATTCTGTAATCCCTCCAAGTTCAGGAATAAGGCACATCCTCCAGGATGGAGACTTTCCAAGTTATGGCCAGCCATTAGACTAAAGCCATAATGGAAGGAGGGAAACTTGAAACAAAACCAAACCTCATCCCATGGCTTGGAAGTATCCTCCCCTCTTGAAGTTCATCCTCTCCCCCGTGCCTGCTGCTCTCATGGTACCACCCACATGCAAACATACGCATGTGTGTATTCACGACCCCCATACTCTGGCTAAGCAGGATGGATATTCCCAAACACCTTTGAATCCACTGTTCTCCTCCTAAAATGCCTCCTTCTCCATCTGGCAAAATACATCTATCCTCTTAGAATCTGCTTAAGTGTCACTTCCTTTGTGAAGCATCCCTGAACCATCAGCCTAAGTTGTCTTTTCTTCTTTGGAGTCCCCACTTTGTGCATACAAATTTTCTGACCGCTTATAAAGTGACCAACTCAGCCCAATTTACCCAGGACAGTCCAGGTTTTAGAAAAGGAAGTCCCGTACCCTGGGAAACGCTTTAGTCTTAGACAAACCTGGGGTTGTTGGTCATCCAGCTTGTGTGCCTGCCCCGTTGGAGTATGGGCCCCCTTGGTGAAGGGGTTGTGTTGTATTCATTTTCGTGTTCCCAGTGCCTAGCACACTGATCCATTCATGAAAGTGTACATGAGACTTAAAGGACTAAAGCCAGTGAGTCAGGGTTGGCAGACACCAGTGGAGGAGAATTGATGTAGTCTTGTCTCTTAATACTGAAAGATGTTGAAATAGTGTAGTCTTTTAGTCTCCTTCTAGCTAAGCTCTATTCTCCAAGTTTATAACTCATTACTTTTGCTCAATCTCTTGTTACCTTTGATAACAATAACCTCCTCCTGCACCCCACAATAAAATTTAAGAGAGGTGTTTATGGGAATGGGGAGGGATGGATAAAAAACATTTTTACATGCATGCCTACTGGCTCTGAAATTTTAAAAAATGAGTCTATGTATCTTGCAGGTCCTGGGGGCTTCACGGCATGATTGACAGTGCACAGTGTCATTTCTGCTGAGAGTAAAATATCAAGTTTTCCAAGTAATTGGTAAACAGCAATGGCTAAGCAATGAATCCCCCTTATACATAAGATACACATAAAATACACATTACAAATCAATGCCAACTGAATAAATTGCCACTACTACTAGGGAAGGGAAGAGAGCTCACCTATCTGAAAATATATCCACATTTGGGAAACTCTGCCTGGTGGGGAATGGAGGACAGACTCCTTAGCTGTGAGAGTGTCAGCACGAATATAAAAATACTCTTCTCAGTTGGCCATGATTCCGCCTCCCACCTGGACACTATGTCCCCAGATCAGACACCCTCATGTCCAGAAAGAGCAAGAGAAAGTAACACGTGACTCAATCTTCCCACCCACATTCATAAAGCAAATTCACATTTCCCCCAGGTACAGTAGGGAATAATGAATGGACATTTATAGAAAGAAAATGATCACTTAAGTGTTAGAATTGGGAAGAAGTCTTTCAAGAGGCAGGATTCAATTAGTCTGTTTTTAGAAAATACTCCAAGTAAAATAGATTTAATTCTTCCATTTATCCAAAGCTCATTTTTTAAAAAATAAAGTATATTTAAAACATTAGTCTTTAATCTAGTACTTCTAAAATTTCTAGATTTTCAAAGCACTGTAAGGCATACATGATAGTATGGAAAGCCTATTTTATAGTTTTTTTTGTTTGTTTTATCTCCCCTGCTAGACTGTGTGTCTGATTGATCTTTGCCCCTACCTGCACCCACTACCAAAGTGCCTAGCAAAGACTATTTGAGAAACTAATATCTGATGAGTCACAGTAGCATTTATTGAGTACTTACATCCAGGCACTGGTCTTAAGTGATTGACTCATTTTAATTTATTTAATATGCACAACAACTTTATGAGGTGGTCTTACTTTTATCCCAGCTTTATAGATGAAAAATTCTGAAGCACAGGGAGGGTAAATAATGTGCGAAAGATCATATGCCTAGGATGTGGTGGGGCTTGGATGTGAATTCCAGCAATGTGACTGCAGTGACCAAGCTCTTAACAGTGTCCTGCCTTCTATCGAGAGGGTTGGCCCCAGAAGATCCCTGTAGAGTTATTATCTTCTCTTAGTTTCTGAAGCAAGAGGAAGTTTTTATTCCATCTGTCTCAACTGGATAGTAGAGAAAACTTTATGGGGTCTTCCCAAAGCTTGTATTTAAATGAATAAAAATACAGACAGGGAGGGGGCAGTGTGTGTGTTTGGCTACCAGTGTAGCTACAGTTTAGGGGTTCAGATGTGAGGAAGCAACATACATACACTTTCCTGACCATCCAGGAGTATGGGAGTCAGAATTAGGGTCAAGCAAAACCTGTGGAATTCCAAGCAACCTGGAAATTCATACTGTGATTCCATTCAGGAATTATTCTCTCTTTAAAAAAATATATGCTCCCAGTAAAATAGATTTTGGGAAGCCCCAAAAGGAGCAGGTTTGCATAGAAGGGATGACATACTGAGCTGCAACCCCAAACCCCAAGCCAGCCTTCCCACACCCAGTGCTGAGTAGCTGCCTCCTGGCGCTCCCATATTTTGTCCCTAATGTAGTGCTTTGCCATTTGAGCACATTTCTGTTGTAACACAGACAGCAGATCCAAATCTTTCATCACCGAAGTGGGATGGCTTTTTCACTATCACGAGAAAGTCTTGAAAGATTCTCTGTTTTGAAAGATTCCGTGGATCATTACCCAAATGCAGATTGGTTAGAGCACATAAGTTGGCCCTAAGCTTCACCATAAGTTCTGTCACAACATGTATTTTATGGAAGAGTTAAACTGGAAAACAGCAAGATCTATGACCTTTCATGCACGCCTGTCTCCCTCCAGGCGTTTATTCAACAAATATTTATTGAGCACTGGCTACCTCATGCATTGGAGTAATTAGCGTAGCCACCTTGATCATCTTGGAAATATTTTACTCGTGGTGCAGTCTCCACTTGAAAGCTGCTGTCTTCGTCTCTCACATTGAGCCAAAGATCCATTTCTAATCTGTCAGCTGAAGTCAAGACGATGTGATAGTGACCAGTGGGTACAAAAGGTGTCATTTGTGACTATGCACTAAAAGTGCCCCTCTCCAAAAACCCAGGAGAAGCCTGGTGGAGAGTTAACAGGCTGGAGTATGGAGGGAGCGCTGGTAGTGAGGGTCAGATGATGGCCTTCGTCACCCAGCAGACCTGTCCTTTGTGTACTGATGGGCTCGGGATGTACGACTTGCCCCGTTTCTTCCATTGCTTCCCCACGGTGAAGGAGGTGGCAGTCACACAGGACTTTGAGCTGGGACTACCTCTGGCAGCATATCATCCATCAGCTGCAAAGATTTCCTTCCCTCTGTTGCATGTCTCACCCTTTTGTTGGCACGTGTCCTCTCTTCTAGAGCAAAAGAGCATTTCCTAGTATTCCCCAGGGCCCTACACAGAAAAAGAGACTTCCAGTTGAATAAGGCAAGAAAGTCCTTATTCAACTACCTTCTCACACCTTCTCAGCTTCTAACTTAGGGGATTGCAACCCTCGCTGCACTACAGAGTTATCTGGGAAGCTTTTTTTTTAAAATGTCAATGCTCGTACCCCATTTGGAGGTTGTGGCTCAGTTGAGTTAGGGTGGGCCTGAGTCCTCTCTGTTTTTGTTTGCTTTTTAAGTTCTTCAGGTTCATCCAGAGCTACAGAATACTGCCACATACGAACTTATCTTAAGTTTCCATTCCATTCCATAATGAAAAGGGGAGGTAGAAGTTAAGCTGCAAATGAGTGACTGTACTGGCAAAGAGAAGGTGATGGAATGTCATCCTTGAATATCCTGTTCACTTTGCCATTCCCACATGGAAGGATCTCATATCAGTAGTCTTTCCTTTTTGTAAAAGGAAATGGGGTTGTTGGGATCTACCCTCCTCAGAATATGTCTCTTACCCCCTTAGCTCTTAACACCTAAAAATTCTATTACTAAAATATGATAATAAACTAGATTGAACTAAAGAATAAGAACTCTTGGTAGCTTCCCAGGCTCCTGTTCAGTACAGAGCTGGATGAACTAGCTAATAATTCTCTCACAGAGCCTAAACAATGAGGGGGAGGACGACATTTGTCATTCATGTCCTTTTACATATTGTAAGTCCCCCAAATCCTTGCTAAAAGGACTTCAAACTATTCTTATTGGAAGCACAAGGAAGACAAGGCTTCTCTATTCAGCAACAATCATATTTCTTTGTAATAGCTCTTTTAAAGCTTGGGAGCATTTTAAATTCTAAATGAATGACTTTATTTGTGACAATGCAAATGTTCTGTAGCAATTAGCTCAGGACACTAAAGCCATCCCAGCTTCCACTCTTTGTCAGGTACAAGTCATACCAGACGAGTTCATTGGTATTTTCATTCTCTGTGAAATGTAGAACTTCACTTTGATGGTGAATGGAATCTTGTCAACATGGTTTCCGTAAAGCAAGTGGCTATGACTTTTCTAAGGAAGTAATTATATGCGGGTAGCAAGTTGGAGGAACCCAACTGTATAGTAAATCTACCCCAGAAAGTTCTTGTAATGTATTTTCTAAGAATAAAGTTACGCATATGATGAACAACGACCTAGAAAAACAGAAACAGAACAGATAGGAAATGAAGAAAGCTAATACTTCGGTACACCTCAGAACTTTTCTGATTTCTCAAAATTAGTAACATATATTTGCAGACAAAAGTTTTAAAACACATATTCATCATGTAACAAAAAAAATATTCTCTCTCACTATGTCCAGTGCTTAGTATACAAAATTGAATAACACATGGACCCTGTATACAGGTGTGCACAGTCTAGAGAAGGAAATAAACATGAAAATCAGTTATTAAAACACAGTATGATAAGGTTACTAAATTCATTATCGTGTCATTATCATTTAGGATGTTGTGTACTACATCACAGAAACACCTTTATCCAAGACCTGGAAAGAATGATCTCAAGAGAGTCAGTAACAGGAATGCTATGTCCTTCAGAACGACTGTCTTGAGTTTATCTTAAATACTGTGAAGAATATAACTGGTTTCTCTTGCTTGCTGAATTAGCAGCTTGAAAGCTCAAAGCTAATTTGCAACATAACTCTAGTAAACAAATAGGATCCTATATTATTAATTTTGTCTATTGATCTTCCACCTAGACTCAACTAACTTCACCCTGGATTTTGTTTACTTTTCCTTGTTGTTGTTCTTTAAAAGGGCCTCAGATTCTCTTGACTATGAGGCAGGGTGTAAGAAAATAAATAAACTGTGATGACAGAGGTCTGTTGAAGGTTTTATGACAGCCAAGGGGAGGAGCACAACACAGGCAGAGAATGTTGCTGGGTGGGGTTGGAGAAGGAGTTATGGAACAGATGGAAAAAACAGTGTAATAGTAATGACAATAACAGCAACAGCACTTATAAATAATAGTAATAGAGAATAACTATACTTTGAAAATAAAGAACAACTATACCTTACAAGTGTGGGGTCCTCCCTGTATATCTGTACTTTGCAAACATTATTTCTCTTATCTTCACAGCAACTCCAAGAAGTAGATATTAATGTCCCTATTTTACAGACGGGGATATTGGTGCTCAGAGAATTTAGTGATTTGCCTAAGATGCCACCTCAAACTCAGGCTGTCTTGCTTCAGCTGCTACACCACTAATGCTCTCAGTCTCACGGGAAAAGAGAAGAGGCTTGATAGGGTGTTGCTGATTTGAGTGGCTCCGAGTGTATCCAAAGCAAAAGGTGCATGTGGTGATGCAGCCAAAGGAGAAGATATGGAGATGAGTAAGGGTGGAGTCAGGAAGAATGTTTCTTTAGGCAATAGGAAGATTTCAAAGGAGTTTAGTAAGAGACAATGGAGAAAAGGGAAGAGGGGCTTCGAATCTGCCCCTCCTGAAATAGAGTGGTGCTGTCAGAGTTTATGGAGTTAAGGAAGCTTTGAAAGCTCATACTGTAGTTCACTACACACCACGGATCATGGTGACTCCTTGGTGACAAGAGCAGTACAGCAGATTTTACTTCCAATGGAAAATAATCTTATGTAAGACACATTTACTTTGAACCCCGTACCAGTGAGTACCGTTACCAAAGAACGTTATAAGCACCCCTTTCCTAAATAGCATCCTAACCTATACCAGCGGCAATATTAGCGAGAGGTTCTGGTGCTTTTAAAGACCCTCCCCCCGGTAAAGCCTCCTCTCTGGACTCAAAATGAGGACAGTGTCAGTGATGATAAGATGATGATGGTGTTGGCCATGATGATAACAGCTGCTGCTAGTCACTGAGCATGTCTATGCTTGAAACCCTGGGCCAATATTCATTATTTCATTGAATCCTCACAACTGCCCAGGAGGAAGCCAATACTGTGCCCATCTTAGAGATGCAGACACTGAGGTTCAGACTCAATAACTTGTGCAAGGTCACACAGCAAATCAAGGGGCAGAGCGGGATTTTGAATCCAGGACTAGGTGACTCCAGAGCCTGTGTGGCAGCAGCTCCCCTGCCCCGACCTCATGAGGAAGTAACTAGATACTGCAGTCGTCTTATTGTGTTTCTTGCAATCGCTTTTCTGTCTCACCAGGAATTATCTGACTTATACTAACAGAAAATTGGTTGTTGAGATTTTGTTTCTTTTACCTCTTTCCTTTTCTTACGAGTATTTATAGACCTAAAATAAGAGGATTGCGTGTGCACATTAAGTATGTGTACACTCGTCAATGTGAAATCATACATTGAGAAGAGAAGGTATGTAAGGTAAAGGATGAATTTTAGAGACAGATGTGGTCCATTCCCAGCGTTTTCACTTCTAGGCACATGATTTAGAGCAAGTCATTTGACCTCTTGTGTGTCAGTCTCATCACCTTTAAAATGGGGATAATTAGAATTCAAGACTGTTGCCATGAGACTTGACCGAGGAAATTTGTATATAGTACCTGGCACAGAGTTAAGTACTGAGTAATTGTTCATTCCTCTTCTAAGCCCTCTCTCCTCTTCATGCTCTCACACAATAATCCTGTTTTTGTTTGTACAAAGAACCAAGATCAGTGTACATGCCCCCTCTCTAGTGGGGCATGTATACGTAGAGAAAGAGCTACTTGACACTGCTGCTAGGCAGGGTTATGGTTCCCACCCTCTCCATGGACAAGAAACTCTAAACTTTATACAAGAATGCATCACACTGTAAGAATACTATAAGGAATTCTTAA
Organism: Delphinus delphis; assembly: GCF_949987515.2. Taxonomy (NCBI): domain Eukaryota; kingdom Metazoa; phylum Chordata; class Mammalia; order Artiodactyla; family Delphinidae; genus Delphinus; species Delphinus delphis. The sequence continues at coordinate 22,783,708 of NC_082691.1, read as the reverse complement.
ACTCTAAGCCCTTGGTTTAGCTGATCCACACTTGCTTAAAAATGCTCTGTGTCTGATATCTAGAAGTTTATTGTCTCACTAGGGAGAATGTAAATACTCTGCTTTTGACTGATCTCAGTATCAGTCATCCTACAGGTATTCCACAACTCCTAAATATCCTTAGGAGTGTTTCCGCACAGTCCTTTAATCCAAGTCTGTCTGATTCTAAAATGTGTGGACTTCAGTTGCTCTAAGAGTAAAGCAATCAGTGAATTGACCTTATACTCATGTGGTTGGATATTGGGACTTTACAAAGCTTAGAAACACTTTACAAATACATTTTTCTTCAGCACCCTTTGGTATAAATTTCATTTCTTGGCCATTTATTTGAATGCACCAAACTCGTCTCAAACTAACACGGTAGACCAGAAAGCTAGTTCACGTTCTAGTTCTTTTGGCTCAATCATGCATAACTTAAATACAATACTGTATGATAGAGCCATTGAGAGCTCTGCTCTTGTCAGGGAAATGCGTACCGTACACAGGCCAGCCCCAGCAGAGGCCTGACTGCGTGCTGGTGGGGTATTCAGCTAGAGCTATTCATATGTTCTCTTAAATGACTTTGCCCCACTGTTATCCTAATTTGAAATTTTATTTTTCAGCCACATAAATAGAAGAACACAGTTTGAAAACCCTGTCCTGGAAGCAAAAAGGAAGCTACAGCAGCATAACATGCCCCACACAGAACTTGGAACAAAGCCCCTGCAGGCCCCAGGTTTCCGAGGTTAGTACCTGTCAGCACGCAGTGTTTCAGAGAGAAAGACTATCGAACTGCCTGCTCTCCAGATAGGCCTTTATCTTGGACCATTTCATATAATTGATTTGCTTTCCCCAGACCCCCCAATTAGCTTTAGCTGGGTGTTTGCTCTGTCTCCAAACTCATGCATTTAGCACTCACGAGTGAATGTAACGCCTCGGGTAGCACCTTATAGGAATTTACAGCACGTCGCCAGGTAGAGCTGAAAGGGTATGACCGTGCTACCGTAAACTGCAGAGATTCATAGAGACTCATAAGTTTGTCCTCAAGTGACCAAGCACAAGAATGAGGCTTGTTCTCCTTTGTGACAGTAGACAGCTACTCATCGACAGTACCTAGGCCCAAACCCGCCTGCCCTCGCGCCGCCCGGGAGCGGTCACGCAGCGTGAGTGACCTGTCTTACTATGGGCACCACCTCGCCTGGAGGCCCGGGCGCATCGGTATGTCCTGGGTTGCTTGCTGCACCTCACTTCACCCTGGAGCCACACACGGGGATGAGATGCTGCACGCACTTTTCACATCTTAGTGGGCTCTCACTCACACATGAAAGCATGAAGGAGGCTCTGGTAGTCGGGAAGTCTAGATATGCCTACGGTTGACTTCACACCGTATCACTACAGCACGATAAGGATGAATGTAAAGGTCTCACTGTTGAACTTCTCTCCAAATTGTAAACTTTACTTTCATAAAGGAAACGGAGGTGACAAGATTATGTGCGTTTTTATTTATATTTTAAAGAAGTGCTCTGTCTTCTTCACAAAGATGTATGAGACGTGTAAATAGACAAAGTAAAATTCCAATAGAATGACTCATGACTTTATAGTTTGTCCATTACACATCACCTAAAATGGAACACCAGCAGACAGAATACTTAACTAAGTCACCATGTACAGTTTGGCTGTTTTAAATAGCAAATCATATCACCCAAAATGGAACAACTAAAAAAATATATAAAATACTTGACAGTGGTAACATTTAAAGCAGATGTTAATGCTAATTCCTAGTATGACTATTATTTTTCAAGCATTTAATATATGTAGTAATATACTTACTACCGATCATAGCTGAAAAAGCATGTTAAATAACAAATTACTAGTTAAAGCTCTATGAGTGGGTTCAAGTTCTGTTCAGATTATTTAGGTATATGATTTGAACATGTCAACATATTATGACAAAATATGTTACCTTTACATTCATAATTAAATCTAGAGATATTGGCTTGCATCTTGCTCACATTTTAGAGTATACTAAACGCTCTCAGGTCAGTAGAAATGGATTTATCTGGTTATCTTTATAGCATCTCATAATATAAGCAAAAGCTAACTCAGTCCCACATCCAGGCATTCTTTCTAAACAGTTTAGACATTTGAAGAGGTGCTAATATTCCACTGGTTCTATTTTTTTGGAAACAACATAGTACATTTTGGTCTTCTAGTCCTATCCCTTCAAGGTTTGGGGCAGCACCGGCCACTCACACATACCCCCTACCTGGACCTTTTCAGAACAAGAGAAATGTATCCAGATGTGTCTGGATGATTTTAGGCTCTGCTTTATCTTCACCTGTTGATTCAGCCCTTTTTAAGCACAAGAAGGTGAATTTAGTGAACGGAAACAATGATCACAAAAAAATCTCTCTCCAAACCAAGCAGCTCTTTCACCTTTCCCTGCATGCTTGGGACTGCTCTGCGTTTGTGGGAAGTGCTTAGAGGTGTGCTCCTGAAGTCACACCTGCTTGCATTTACTATAATTAACCCCACAGTTACCCCTGGGATTGCTGCTCAGTGGCTGGCTTTTCCCCATGTAAGAACATGCCTTAACTGTGCTTTTTCTTTTTTAACTTCTGTCGGCCAATGTAGAAAAACCACTCTTTACCCGGGATGCATCCCAGTTGAAGGGAACATTTCTCAGCACCACACTAAAAAAGAGCAACATGGGGTTTGGATTTACCATCATTGGTGGAGATGAGCCTGATGAGTTTCTGCAGGTGAAAAGCGTGATTCCCGATGGGCCTGCAGCTCAGGACGGAAAAATGGAAACAGGTAAGTTCCATAATACTTTAGAAAATTGTTTTGCAACCTTTTTGCTAAGGCAAATATGAAGAGCTTCTTTCTGTGTTTTTAATTTGAAGGTCAAAGGTCACTTCACTTTAGGACAACCACAGATTATGTCTCCCCTAAATTTAATAATAATCAAATTGAAGTATTTCTGGAAACAACTTTAAATACCATTTTTGTCTCATTTTTCTGACTGCCCCTTCTATTTGCTGGATTCAGTGCACCCTTGAGATTGACACTTTTCTAATTTATTTTTGGAGTCCCTTCTCAGGGGTGTGATTAACATTTCATACTTTTCTTGCTTATGTTCAGCTATTGATATTTTTAAAATCTGTATTAATCTTATAGTATTCTCATGCTAAATTGCCCAGGTTAGTTATATTTAAATATGCACGCTCATCTCATAGAAAAAAATGTTAATGATATTCATCTTTATATATACCCATACAATGTTTTAATATATAAGGTTTTTTTCTCTAATCCTTATGAATGAATTTTCATATGCAGTTACTTGGATATCTATCAAATTATAATCAAAATTCATTTAACATGGAAATGCAGAGGCAAATTGTTAAGGGCAAGAAAATATAAAATATGAAAGGTGCACAGAGACAGAGAAAAAAGTAATGAACTAAGTCTGATTTTGTAGTCTGATTTTAAATTCTCCTACCTGGTCCATGACTTGGAATTAGTCCCATAATTTATAAATACTATTTTCCTTGTCTGGAAAATAAAGAAGAAATCAAATTTGATCTTATTTAAATAATAATCAAATACTGATTTAAGAATTTTGGGGTACTGTTTTTGAAATGCCTTAGAAAATTACAAAGTGTAATAACTATATATCACCATTTCACACTTTTCCCAACATTGATATAATTTATGATGTTAACTTACTAAAGTCAATGGGTCCTAGAAGATACAGAAATTAGAGAATTACTTTTGCGGAAAAATTATGCCATTTGTATGCTCCATATATTCACAAATTGTTATTTCGTGGTTTTTAAAGTGGTTTATGTATGAAGAAACAACATAAAATTGAGGTCTTCATCTGACATTTTGCATTTTAAAAATGACTGTTTATTAAATGGTTCCTATAGAAATAACATCTTTTCAATGTCACCTAATGAGTATATTTGTCACTGCCAGTCACTAGTGAGTAATAATATATTTAATAGATGTTACATTTCCTTGAAAGTTGAGTAAAGTTTCAAAACTAACCACATTTTTCAAATGCTACTGTTGTAAAGATCATGTGTACATAATTTTCTGCAAGTTAGAGAGTATCTAACTCTGCTGTTCATCTGGTGAGATTTTACTAAGCAGCCACACTTTCATGTTGCCAAAAATCACAAAAAAACATCAAATGACTCAATTAAAAATCATCCTATCACCTACAATTAGAATACGAGGAAACTGTAGATTTAATACCAACTTAGTAGAGGGAAAAGGATCCCCAATGCTTTTGAACTATAGTGAAATATTTAACAAACCCATTTCTTCTTTTCTTGTGTCAATATTTTTTTCTTGAAGTATAGTTGATTTATAATGCTGTGTTAATTTCTGCTGTACAGGAAAGTGATTCCATTATACATACATATATATATATGTATATTATTTTTTTATATTCTTTTCCATTATGGTTTATCATAGGATACTGAATATAGTTCTCTGTGTTATACAGTAGGACCTTGCTGCTTATCCATTCTATACATAAAAGCTTACATCTGCTAACCCCAACCTCCCATTGCATCCCTCCTCCAACCCCCTGCCCCCTTGGCAACCACCAGTCTGTTCTCTATGTCCGTGATTCTGTTTCACAGATAGGTTCATTTGTGTCATATTTTAGATTACACATATAAGTGATATCATATGGTATGTGTCTCTCTCTTTCTGACTTACTTCACTTAGTATGATGATCTCTAGTTGCATCCATGTTGCTGGAAATGGCATTATTTCATTCCTTTTTGTAACTGAGTAGTATTCCATTGTGTGTGTGTGTGTGTGTGTGTGTATATATATATATATATCACATCTTTATCCATTCATCTGCCGATGGACATTTAGGTTGTTTCCATATCTTGGCTATTGTGAATAGTGCTGCTGTCAACAGAGGGGTGCATGTATCTTTTTGAATTATAGTTTTGTCTGGATATATGCCCAGGAGTGGGATTGCTGGATCATATGGTGATTCTGTTTTTAGTTTTCTGAGGAACCTCCATACTGTTTTCCACAGTGGTTGCACCAACTTACATTCCCACCAACAGTGTAGGAGGGTTTCCTTTTCTCCTAACCCTCTCCAGCATTTGTTATTTGTAGAGTTTTTAATGATGGCCATTCTGACCTGTGTGAGGTGGTACCTCATTGTAGTTTTGATTTGCATTTCCCTAATAATTAGCAATGTTGAGTATCTTTTCATGTGCCTCTTTGGCTATCTGTATGTCTTCTTTGGAGAAATGTCTCTTTAGGTCTTCTGCTCATTTTTTGATTGGATTGTTTGTTTTTTTGTTGTTGAGTTGTATGAGTTGTATGAAATTAAACACTTATCAGTCGCTTTGGTTGCAAATATTTTCTCCCATTCTGTAGGTTGTCTTTGTTTTGTTTGTGGTTTCCTTTGCTGTGCAAAAGCTTGTAAGTTTAATTAGGTCCCATTTGTTTATTTTTGTTTTTATTTCTATTGCCTTGGAAGACTGACCTAACAATTTATGTCAGAGGATGTTTTGCCTATGATCTCTTCTAGGAGTTTTATGGTGTCGTGTCTTATATTTAAGTCATTAAGCCATTTTGAGTTTATTTTTGTGCATGGTGAGAGGGTGTGTTCTAACTTCATTGGTTTACATGTGGCTGTCCAACTTTCCCAGCACGACTTGCTGAAGAGACTGTCTTTTTCCCGTTGTATATTCTTGCCCCCTTTGTTGAAGATTAATTGACTATAGGTGTGTGGGTTTATTTCTTTACTCTCTATTCTGTTCCATTGATTCATATGTCTATTTTTGTGCCAGTACCACGCTGTTTTGTTTACTGTAGCTTTGTAGTATTGTCTGAAGTCTGGGAGGGTTAGGCCTCCTGCTTTCTACTTTTTCTTCAGGATTGCTTTGGCAATTCTGGGTCTTTTATGGTTCCATATGAATTTTAGGATTATTTGTTCTAGCTCTGTGAAAAATGTCATGGGTAATTTGATAGGGATTGTAATAAATCTGTAGATTGCTTTGGATAGTATGGCCATTTTAACAATATTAATCCTTCCAATACAAGAGCATGGGATATCTTTCCATTTCTTTGAGTAATCTTCGGTTTCCCTTATTAATGTTTTATAGTTCTCAGCATATAAGTCTTTCACCTCCTTGGTCAGGTAACAAACCCATTTCTTTTCGTAATAAAAAACCCAGTTATTTTTTTCTCTTGCTCAATCCACTATTCTGTGTTTCAAAACTAGAAAAGACTTCTTTCAGTGTACACTTAAAAGGCAAAATAAAATCAAAAGGTTTGCACAATAAGGCGTTTTTCCTTCTCACTCATTTTCCTAGTTTGCCACACTCACACAGTCTAAGTTAGCCTACTCAGCAACAAAGTCAAAGCTTTATTTAGAATGTAGCAGATTTTCTGCGCTTAAGATAATCACAGAACGGTCCTAATAGAAAGAGAAGGACCTAGGATTTTATTCTATTCACTGTCTCCTATTTATTCTTCTATTTATTCATTCAGCAAACACTTGTTAAGCTCCTTCCTTTCACAGTCATTGCTGTCCACCAGGACTACAAAGGTGGAAATGACAAGGGCCAGGCTCTTGAGGAGTTTACATCCAGGAGGGGCTTTGGATATATAAACAAGTAAATGTAACACAGTATGAATAGGATGAGACTGTAATAACCATGATGTTGGCACTAAGTCAGGAGAGCTGGGCAAGGGCACAACAGAATTTTTTTTAAAGTGTGTTTCTAACTATATAATTTTATTAGGCTTTTTAGGGATGATAATTTCATCAGAAAAGAAAATAAAATGTTGAAATCCACTGCTTATTAAATAGTCAAAAATACTGTGTTTATTTTTAATCATGATATGATTTAAAGTAAAATGTAAACATATTTCTGTAGCATTCCACAAGTTATAGTAGAGGGAATGGCTTCTCAGTTCAGTTCAGCAAATATTTAGTGAATACCCATATGTGCCATGCATTCTGATAATTACTTGGGATGCAGAAACAAGTGTTTCTATTCTTAAGAAGCTTACAGTATAGAAATAATGAGTGATATGTTAGTGAATATTTATAACAATGCAAATACAAATATGTACAAAGTCCAGAAATAGTACAGAGGAAAGGGGGGTCAATTCTATTGAGAAGAGCTTAGGGAGGGAAGGCCTCATAGAAGATGATGTCTGACACAGTTTTGAATGATGAATAGGCGTTTTCTGGGTGGACAAGTGAAGAAAGCTAGAGGAAGAAGAAACAACAATGTGCAAAAGCGCAGTAGTGGGAAATACCTAGGAAAAGATTTATATGCCATCTCAGTGTAGGTTAATATTTTGCCTTCAGTGGGTGTTTATGTGAAGTATCAAGTACGACGATAATTATAACTGATAAAGATGAACTTTTCAGGCTTGTGGCAAGCATCAAGGAACAGTATATAGTCATATATCGTCAAACAGAAAACATATAAATGCATGAATACCTATATATAAAACCTTTCTCATGTAAATTTTTAACTAATTAATCATAGAGATTTACTCTATGATTGATGTTTTCTTTACTTGTAAATCCCTAGAACCTGAAACAGGGCCAGGCAAATAGCAGTTACTCAATAAATGTTGGCTGGTTGGATGGATGGATGGATGCGTACACTTAGAAATTAAAAAGTGAAATTTGAATTAGCTGAATTCCACTTTTCCAATATAGCCTAGTCAATGCTAATCAGACCAATAGCTTACCACTGAAGCAAAAACAAATCATCTTTCCAGTTTCTGGATGAAATTTAAAAGACAAGTACATGTTAGGGACAAAATTAATTTCCTTTTTGTAATGATTTCATCTATAAATGAACCTCAAGAATTAACAAAAATAATAGACACTACAGATATAAACAATAAATCATTGATATTTAAAAGGCGAGCAATGTCATTTGACATTGAAATACTCATGAAAATATTTTAATCAACTTTTCTAGCTCTAGATCATCTCTAGTTTAGGCAAAGAGATGTCAGTAGTTTGGACACAAAGAAAAATCCATTCTACTAAAGTTGCCTTAGGGTCCTGTACTATAGAAACAAGGGTAGGGTGGTCCGTTCTCAGTCAGCACTGATTCTAGGAAGCAATGGAGACAGGAGAGATGGAGGACACTGTGCCCCCCACCAGTTTTTTAACAACTAATTGAGCCAATCCCCAATGGTCCTATAATGTTCCAGAAGACACTTTCTTAGAAGAAATTACCATAGTGCCTAGAAACCATCCGACTTCTGATTATTAAGGATTCACGACATCCCAGCAATCATTTGTAGACACCAGAGATCCTGATAACATTCTTTAAACTATTTTAAAAATCAAGATTGATGTAACAAGGCTTATGTAGAAACTGCAGAGTCTAAAACATACTTATCTATCATCCTTCTGTTAAAAAGCTTCCCTCGTTACATGGTGTTTCATGTTTCTCCCCAGGCTAATTTTTGAATCAAGGCTTATGGTTTTCAACAAATGTAAGAGCAAGGAAAGTTGACCTATCCATGAGGTTCTCCTATAGATGGGTTGAATTATGAGGTCAGTCACATCCCATTAGTTTTTATTTGCCCTCTTCTAATAGTTAGTCACTTTATTAGTAGAATGGCAACAAACTGGAAAACCAACACCCTGACATTCTCTAGCTCCTGGCATTTCTCCATTTGAGCAGATTGATGTTATTGCTTTTCCTGGTTGCTACCTCTTTATTAGCTTCTCTAAAAGGGACACAAGATTAACTTTGTCAGAATCACTTGGGGAGCTTTTTAAAGATGCAGATTTCTGTGCCCCTAGACCTGCTGATTCCAAGTTTCTTGAAGTAGTGCTGGGAATGTGCATTTATATACTTTTAAAAATGGTCAAAGCAATACAGGCACATGGTAAAAAATAATAATAACATCGAAATATTTATAATGCATAAAAATTTCTCTTGTCCTGCCCTTGTTGTCTCAGTTTAACAGTTCTAGACATGACCTATATTTACTTCCTTTCAGAAGAAATGAAGCTTTAACTCCCTTATCCCCCACATGCCCTCCCCCAATCTCCCAATTGAGTTTTAAAACTACTTTTAGTAATATTCATACAGGTTTTGCATTATCATGGCTTTGTAAATTTGTTCACTGACCCCGGTGGTCTATCATTAATACATTTTTTCCCTGTAAAGGGCTTTGTGGAGTTTTACTTTGGTTTTTTTTTGGCAGTCTCTTTCTTAAAATGATACTTTTTTTTCCCCCAGAGCACCATCATATTAGGTCCTTAGAGGGTGCTCCTTTTTCTGGGCATCTTTTGTCCTCATTCTCCTCTCTGCGCTGGTTGTACAGCTGACATCTGGGGACTTTCCATTATGTCTCTCCCAAGCAGAGTCCACTGTTATCCACATCCGTATCCTCTTTTGTCGTGGATGCTTATTTTACTAGAGCATAGCCCTCATATGTCTTTTGATCTTGGATTGTCTGTATTTAAAAGTGGAACACTGAAAAAGTTGCTTGGGACTTCTGTGTCTGTGGCGGAGTTTGAAGACTGGTCAAATGTTACCTGAGGTTATTAGGCAGAGGCAGAATATGAAAGTCTATTAAATAGGGTCCTTTTTTGGAGACACCCTCATCTCTGACTTAGGGTAGGTGGTGAGAGTTCTGCATGCAGATGTAGCAGGGCAGATCCTCTATATACTTGTATCCAATGTTTCCTAATCCCAAGGCTTTCTGCAATTCTGCAAAGCAATAGAGAGTCCTTCTTATCCATGTTTCCCTTTCTTCCAAAAGCACACTAGAACAGGAAGCAGGAAATTCTTTCTGTAAAGGGTCAAGTAGTAAATATTTTAGACTTTGTGGGCCAAGTGGTCTCTGTCACAGCTGTTTAAATCTGTCATCATGAAAGCAGCCAGGGATGGCACGTGAACAAGTGAGTATGGCTGTACTTCAATAAAACTGTATTTACAAATACATGCGGCAGCAGGATTTGCTCCGTGGGCCATAGTTTGCCATCCCCTGCTCTAGAATATACCTCCCAAAGCCATGATACATCAGTTATCATGCCTTTATCCATATTCCATATTCTAAAATTCTCTTGAGCTATCTTGTTTTATAAGGGCCCCTCTCTGTCAAAATGGCCCCTCTCCCCTTCTCTTCGTTGCTGTGGGTTTATTCATTTTAAAGTCTTTGTTAAAGGGGATAGCCATATATGTTCAGTCTGTCATGTTGAACTACAAGTCTTAGAATCTGCATTTTTACACGCACTGAAGTTTGAGAACCACCGCATGTAGTAGTAGCAAGAAGACTCCTTTCCCGCTTACCGTACAGCTTGGCAAACATTCTCCATCCTAGCCTGACCCTCTCTCAAACAAGCCTCTGCTCAGAATTTCTTTGAAGGAGTGTTTATGAATATTCCTGGGGACTAAGTTTTGAGGTAGAGTCTATGGCTATCTGCTCAGTAGAACAAAGGTAATTAATCTGTATGTTTATCTTTCATATCAGGCTAGGACATTGAACTATGTGCAATTTCTCATTCTTTGGGATGTTAGCACTCTTTGGGGTATTCTATCTCATGACTGCACTATCTGAAATTTTAGTTACCTTTTAGCTCTCTGTGGAACAGCAGAGATAAACCTGGGGCCGTGAGTGCTGTGTGGACAGATGACCACCCTACTCTCAACGTGACAGCTATTGCCCCTCTTAGGGCTGGCCCTTCAGTAATGCATTTCCACCTAATGGTTACCCAGTGGTTTCCCACGCTGCCTTACCACAGTGTTCTTTGGTCCTCTCTAACCATTATTAGCTCCTTAGCAGTTTGATGAAATCCTACACTTGTTAATTAAACATCTCCTGAGAAAAATCTATATGTATGAGAAAGCCCAAGAAGTAATTCAGAAGTGTTTTCTGTGTCATGTTTTCCCACCTCATAATCGACTTACACCCAGGGCAGGCTTCCTTTTGAATTTTGAGCACACACTGCGATGGTCTCTCCCATGACTCCTCTCTTACTGATTGGCTGCCTTATAAAAACATCCTAGTGAATCAACCAGTGCTTCATCACCACCCACCTCCACAAATAAGTGTTCACACTTAGGTAGTGTAAACCACTTAGATGGTTCTGTCAATTGCCGGAAGCAAATTAAGTAATGTCACCTTTCTATTCTTTGAAGTACCTGTGTAGTTTTCTAATGCCGCATTGCAAACCATGTCAAAACTCGGTGTTTTAAAAGCGCAGTCAAACGTTTGCTCAAGATTCCGGTTTCTTGCCTGGGATGGGCTGGGTGTCTCTCATCCACTAGTCTCACATTGGGAGCGTTGTGCAGCCGCCACCATCAGGATCTCCCGTGGGCTGGAATGTGCAAGGGGAGGCCTCAGCTGGGATGGATAGGACTCCTCAGGGCTGGTGCAGCATCTCCGTCTCCATGCGGTCTCAACAGCAGCATGGCTGAACCAGTTTACATGGCGGCTTAGGGTTCCAAGAGAGCAAAAGGGAAAGCTGTCAAGCCTCTCAAGGCCTAGCCTGGGACTGGCATGATGTTATCAAATCAAGTCACTCGTCAGCCCAGATAAAAGGGGAAGGAAACTAAGCCCCACATTTTGATGAGAGAAGTGGCAAAAAAAAAAAAAAAAGTCCCTAGTCATCTTTTCATCTACTGTAGTATCCTTCCTATGGCTTCTTTGTTTCTGACTTCCTTGAGTTTGTTCAAAGTGCCCTGAGAAAATTATCTTTGACTTTCATGGGCATTCTACCTTCTCCCAGTCTTCTGGCACGTGTTGATACTGTTTTTGCCTTCCAGTTCTCTATCGTGCTATGAATAAATTATAGTGCATCATAATAACACATCCAGAGATGATGAGCAGCAAAATCGCCAGGCCTCTAGCTCTGTCTTTCTAATAAAAATAAAGGAAGTGGTTGCAGCAATTCAGTTTGAAAGACCTTCAAAATATTCATACTCAAATCCAAGTTAGATAATTTTCTAAACGATCCCTTGATATTAACGTCATTTTTGCCTTTTTAGGTGTTTAATGAGCTTTAGATGCTTCCAAAAACATCTTGTGTTCTATAAAAGCCAGAAAATGGAATTGGATTTCTAGCCAGCTGACCAATACTAATATCTCCCGTACAGAAGAAGTAAACTGTGCTTGTTTTGCTTGTCTCAATATATTTACTCTTGGTTCTTTCCAAACACACCTAAGTTTCAGAACCTCACTTCATTTTGTTGAAATACCTAACATCCCCACTGCTAGTGATGTATCCTTCAGATCAATAACAGGACAGCTCAGAGCGAGGGTGAGAGCCACACGAAACACTTCCTGTCCACTGTTCTTCTTCCATGACGATATGTGGGTGATGCAGGTGCCATAGTCGACAAAATACTCGATTTTGGCTACAAACCAAACCACTTGAAAGGATTAAAAAATTTGTGGCATCAGTTCTTAAAATTATGCTATGCTTCATCAATAACTCATTTAGTTTTTTAAAAAGAGACCTTTGTGGGCTTCCCTGGTGGCGCAGTGGTTCAGAGTCCGCCTGCCGATGCAGGGGACACGGGTTCGTGCCCCGGTCCGGGAGGATCCCACATGCCGCGGAGCGGCTGGGCCCGTGAGCCATGGCCGCTGAGCCTGCGCGTCCGGAGCCTGTGCTCCGCAACGGGAGAGGCCACAACAGTGAGGGGCCCGCATACCGCAAAAATAAATAAATAAATAAAAAGAGACCTTTGCAACCCAAATAAATGCTATTACAGTACCTCTTTTTTTTTTTTGCACATTTCTGTCCTTTTTTCTTTGTAAATGCCTATACAGTGCTGCTTATGCTATCTTCATGTAGAATCACAGTCTAGATAAAAGCTCACTCGAGAAGGGATAACTTCTATACAAGCCCTATCCTAGTTCTCTTCTGTGCCCCAGGATTAAGGACTTTATTCCCATTTTAACACAGAGGTAGCAAAGTTTGCTGCTTTAATTTTTTTTTTCTAGTTTCAGTATTGATATCCATCTGGATAAGTCACACGGTAATTGAGTTACAATATTCATGGCAACTGTACCTATTAACATCATGACAGTCAATGCACTTAAATGTGCTCTTGTCACTATTATTTGTAAGTTATTCTGCACAAAAGCCTTACATTAATTTGCAGTACAGGTTCACTGGCCCTCCTAGGAGCTAAAGGAGAAAGTGGGTGAGGCCTCCACTCAGCCTAAGAGCAGCGCTCAGAATGGTGTTAGTTGTTGTAACACCAGGGATGTTTAGAGTACCCTTACGGGATACGAAGTTGGCATTTTAAGAATCTGAAAGCTTATTATTTAAGTTTAATGGAAATGGACTGGAGATGATAGGGTTAGCATTTTTCATGCCTGCTCCCTGGAGAAGGTTGTTGGTTGTCAGTATATTTGTTAGGGAAAGGTGTTCAGCTTAAGTTAGATGCACTTGAAATAAAGGTATTATCTAAATGCAATTAAGAAGTTTTTATCACTTTAACTTTTTAGGTCTGAGGCCAGATAACCAATACGCTTACTTATAAATGAACCAAAAAGTATCCAAATTGACACAGAAATTTACCAGATTCTGGTGTCTGGGTTAGCATATGTATTCTCATAGACAATGTCAGATTCATTCAGTTCCTGCTGCTCTCTCTCCCTTCACTAATGGAACTGCACCTTTGGTTCATCAGGAAACAATCTGCTTTTTTATAAAAGGTGCTTATTTTTATCCATCCCCTCCCCCAAATGAATTGTAATCTCTCATTATTTACTACCCTCCCCCGACCCACCTGACTCTAAGCTGTCTGAGGTCAGGGCCTGTGTCTGACTTGATCATTAACAAATCCTCAAGGCTTACTTCTCTACCATATATATAGCAGGTATTCAGCCATATATATAGCAGGTATTCAGCCATATATATATAGCAGATATTCAGCTTGTCGATTGCACAGTGGAATGAGTCTGTGAAGCATGATGTGCTTACATGGATTACTATGGAGGCATGAGATGTGCTGTAATATCATAGATCCTCTGTGATTATCTATGTTCCCTTTAGAGCATCATCTAAGGCTTTCCTTTGTCTAGTTTAACCAAACAATTCATTAGATGAATTATTTACATTTAAAGTACTTAGAATAGGGCACAACATAGGGAATCAGTCGAAATTAGCAATTTTTAATATATTAAAAATTCTATAGCAATTATTAATATATTTATGAGACTCTTTTCCACAAATTTGAAGGAAGCCTTAGCATTCTGGGAATGATAGATACATGAAAATATCTATGAGCAGCTTAGGCTCTCCCCCTTTGGACCCTGGGAGTAAAATGATTCTGCATTGAACATTTAACAAAACAGCTCTTGCCTCTTTAAATAGTTTTTGGTTTAAAGGAGATAACCGGAAAGATTTCAGAATCGTGGGGCCGTGCTGATGGCCCTTACTCTGTTGATAGACTGGGAGCTGAAATAGGACCTTCAGCTTCTTATGTGTGCACATGTCGCTGAAAATTAGGCTGGGTGTCTTTTAGGTATGCATTGGATTCTAAGACGTCTGCTAGACACTTTTAGAAAAGTCAGTAACTTAATCTTCATTTGTTTAATGATGGGTCCTCATTTTTGGATATTATAACCCCTTCGAAAATAAAAGCATGTCAATCCTGAATCACAACAAATAAAAAGAAAAGTCTAAGGAGGGTAAGATAGTGGGAAAATGTATAAGGCAAGGTAAATGTTTCTGTTGAGAGAATAATACTCCCTGAATTAAATAGCTATATAGGGTGTTGGTGCATATTCCTACAGATTGTCACGTAGGCTTGTAAATGCTCAGTGAGGAGTTTGATTATAGATACACACACATATGTATCATCATCTACAGATATATGTGCAATGTGGGAAAAAGAGGCAAGAAATATGTCTTTCATTGTTTCATCAGCTAAGTCTTAGATCTAGTTCATAATTATAAATCTCTCAGCATTCTAAACCAGAAGACGTCACTGAAGTCAATAGGAGATAAATTACCATGCAGACCTTTGTTTATAAGTGTAATTCTGCTGGTTCTTACAAGCTGCCAGTGAAATTAGAGATGGAGTGTGCTGGAGTCTGCAAATATCAAAACTGCTACAGCTGCAGAAACCTTATTCCTGTATCCAGTGTAATTATGTGCCTCTCACATGCTCCAGCTGAGGATTTGCATGAACTGACAAGAGCACACACGGTAAATCTTGCGTCATCATCTGATTTACTACTTTGTTCGAAAATCCAACTCTGTAAGGTTAATTCTGCATTTCTTAATGGTGAAAACTATTGTCAGAAAGGAAAACATTTCGCCACGTATGTGAGATATTGACAAAAGAAGTGGGAACTTTGTTTTGTGAAAGCAAGATTAACCCAGAACTGTCCTTCTCCGTATCAACCCCTTTGTATTCTCTCTCTCTTTGCTTTAAAGTGTTGTGTCCTGAAATTTTCACTCCTCTTGCTTCTTTCTTGTTTTTCTTTCCTATTTTCTCACCTGAAAAAAGAAAAGAATACTGGATATATTTTCTTCTATTTCTCATAAGAGAATGAAAATTTTTGCCATGAAA
Source organism: Delphinus delphis (assembly GCF_949987515.2). Classification (NCBI taxonomy): domain Eukaryota; kingdom Metazoa; phylum Chordata; class Mammalia; order Artiodactyla; family Delphinidae; genus Delphinus; species Delphinus delphis. The sequence continues at coordinate 22,768,118 of NC_082691.1, read as the reverse complement.
AAAAAAGTGACTTAGATGGTCACATCTCTAAATTTTTATGAAGCACTTAGTATACTTTTTTAATTTAATTTTTATTTTATATAGGAGTATAGTTGATTTACAATGTTGTGTTAGTTTCAGGTGTACAGCAAAGTGACTCAGTTATACATACACATGTATTCATTCTTTTTCAGATATTTTTCCCATATAGGTTATTACAGAATATTGAGTAGAGTTCCCTGTGCTATACAGTAGGTCCTTGTTGATTATCTGTTTTATATATAGTAGTGTGTATATGTAAATATACTTTTAAGCATGGTGATAGACAAACTGTATCACAGCACTGGCATTTTTTCAGAGCAGTTTCTTATGGACTTGTATAAAACTGTAATCCTGGATTAGCACATAAAAGCTTTGAAGTGTTACAGTAATGAGATTAAAGTGTGTATGTGGGGGGGGGTGTTTGTGCAGTGTGGTGTTTGTGTGTGTGTGTGTGTGTGTGTGGTAGGAGTGGGCTGGGGGAGGGGGGTGGGCGTCAGATGCAGCAAGAGACAAGAGCTGGGTTTACAAGAATCCATCCTGTGTGCAGGGAACGTTCCTGGAAAACAAGGTGCCAGGACTTTCTGGTCATTGACATTCGTTTGCAGGCTACATCGGTGGTGACAGGTACAATCTCAGAATTTACAAAATAAAACCTCAAGTACAAATTACAAGATATGGAATTGTTTTCAGTGTTTTTCATCAAAGCCGAGTCCTTGAGAATTTTTTTTTTTAACAAAATGCAAAGGTCATTTTTCCTTTGGAAATAAAAGAACTACCTGCCATTACCTAGAGAAAAGGTGACATTTTTCTATGAAAAGGAGACATTTTGCCCAGAGGCAAGTGGAGGCAGTTTCTGGGATTGCCTGACAGTGAGTTTACGTAAGAGCAGAGCAAGATGCTGTGCCTCTGGCAGAAATGACATTTTCCTCCCTATTCAGCTTTGCAAATTCTGAAAAATACAAGACCGATTTTTTTGATGGTAATTCTCCCGGTCTCTTATTGATGTGTGCAGCAGCAAAACTAATTAATATTATGAACATACACCATGCTAAGACAAGGGGAGGTTGCACAAAGATGGCAAGCTGGCAACTGAGACAGAAGTCCAGGGCTTTCCATTGGAATTCTATCACTGACTCATCTTGTTCTGTTTCAAAATCCACCTAGCACCTCATTGCACAGCAACAATATTCCTCTCTATTAAGAATTATTCAAAATAGATATATCCATTTGCTCATTCATTTTTTTAAAATATAAATTTATTTATTTATTTTTGGCTGAGTTGGGTCTTCGTTGCCGCACGCAGGCTTTCTCTAGTTGTGGCAAGCGTGGGCTACTCTTCGTTGCGGTGCGCGGGCTTCTCATTGCGATGGCTTCTCTTGTTGCAGAGCACGGGCTCTAGGTGCGCGGGCTTCAGTAGTTGTGGCTCTCAGGCTCAGTAGTTGTGGTGCACAGGCTTAGCTGCTCCACGGCTTGTGGGATCCTCCCGGACCAGGGCTCGAACTCGTGTCCCCTGCATTAGCATGTGGATTGTTAACCACTGAGCCACCAGGGAAGCCCTGATCATTCATTTATCCAACAAACTTTATATTGGGATGCTGAGTGGTACTCTTCACAGAGTTGGCTCTAGGGCCTGGCAGCCTCCCTTAAGGCTGCTGTGGAATGACCCCACCACAATCAACCCCTCCACTCTCACCCTAGTCAGAAGCTGGAGAGGGGAAAAGAGAATCTCCAGGGTAGTTCTTCTTATGTGGGATGCAGCGTTTGTGTTAAGAGGTAATCCAGTGGTGCCCATGAGAAAGAGAGGGGTACTCCCTTTCCCTATCTCAGTCCAAGTGAAGGGGAGGCCCTAAGAGCATCACTCGTTGAAATTGGGGTTGCCTAAAGGAAGGGGAGTTGGTGGTTTGGTTTCCACATTAGACATCTGCTCAGGCAGTGGACTTGCTTCCTTTGCCAGTCAGAAGAGAAGAGAAGTGAGTCGGGGGGAGATGGCAGGATAGAGAGAGAGAAGACATGGCAAGTATCTGGCATGGCAAGGCTGTGCGAGTTTTCTGTGGTCGAAGTGACCGTGGGGAAGAGACCTTGACTGGAGCCCGCTATCTTCCATGTACCACTCAAGAGAGCTGCCTGCTGGGCAGGAAAAGCCAGCATCAACAGGCTGGGCAGTGCAGGCTGGGCACCATGGAAATGAAAGGGGTCAAGCTTGAGCCAGATATCGCACTGGCCCTAGGATGAATCCACAGATCGATTCCATAAGAGAGCCAGCCACCGGGCACCTGCCACTTCAATGGCCATTTCTCTTTCACCAGACAAACAGCCACAACCTACGCCAAAAAAGAATGCCATCGCAGAGTTAAATAGAGAAACCCTCGTCTCTGCACATAACACACTGGAAAAACTAGACCTTGAAGAGTCAAGGGGGAGGCAGTGCCCCAGAGGCAGACCATGCCTCCCCTACCTCAGAGCTGTCAGGGTCCCAGGAAAACCCATGCGGACGGTAGGAGCAAAAGAGATTTAAATCAAATTTAGGAAGTTGAGGCATTAATGAGACCGGACATATGATAGCCAAAAGTGACTTAAAAGTGAAGAATTTTCCCAGGGGCATGAAAATAGTAACTGTAGAAAAAAATTACTTTATTCGTTTACCCCCCATGCCATAGATGATGCTGTTCAATAAACAGGCTGTGTGCCCACCATGCATCAGCCATCCTTTCAGGTCCTGGGGGCCCATGGATGAATAAGACAGCCTCTGCCATTAAGGAACGTACAGTCTGGTAAAGTAACCGAAGCATGTGAACAACTTCAAGTGGCACCTGGAGATAAATACTAAAAGAGATGTGTGCAGACTGCTTAGGGAGAACAGAGGAGTAAGTCTCTCACAGGAGGAGGGGGTGTAGGGAGAGTCCAGGGAAGATTTCACAGAGGAAGCATGATTCAGAGACCTGAAGGGAGATTATGAATTTATCAGGCATGCGAGGTACGGGGAGTACTGTGTGCCAAAGTGCAGACCTCCATTCGTTCTGCAGGCACAGATGGGAGCTTCTACTATGAGCCAGGAGCTGTGCCAGGTAGGAGACCAGCGTATAAACCCAAATCTTGGGGACATGCAAAACCCTGGGCTGTTTGTTATGCCCTTAAACTTAGGAGGCAACAGAGATGGAAGATGGAACAGAAGTTGAGGTAAAAGGCTGCCAGGAGCTTAATGTGGAAGGGAACTATAAAACGTGCTTACGAGGCATGGAGGGGTTATAAGTAGAGGAACAACCTGATCAAATGTGCATTTTTAGAAAGTTAACTCCAGAGTCTGTATGAAGTATGCATTGTAGAGAAACAGGAGTCAGAAGAGAAGCTAAGAAATGTGCAGGATCTCTTCCATTTTCCACTCCAAACCCACCTCCTCTAGTTCCCTCTCTGGACTCCACCAACGGGCTCTCTTGCCCTAGAGCTCCCAGTTGGGCTCAGTGAGTGGCAAGAAGCGGCTGGCGGTCAGAAGGCAGGAAGAGAGTGAGGTCTTGGCACTTAGTGCCTCGGGGCCTTTGCTGCCAGGCTGCTGTGTGCTGGGCATCCATCTTTTGGGATCTCAGCTCTAACAACCATGGGAGGAGAAAGAGGAAGTGAGGTGGCAAATATTTGGACAGTGGAATCAGTGTTTTCTTGTCTAAGCAGATGAGATGAGTGAAGAGTCCAGTATGTTTGCTTGTTTGGGTTTCGTGCTTGAGCAACTAAGTGGACTGTGGCACCTTTAACACAGAAGGAGAAACAAGTTTGGAGGGTTTTAGCTAATGTTTTAATAACTCATAAGACATGAGGAATGAGGCTAAGTTAGGTAATATGTGAACAGGACTTCTGTGTAAGGTTTATGTCCATAAAGTTCAACATCTATAAACTCTCATCAAAGACAACTAAGTTCTCAATTCCACAATTTATATTTTCTTTGTTGAGTTTTATTTTATGACTCCCTTTTTGATTCCTTTTCAGGAAGAAGTGGTAGCAGTAGGATTCATTTTATATTGCCAGCAAAGTCTACACTGTTAACAGCTCAGTGGGATGGGAGAGGGGAAGAATTACATGCCAAAGTCTACAACACAGAGAATGCATGGTGCTTCAGGCACTGAACAGCTGCCGAAAGGAAGAAGGAGCAGCCTTGTTTTCCATCAGATTCTTCTAGGTTTTTCCAGATGGGGGAACAACCACAAATGGGAGAAAGTTATACAGAGACAGATTTTGATTTATTTTTTAAAATAGCTTAATGACAGAGCTACCCTACAACGGAATGTGTTGTCTAACTAATAACAATATTCATTCACTGAGAGTTTCGTGGCACTAGGCCAAACTCTTAAAATATAATATCTGATTTAATCTCTACAATAACCCTGTGGTATAGATACCATTATTCTTATTTTGTAAGTAAGGAAACTTAAGTCCAGAAAAGCTAAGAAACTAGCCAAGCTCACATCATCAGTACATAGTAAGGCTGAGATTCAACCCCTTCTTGACCACTGTGCTACTTCCTTCCAGGAGAGTCGCTAGCTCCCTAGCATTGGAGGTTTAAGGCGAGGCTAAATGGTCACTTGTCAGGTGTTTCTGCTCTGGCTGGAGGTTGAACCGTATGGCTCATAAAGTCACCATCTCTCAGGTGTGGCATTATGTGCTCCTCCTTTACCTGCCCTCTCTTCCTCTCACCCCCCCACCACCACCGCTGCTAACTCTGTGTGTTATATGTGTTGTGTGTGTATGTATGTGTTGAACTGATTCTGTTAAACAAATTCCGTATTTTTTATTAATGGAGAAAGACATTGAGGGAAAGTTCTAGTTAGAAGAGAACAATACATTCCCTTTTCACTAACATGTACCCTGTCTGCATATCTTATATACCTCTGGCTGGCTGGTTAAAAAGACAGCTTCAAGGTCAATACACAGAACGCATGATATTTTATAATAGCATGTTTTTTTTTCCTTACAGTATAACCCAGTGTTTTGCTGGGAGGAAGCCAGCAAATATATCTTGCAGCCATTTCCCCTTTTTTTATCAATAAATGGTATCTTTTGTTATTAAGAAGTACCAAATTATAAAGGTGTTTCAAAACTTCTTGGAACAAGAAGACCTATGAAGTAATTTTTGTCAAGTATGTCATTTAGATAGCCAAGTTATCTAAACACAGAACTTAGAGCCCTCAGAAGATTTCACGTGATCATTACAGTTCAAATGAAACTATGTTCTGTGAAAAGAAATCTATGTATACGTAAAATTGACCTAACTAGTTAGACTAAGGTGTAATGAAGTAGAATCCCAGGGCAGATCTCTGAAGCTCCTAATTCCAGACTGCCTTCTGGTTTAGTTTCAAGCCTGGGACACAAGAAGGAATGTAGTATATCTGAAGAAGTGATCCCAAGATAATTCACTTCTACATAGGATGTAGAAACATCTTTGAAGATTTTACATCAGTCCAAGCATATGATGTCTCTTTTACTCAAAGGAAAAAGTCTGAATGCCCTTTGCTCACGTAGCTGAGATGTTGAAGTGAGGAATGAGGTCCTCAGAGAAAAATGAATTACAGGAAGAGGATCATTACAGTTCAGTACTGAGAATTTGCATCATACTCTGTTCATCATAATCTAACACCCAAGTATGTATCTGATATCCTTGTCCAGTAAACTGCTGGCATCATAGTATAAGATAGATGAGATAGTGACTATAAAAATATTTTGAAAACTGCAAAACAATGCTTCAATTATAAGTTAGTGTTATGGTGATTTTCCATTCTCAAACATCTTAACATGCCACTTTCTCCGTTTTAACTTACTACGCTGACGCTGACGTGCATTCTTATCTTTTCCCTTCTGGGTGTTGTCAATCTGTCTAATTAGATTATAGAACCATTAGGTGGAGGCCAATGGCTAATTTTTGTGTTTGGTATGGAAACAATACACTGTTGGCATTTAATCTTCCATAGTCTCCTGTTCTGGCTCAGCAGGGTGTAACCTTACATCTTCTGAAAGCTCACTAGAGTGAACATTTCCCTGCAGAGGGTGAGAAGAAGACAAGAAGGACAAATAAATTTCCATTCAATACTCAAAGAGTTTTTTCTTTTTACAAGCGTGTGATAGCGAAACCACTAATCTATAGAATGGAAAATCAGCCTGAATAGATGTAAAAGAAAACAATCAATATGCAGTAGTTGTTTTATGCAGCACTGTTCAATTCCAAAAGAACTGACAGTCTGTAGAAGCAAACAACAATATGTGTTATGCCATCTGGGAAAAAAGCAAAGCAAATAATTCATATGTGGAACCTTTATGAGTGTCTCAAAACTGTTGAAGGAAAGCTGACTCAGTATTCCTTGGAGAATCATGGGTGAAACAAGAGTAGGGAAAGTATTAATTTATCTAGTTTTTAAGTAAAGAAAGAAAGAAAAAACACACAGCAAAGCTCCAGGATTCAGAGTTTATCAGTTCTGCGGCCAGCATCCCGGAGTGCTCATCTGCTGTTCAATATAGTTTATAAAATCTCTAGGGATTTAGCAGTAGCTACTCACTCTGAGGTTAGAATTTAAGTTCTGCTCAAATTCTTAATAAAAAAAGTTTCACGTTTTCTTCTTTATAGTTGAATGCCTCTTGGTTTGCAACTAACTTTACTATGGCTTCTTCTGGAGCATTTTTTAGCTTAATTGACAGTATATGCTGAGGCCAAGGCAAAGAAAACAAAATTGCCCACTTCCCATTGATAGGTAGATTCTGAAAGAGTTTGATAGGTTAATAATAGAAAATTCTTTTAGCAGCTCTGTTTTATGATATATACCCAAAGGGTTACAGAGTTCATTTTCTTCTCAGCTAGTAAGTAAAGCACCCTTTCTGAAAATACTATTAACACCACTTGGAATTCATGTAGAAACCAACGTAAGGATCTCAGAATGTTTAAAGAGCTTCTTCTCTAATCCCCTCAATGTAAATGGAAGAAGGACAGGAACTAATTGCATCTGTTTCAACACTAAAATGCGACGTAAAAGATGAATTTTTATTTCTACACACCCAGTTTCATTACTGGGCGAAAATTTGGTGAAAGAGAAGGAATACATAAGCTTTTATTCATTGCTTGCTGTGCACCTTGGAAAATGTAAGGGAAAAGAGACAAGTTTGTATCTGACAACACTTCCATCCGAAGTAATAGCTATAGGGGACAAAGGGACACTGTAAAAGAGACTATCTGTTAGTGATATGAACAAGAAATGTAATTTGAATTTATTGTCAATTTCTGAGCATCTATTTTACAGAGTTAAATATTCTAGTGAAATCTTATGTGCTTAATATATTAATTGAATTATGTATGTATATTTATTAACACAACTGTAAAACCTTCATAATAAATATTGATTTTGAAAACTAAAAAAAAAAAAAATAGCAAAGTATTGTAGATAATTCTTTATCACTCATGACAGATGGACACCTAAGAAACTTCCCAGTGGGCATCCTGGGACATATCTGTGGAAGTACCCAACTCAAAGACTTATGATGCAGTGAAATATCTTCTCTGACTGATTGTGGAAATAGCAAAGCTTCCATCATGGGAAAGGTTTAAAAGAAGAATGTGTTTTGGAGTGAGCCAAGGGAAGTATAAGAACTTGTTGAAGCAAAGCAAAATCAGTGCTAAGAAAGAAGGAGAAGAAGAAAGAGATAGGGAGAAAAAATGACCATTTCTTCCACAAAATGAAGCACATGTTTGTATACCTGCAAACTGATTCTAAAGTTAAAAACTTACTAAAATGAAATGGGCCAGAAATGAGGTAGAAGCAGAACAGAAAAAAATCTCTAATTTTGAAGTCTTAAATTTATTAGCATCTTAATGTACATTTAATCCTTGTTGGAACAGTTGCAATTCTGAATATAATAGAGTCTGAGCTAATTGGCTGAGAATGATAATATCCTTTAAAACGAGCTTCTGGCATAATGTCCAGTCTTCTCTAGGCCTATAATTACTGGTGTGTGTATGTGAGCAAGGAACTATGTGATTCAGTTGGACTCAATGGGCTAGTAATAATACCCCTGATCAACGTTTGAAACCCTCCAAGGAAGAACCCAGTGTGAATAGCATGACTAAATTCTATAGACAGCAGTGGTTGTAAGAAATAAAAGGAATAACAGGGTATGTGACCTCTATCATCAACTCTTATTTTTGGGAAAATGGCACAATATGCAACCCTGCCAAGTATATGCCAGTTAACGTGATTCATTTTGGATGTGCATTGGCCCTCTAGCCCACAAATGTCCGGATGATGTCTCTCACTTAATGCTAGGTCATATCATTTAATGATTTCACTTAGTTGTGTGAAATCAAAATGCAAACACTTAATTCCAAGTGGGAGACAACACAAAATGGTAACCAGAACAGTTGGCTTGGAAACTTGTGAAAATAACTTCTCACTTTCTTGCCTCAGTATCCTCTGTCCAAAAATATGACGGTAAATTAGATTATGTCATAGGTCCTCTCCAGCTCTAAAATAATATAAATGGACAATTGTGAGCCACAAAATTATAAATATTGGTCTAATGACAGTATAAAACTGTGGCCTTTAGATAGAATTCCCAAATCAGCAAACTGGATAAAGTTCATCCGTGATAAAACAGTATGCCTGACAATTAACTCTGGGAATCAATGTCCTATCCTCTGATAGAAACAGCCACAATAAGTTGAATACAATCTAATAGAATCAAAATATAAATACCACCAAAGGCAAAGTCAGCTAATTTAATAGTTCTAATAAATATATACACAAGAAACTACATAGCTAAAAAACAACAACATTAAACATTTAATTATCTTGGAGCATGACTTGGATACACTACACAGTCACTATAATTGATTGAGAAAAGAATGATGGTTAAAGTCACCAAGCAAAAGGCAATAGGCTGAAAAACAGTCAACTCAGAGGCCACGAGGCCATGTGTGGACATGCCCCTTGTTAACACTGATAAACTGTTACTGATGGAGCTAGTTCTAAACGTTCAAAGTTACGGATCATGCTGCCCAGGGCTAGCTGTGAGAAATTTGTATTATAACTGATGTCCGTCTTCGTACTCAGCTTCTTTTTCTGTGCCCTCTTCATTTCTTGATAATATAATAATTCCACAGCAAGTTCTTTGTCCTACAAAGTTCCACTCTTCTTCTGTGTCCATCGTGCCTCTTCTCTCTCCCATCACCACCACGCAAACATTTAAGATAAATCAGAGCTGCTACTTCCAAGATACTTCTTATTTTGATAGGTGAGTCCTAAACCAAGGCCAAGACATAAGTTATTTTTATAGAAAATGAACATGTTACATTAGTGTGCCTTCTTAATTCCATAATATAACTTATTTTCTTTTAACCTCCTTCGGGGAGCTGTAAGGCATCGTTTTTATATCTTTGGAAGTCATAAAAAAGCAATAAAGAGGCATTATAAATACTTAATCTGCATGACATCCTATTAATATGTCATTGTAAAATGCATCCTATCTAACAAAACGTCAATAGCAATAATATTCATTCTGAGAACATAGTAGGTGGCTCCTGAGCTACTGGTTAAAGTCTTCTATTGTACTAATGCCATTTAAGGCAGTGTGGGTTCATTACAGTATTATTTGAAGAAGAATCAGTTACAAAATCAATCTGTCATTGCACTGTGTACCATGCACCAAGGCTTCAGCTGAATGATAAATAGTACAGAAACATTCCGTTTAATTAATCTCTCTAAGACAAATGGAGGAGAGGCCTTTCAAAGTGAACAGTATCTTAGTATGGGTTAACTTAGTATAGGTTGACACGTGTCTCCATGCTAACTCATGTCTCCAGAGCTCCTAGTCCCATAGCTTTCTGTAATTTTAGGTCATAAATACAATAATTTTTTAAAGTCATTCTTAAAACATCATTGTAGTATCAGGAGTATTTAAATTGACACAATAGCAAATAGGTGTATGATTTCTTTTGCCTCTGAAAAAAAAAATGTTGCTTAACATGTGGATACAGCCTTAAATGCAGAAAAGTAAACAAACAATGCCCTGCTGGCCATTGTGCACGACAGTTCGCAAACATTGTGCATGACAATTCATTTGATATATTTCTTTATATCAAAAAGTAACATATCTTTTTTCTATTCTTTATAACTTTTTTCATACATATTTTGATTTTATTATTTTGTTTGTGTTAGTTACTTTGTTTCTATTCTTTATTATTCAAGTTGGAAAATCCATATTTGATGTTTTAAATTGACAACCACATAGATAGAACTTGAATTTTTTATGTTATTAAGCTTTGTGTCCATTTCCTTGTCTTGTAATCGGCCCTTCACTAGGCAAAATATACCCAAAGCTATTTGTCCTACATGATTGAATAATTTTCATAGTACTTTTGGGGGCAGCTAAAATTTACCTGCCTAAATTTCATTCTTGACCTTCGTATTTCTATACGCAAATTAAATGCCTCTAATTTTTAATTTAAGAAAAACATTAGCATTTGAAAATAAAATTTGCAACTTTTTGGGTGAGGTTTTCTCCCAAAATTCCATTTCAACTAAATTTGCTTTGCTTGCCTATATGTGTGTGTGTGTGTATATATATATACCCATTTCATGTAATACTGTGTTTGTATTAATAGGCCCCCTCTGATCCTTTAACAAATTAAGAATTTTTTTTTTTTTTTTTTTGTGGTATGCGGGCCTCTCACTGTTGTGGCCTCTCCTATTGCGGAGCACAGGCTCCGGACGCGCAGGCTCAACGACCATGGCTCACGGGCCCAGCCGCTCCGCGGCATGTGGGATCTTCCCGGACCGGGGCACGAACCCATGTCCCCTGCATTGGCAGGCGGACTCTCAACCACTGCACCACCAGGGAAGCCCCAAATTAAGAATTTTTGAAAAGTGCCAAGCATTTGCATACTGACTATTTTTTTAATTAAAAAGAAGAAAAAAAGCCTAAATGTGTTAATCAGTATATGAGCACTTACGAAGGTATTCTACCTCTATTGACCTGGAGTTATGGTCTAGAAAAGATACTATGTGTCCTCATCTTTGCCTCTTTCTTTACTACATTGAAACATTCTCATGCATCAGATGAAGTTCTAATTTTAAAAACTTCAGTTATCCCTTTAGTCTCTTTATACTATTATTCTGTCACAACCTTTCATAGGCAAAAATGAAAAATTATTCTTTACCTATTACTTCCCTCTTTTCATATCCATCCCCTTGATCTTCTGTAGCTTGGCTTCTGAAGCCACCACTCTACCCAAGCTTCTGTCTCATCAGCACTCCCAAATCCAGATGCTTTGCTGGGAGTTCATTGCTCTTGAACTCTCAGAAGTACTTAACATTGTAGACCACACCCTCCTCCTTGAAACTCTGCCTTGCCTTGTTCTGTGACAAAGCTCAGCTGACCTTTTCCTACTTTTCTAGTTGCTCCTGGAATCTGGTTTCCTTCTTTCTCATTTTCCCACTGCCCATGGGAATTGCCTTTCATTCCATCTTTTTTCTTTTTCTATTTTGCTTCCTGGAAGAGCTCATCCATTCTCATTCTAGCTTAGCTACTTATTAGCTGTGTAATATAAGGCAAGTTGTGTAGCCTCTCTGTACCTCAGGTTTCTCATCAGCAAATTGGAGATACTATTTGATGTGAAAATTAGAGTTAGTGTGTAGAAAGCATTTAAAATAACCCTTGTCATAACATAAGTAACATAAGTCAGTTGCCATCAGTCATAACATAACATAAATAAGTCATTTGTTACTAGCCATGATCATTATTTGCTATCATTTCATCACACTTAAAACTACATCTTCATCTTTGATTTGTGTTTCCATATTTTAAACTGCTTTTAAGTTATGATCCACAAAATATTCCATCAACAACACTTCAGACACCAGCATGGCCAAAACAGAGGTCAGTTTCTTGGGCCATATTTCCTTCTCAACATGGCTCATCCTTTCAAATGCCATCTTTCTATCACTGATACTACCATTTTCCAGGTAATCAACATTACATGGTAATTTAACATTTTTCTTTCATTGTCTACATTAAGCTTATTATTTAGCTTGTCAGATTTTCCTTTGTAATTTAGTTTGAATTCACTGAATTTTGTTGCTTTCCAATGCTCTGCTTGGTCCAGATCCTTGCCACCTTACACATGAACTAGTCATCCGTATCTCTACTCCCAGCATCTTTATTCCAACCAAATAATATCTTATAAACACCACGTTCAGTATGTCATATTCCACCCAATGTTCTTCTACTCAAGAAGTTAGAATCCAAAAATCTAACTATACCAATAGTTGTTAAATAATTGGGAATTGTAGAGCTGATGTTGCTTTTAAAATACATATTGAAAATTTAAGTTCATAAACTGGAAACTCAAATAAAATCTGAGAAGTATAAATATTTTATTATTTTTTATAGAAGGTTAATAAAGTAAGCAGGAAAGATCATAAAAATGTTCCAGTAAACACAAACATATCATACAAAAGGGCCAACAGTAGTATAATTACAATAATGATAGTAACTGACATTTCTTATCTATATTACACTTTACAACATATTTTGACATAAAATATTTCATTTGCTTTTCACACTAATTCAATGAAAAAGGTGTTGATATTAACCCATTTTACAGAATTAAAAACAGAGGTAAGGTTAAGCAGCGTACCAGAGATCATACGTCAGGAAGAGATGGAGACAGAACTTGCCTTTGGGTCAAGTTCCATTGCATAATTTGAAAGGCGTCAATAATCATTTTTTAACAACTTACTACATTTTTGAAACCTGGTAATAGAACCTAATGAGTGCTGAGTGAATTACCTACCATATAGGCTGGAATAATTCTAAATTACTGTATATAGAACCACATCTAATACAACTTGGGTTTCACAATAGATAATCTATACATCTAAACCTCACGAACTATCCTATCACTGCTTGGCAAACCAGGAGTATAGTGTCTAGAAATGAATAAATAGTATTATCACTTTAGTACTAAAAGGTATCTGCCTCTACTTAAGTTCATTAGCCAAAGGATCAGAAGCCATTACTCATTTTTTAATAACTGTCTTCATAATTAACAGCTTATATAACAGTAATATAGGTGAAAATATGTAAAATGCTTTTTACAAGCATAAATAAAATTAGCCTTTATTTTACAAATGTTGTCCTTTGAATATAAAATAGTCTAAAATTATAGAGTTGACAAAGATGAACATATGACTGAGTTTTAGGTGTCAATGCTCCCTTTCTTTTCTATATGTGGGATTAATATTCAGAGAGCTCAACTGACATTGCCTATTGATTACAGAAATTATGAAGATGAAGCAGAATTTTCCTGGATATACTTAATGCTCTGGAAAGAATGCTAATGATAGTTAAAACATTTGATCCTGAATTGAATGTATGTATCTCTCTATTCACTTGACTGTTTTAAGTAGGATTTAAAACTCTTTGGTGAAATTATTCAAAAATTTCTCAGTTGCAGATTACTTGGCATTGGCTATTACACTGCCTGTCTTATGTAAACATTATTCTTAAGACCATACCAGGACGTTAGTCCCTGGGGGATGTGGAGCGCTGGCAGCAAGCCACGGAGCTGTGGGATGGGTTCGCCCTGAGGGCAGTGAACAAGTGCGTGCAGCAGGGGGGTAGCGCGGCAGCTGCGGGAACTCCCAGCCATCCAGCCCCAGCTAGTAGCAGTCAGCAAAACCAAACCTGCAGACATGGGGATCGAGGCCTACAGTCACCAGCAGCGCACTTTCAGGGAGAGCTATGTTCAGGAACTGCTTGAAAAAGCATCAAATCCTAAAATTCTGTCTTCATGTCCTGAGATCAAATGGCACTTCATTGGCCATCTACAGAAACAAAATGTCAGCAGATTGATGGCTGTCCCCACTCTCTTCATGCTGGAAACAGTGGATTCTGTGAAGCTGGCAGACAAAGTGAGCAGTGCGTGGCAGGAAAAAGGTTCTCCCGAAAGGTAAAAGGTTATGGACCAGATTAACACCAGCGGAGAGGAGAGCAAACGTGGCCTGCCCCCATGGTGGCCGTGGTGGAACACATAAACACCAAGTGCCCCAGCCCGGAGTTCGTGGTACTGATGACCCTCGGGGGCTTTGGGCATGATCTTGGTCAAGGACCAGACCCAGACTTCCAGGTGTTACTGCCCCTCTGGGAGGAGCTGTGCAGGAAACCGAGCATCCCTACCAACCGGGTGGAGCTGAACACGGGCCTGTCCGTGGACTTCCAACACACGATTCAAGTGGGATCTGCGAATGTCCGAATAGGAAGCACCATTCCTGGAGAGTGAGATTACTTCAAAAAAGCTGCCCTGGACAAGCTTGCAGCAGAGCTGAAGGCTCCGGCGGCAGAGGTGGCCCAGGCACATTGAGCAGCGGCCCAGCTCAAGGGCGGGGTCCAGGAAGACAAACTATGCACTCACCTGGGCTTTCACTTTCACATCCTCTACGTCACAGCACGACCACGCCCTCCTCAGGACCTGGAGAAGGCACGCCTACGATTATGTGTGTTGATGGAAACCATCTGACTTAGTGTCTGACACAGGAAGCTCACTTCAAGCAGTGACTTTGGATTAGATTCGAGGAATCCAGACTTTTCTGCAGAACAGGTGCCTGGGCACTAGCCAGGACTTGAGTTCAGGCTTGAACGTTGCCCAGCAGCACCAACTAACCCATGAATGCCTTTCCCAGGTTAAAACTTGGTGACTGATGCCTATAATCTCCAAAGTCAGAGCGATTCCAACTTGTCATCCACTTCAATAGAAAATTCCCTGTTACCAACTCCGTACAAACCCACTGAGTAGCCGTCTCTGCTGCTCTGGAGCAGTGTGGTTTCTGCCCCCGTCTCCACCCCACCCAGTAAACGTTGGTCTCCACTCTGGCATGGCAGTACCGGTAACTTCGGGACCTGGCTCGAGTGAGTTCGCCAAACCCACATTGTGTCTGATGAGAGCTGTGTCCTTGGCCATCGTGTGGTGCTGACCCCGAAAATTACCGGGCAACTAACAGCAGCGGTCCTTGGGCCTTTCTAACATCCTCCTCCAGGGACAGGACTTTGAGCTTTTGCCCCAGGCCCTATGGTGATGAGAATCAAATGATATGATTCTTCTGCCACCATAGTTCCCGTTATGATGATTACTTATCTCATAGCTCCCCAGAAATGAAAGATCCCCTCAAAGCCGGTTCAGGCTCATGGTTTCAACAAGGCCTGGTTTTGAGTTTCCTGTTCCTGGGAGCACTTTTTAGGCATACTAATAGCCTCCCCTCCCAACCATGTTTATAAGGCAGAATTTTGCAAGTCTTGACATTAATAGAGTAGCTAGCTCTTCGAAACTCGGAAAGCACAATTCTCGGATAGTCACGAAGGACGACTGTAGTCTGGGTCGTTGTTTGTTTTCCAGGTGGGTTTTTCATATTTATTCAAGCCCCACTCTTTAATTTTATGAAACAACTCCCATGAAGCTGCTGCCGAAATGTAACTTTGTAAAACTTAAACCATTACGATTCCTGTACTATTTCACTCAAAGCTATAGTGTGATATTTCAGAGTCTATTAAATAAAAATGTGAGTTTGAAAACAAACCAACGAACCACACCAATGACTTTCAGGAGCCTGAACTGAAGTGTTGATTCGAGATAGAACTGGCCTTAATAACCAATAGAAAAGGCCACTGTGAACATGTGACTAAGTGGCAAATGGATAGCTCACTTGTTCCACTTTCTCAGAACTTCCAATATTTAGAGCATCATTGAGCATTTCAGTAAAAAAAAAAAAAAAAATACAGTCATCTGGTACCGAAATTAGTGCATAAAACCATAATTTTATATCCTAGGGATCTTCTGCATCATAGCGTTTTTCTAATAAGCTTCATTAATATTTGGCAGTATGTCTTTTATTTAAATGACTTGATGACAGTTTCAAAGGCAAGAACACTGTAGATAGCACTTTATTTTATGCCCATAGTTGGAATGTGGACAAGAAACCAGTGTCAACTAGTGAAGCAGTAGCCAAGTTAAAATGGATTTAAATTGGAGAAACAATGAGCTTATCAAAGTGCTGTTATTTTAAATGCCACCCAGTAGGAAAAGTAGACAATGCAACCCACATTCTACCATGAGAAATACTTTGCTTGAGTTCATCATTAACATTACTGATGATTAGAGGGAGAGAAGGGTTTGGATGAGGAAATAAAAGAAAATCTGACTTGGGCTTGCTTGCCCTTAGAGAGGCCTGCTAATTGGCCTTTCAATTAACTAAGGAGAAGCCTTTCAAGTCTTTGGTAGCAGTGAAGTGGAACTATATTAGCACATCCACTTCCTCTTCCTTCTTTTTAACAACTTTATTGCAGTATAATTGCTTTACAATAGTGTGTTAGTTTCTGCTGTATAACAAAGTGAATCAGCTATACATATACATACATGCCCATATCTCCTCCCTCTTGCGTCTCCCTCCCACCCTCCCTATCCCACCCCTCTAGGTGGACACAAAGCACCGAGCTGATCTCCCTGTGTTCTGCGGCTGCTTCCCACTAGCTATCTATTTTACATTTGGTAGTGTATATATGTCCATGCCACTCTCTCACTTTGTCCCAGCTTACCTTCCCCCTCCCCGTGTCCTCAAGTCCACTCTCTACATCTGCATCTTTATTCCTGTCCTGCCCCTAGTTTCCTCAGAAACTTTTTTTTAGATTCCACATATATGTGTTAGCATACGGTATTTGTTTTTCTCTTTCTGACTGACTTCACTCTGTATGACAGTCTCTAGGGCCATCCTCCTCACTACAGATAACTCAATTTCGTCTCTTTTTATGGCTGAGTAATATTCCATTGTATATATGTGCCACATCTTCTTTATCCATTCATCTGACGATGGACACTTAGGTTGCTTCCATGTCCTGGCTATTGTAAATAGAGCTGCAATGAACATTGGGGTACATGACTCTTTTTGAGTTATGGCTTTCTCAGGGTATATGCCCAGTAGTGGGACTGCTGGGTCGTATGGTAGTTCTATTTTTAGTTTTTTAAGGAACCTCCATACTGTTCTCCATAGTGGCTGTATCAACTTACATTCCTACCAACAGTGCAAGAGGGTTCCCTTTTCTCCACATCCTCTCCAGCATTTATTGTTTGTAGATTTTTTGATGATGGCCATTCTGACCGGTTTGAGGTGATACCTCATTGTAGTTTTGATTTTTATATTTGTAATGTAGTCTGATTTGCATTTCCCTAATGATTAGTGATGTTGAGCATCCTTTCATATATTTGTTGGTAACCTGTATATCTTCTTTGGAGAAATGTCTGTTTAGGTCTTCTGCCCATTTTTGGATTGAATTGTTTGTTTTTTTTTTTGATATTGAGCTGCATGAGCTGCTTGTATATTTTGGAGATTAATCCTTTGTCAGTTGCTTCATTTGCAAATATTTTCTCCCATTCTGAGGGTTGTCTTTTCATCTGGTTTACGGTTTCCTTTGCTGTGCAAAAGCTTTTAAGTTTCATTAGGTCCCATTTGTTTATTTTTGGTTTTATTTCCATTTCTCCAGGAGGTGGGTCAAAAAGGATCTTGCTGTGATTTATGTCATAGAGTGTTCTGCCTATGTTTTCCTCTAAGAGTTTTATAGTGTCTGGCCTTACATTTAGGTCTTTAATCCATTTTGAGTTTATTTTTGTGTATGGTGTTAGGGAGTGTTCTAATTTAATTCTTTTACATGTAGCTGTCCAGTTTTCCCAGCACCACTGATTTAAGAGGCTGTCTTTTCTCCATTGTATATTCTTGCCTCCTTTATCAAAGATAAGGTGACCATAAGTGCATGCAGTTATCTCTGGGCTTTCTATCCTGTTCCATTGATCTATATTTCTGTTTTTGTGCCAGTACCATACTGTCTTGATTACTGTAGTTTTGTATTATAGTCCGGAGTCAGGGAGCCTGATTCCTCCAGCTCCGTTTTTCTTTCTCAAGATTGCTTTGGCTATTCGGGTCATTTGTGTTTCCATACAAATTGTGAATTTTTTTGTTTCCACTTCCTCTTTGTTCAACAGATATACACGGTCTTCTCTTTGTTACCACATCAGTCCATTTGCAATAGGTATTTTCACACTTTCTGATTCAGTTTGTCCAAAATGTGATTTTTCTGCCTGAATTGTCAGTCCTCTGAAAAGCCAGGTCATTTAAGGTGATGGGTGGTAAGCAAAAGTTAAGCCATATTGTTTTTTGATACCAACAAATATTGGTTCTTTCTTTATATTAACATTTATTTGTAAACAATCAGCAATGTATTGCAGATTCAAAGCAGTGTTTTAGCCTAAAGGTCACGATTCTCTTAGTTTTGAAATAACAGCATTACCAATCTGGAATACTTAAAAATAGAGGGGGTGGGGGAGGAAACCATGGACTGAATGACAAAGAAAAGGATCCGGTCACTCTCCCATGTATACAGTGCCATGGATAATGCAAAGGGGACACCATTTAGATGGATTCCCTTTGCCATGATTCCTCCCTGTAAAGGAGGTTGGCGCTTATAGTTACTCTGCTATTCAGAAAAGGAGTTTCAAATTCTGTGATGCTGACCAACATCTAGGGATCTTGAGTTACTTTGTAAACTACCATAGAACATAATAGCAGTTTTGACTGGATAAGGTAAATCATGAAGTAGCTCACTTCCTTCAACAGATACTTATTTATCTCACTGTTTACTGAGCACCTTGCACATATGATTAGCCACCAGGCTACACACGGTGTTCTACCCTGGAGACTCAAAGTCATGCTCACTGTCCCATGGAGCTTTCTGTTCAACAGTGATGACAATACAAAGAATCATCAGAAAAAGGCAAAATGGCATTTAGCTGATGGCTGACCAGGCAGGGTTTCATTAAAACAGTATTATTGGAGTTGTGTCTTAAAGAATAGTCTTTTAAAAAGCAGAGATACATTCTAGATGGAGGACATAAACAAGACAAGAAAAGCTAAAAAGCATGGAGCATGTTAAAGGATTGTGAATAGCCGGTTTTGTCTATAGTGCATGACAATTCATTCAATAAATATATACTGAATCTGTACTATGAACAAGGTTCAGTCTTGGACTCTTGGGATAAAGCAGTTAAAAACAAAACGTTGGATCATGCACTAATGGAGCCAACATTCTGAAGGAGAGAGATAAGCAATAGAAAAAAAAAATAGATCTATAATATAATGCAAGTAGTGAGAAGTGCTGCCCTTTTCAAGCTACCTTGTTCTCCTTACTGATGTTCTCCTGGAACTCATCAAGCAAGATCTTGCTTCAGGGCTTTGCATTTGCCATTCTCTATATCCAGAACACTCATTTTCAACACATTCACAGGCTATCTTCCCTCACCTCCTTCAGACCTCTATTCAAATAGCCCTCTCTCAGCGAAGACTTTCTTATTAAGCAGTAACCACCACTCTGCCCCAACACATCCTATCTCGCTTCCCTGCTTTGATTTTCACCATACAACCTATTTTCATCTGGCATGCTGTTTAATTTGTTTATTGACTCTCTCCACACTGGAAAGTAAGCTCCATGAAAGAAAGGGATTTTTGCCTATTTTGTTTAGTGTTATACTCTCAGCACCTAGGACAGTACCTAGCACATTCAAAAGATATTTGCAGTATGAAAAAATATAATGAAAAATAAATTAGGGTTAAGGTGGTTAAGTGAATGATGTGCTGCTCTTTTATGGGGAGGCTGGGGAAGACCTCTCTAAGGAAGTGGCATCTGAATAAAAACCTGAATAAAAGGAAGGAGCAACTCACGTAACTGTCTGAGAAAAGAGTTTCCCAAGCAGAGGGAACAGCAGGGGCAAAGGCAGGAGCATCCTGGCTGGAGCAGAAGAAGCTAAAGAGGAGAGTGATAGAATATGTCAAAAAGATAGCATGAGTCCCGCTAAGGATCTGGATTTTATTCTGAATGAAAAGGGAAGCTACAGAGGGTTTGGTTTTGTTTTTAGCAGAGTGGTGACACAATTTGACTGACTTCTATAAAACATCACCAGGCTCCAGTGTGGAGAATAGACAATAGCAAAGCAGGAAGAGATAGACAGTAGGAAGTAGGAAGTACAAAGTAGGAAGGCAGCACCAAGTAGTTTAGACTGGTGTGAGAGCAGTGGAGATGTACATTCCGGATGGCTTTTGAAAGTAGAGTTAACAGGATTTGCTAATGGAATAGATGGATGTGGTAAAAAGAGACCAAGGAGGAATTCAAGGAGTTGTCATCAACTGAGATGGGGCAGACTATGAAAGGAGCAAGTTGGGCAAAGGGAGGAGTGTTAGAAATGGAGAGTTAGTTTTGAAGCTCATACATTTGAAATGCCTTTTAAATTTCCAAGTGGAGATATATTGAGTGGAGAGTGGGATTTTTAGTCTGAATCTCAAGAGAAAGGTCACAGCTAGAAATATAAATTTGAATTTATCAGTGTATAGGTGGTATTTAAAACCATGGAAGAAGATCAGATCATCAAGAGGATTAGTGTGATTTAGACTAAAAGCCACTAACATTTGCATGATGTTTTACCATTTACCAAGCAATTCCACATCAGCTGGAAAATTGCAGGAGTTAAGATTACAAATCTAAGATGGGCTTGAAAAGTGACTGAAAGGCTAAGAGTAATATGAGAGAGAATGCTGACTGCACAGTGCTTTACAGATGATTGAATTTGGAGGATGAGGTTGTTAAAGACAGCCCCAGTTCCTTCATTTGAAGGGACTATAAATATGGGGAGGTGGAGAGGGGTCATGAAGAGGGATGATGATAGCTATTATTTTGAACACGGTGAGTTTCTGGTGCTTTAACACTATCCAGGTGACGTAGGAGGAGGAGGGTGCTCTTTGCCAAAGTCAAGCCCTATTTATCCTCAAAAGTCAGTTCAAACATTACTTCCGGGCTTCCCTGGTTGCGCAGTGGTTGAGAGTCCGCCTGCCGATGCAGGGGACATGGGTTCGTGCCCCGGTAGGGGAGGATCCCACATGCCGCGGAGCGGCTGGGCGTGTGAGCCATGGCCGCTGAGCCTGCGCGTCCGGAGCCTGTGCTCCGCAATGGGAGAGGCCACAACAGTGAGAGGCCTGCGTACCACAAAACAACAACAACAACAACAACAAAAACCATTACTTCCGCCAGAAAGTCTTCTCCTCCCAGTCTCCTTGGTCTGAGTCAGGGTTTTTCCTTTCTCATCGCCAACTCCACACACTTAGGATTGCCTGCTTATTTGTCTGTGTCCCACTGAGTTCCTTAAAGAGAGGGATTTTATCTTTCATGCTTGTGACCTCAGCACATTGGACAGTGCCTGAGATGGATGGATGGATGGATGGATGGATGGATGGATGGATGGATGGATGGATAGCAGCAATGAGAACCCAACTGAAGCTGTTTACATTAGTTTACAGTAAAGACAACCAGTGTGGTTTTGTGGAGCTCAGAATGGAGAGGGCAGAAAGTACACTAAAAGTCAACTACAGCTTGATCTCAAATAGCATCTGTTCTGTATGAAGTATTTTTCAGGTCACCTGGCCACCAGATTGAGACATAAAAATATGAAATATTCATCACACTGAAAGACTTGGTGACCAAATCAAGTTCTCTAGATGTTTGGGGATGAAATTAAGTATATTAAAAACTGCTCTCTGAAAACTTTTCCTCTGTTTTAAGAATGGGATGAAGGCATTTACTAGAAAAATGAGAACTTTTGCATAGACTACTATGTTCAGCATCTGGATATAAAGTGGAAGACAGCTATGCTCACCACTGTACCACCAACACAGAGCTGAAGTTAATGCCTTAATGACTTGAACCCTGGACCATCACATTTAAAATGACTGATCCTCTATTTACTAAGCTACTCAGAACAGATGTGTTGTTTAAGGGTATGAACTTGCAATGATTAGTAAGTAAATCCTTGAGATCTAATGCAAGTATAGTGAATATAGACAGAAACATTGTATGATATTATCAAACTTTCCAAGAGACTAATTCCTACCTTACAAGAATTAATGAGAATTAATACATATAAAGTGATTAGTCCAGTGCCTGACACAATAAATTTTAGTTATCATCATCATCATCTTTGGTTATTTGTGATAAGCACACTTCCCAACTGAGATCAGGCAAAAACCCATTCAAAAAGCAGGAAGTTGGGCTTCCCTGGTGACGCAGTCGTTGAGAGTCCGCCTGCCTATGCAGGGGACATGGGTTTGTGCCCCGGTCCGGGAAGATTCCACGTGCCGCGGAGCGGCTGGGCCCGTGAGCCATGGCCGCTGAGTCTGTGTGTCCGGAGCCTGTGCTCCGCAACGGGAGAGGCCACAACAGTGAGAGGCCCGCGCAAAAAAAAAAAAAAGCAGGAAGTTAAATTTTGTTATTCTTTTCCAAGTGACTTTAGATAATATGCTTTTAGTGAAGAAAACCTGTAAATGCATAGCAGAACAGATAGAAGGTTTGTAAGGCAGTTACTCCCAGGTTTGTGACATTTCCATGTAAAATATCTTTGCCATGTTCCCTGGGGAATTAATTCTTCTCTTGATGCTAAATCACAGCTCTGTATCCACTATGGTTTAAATGTGGAAAGTATAGAAAATAGCTTATTCATATCAACTTCCCCCTCCCCCATTTTTGATGTTTTTGATCAGTATTGATTTTCTACCTATGAATAAGCTTCATATTAATTACCTGTGCCACCACAGACTGTAAAGGACATCTCCTAAGCTCTCTCGTTACACGTATAAAAATTCATAGATAGGTACAACATGAAATTTCACATTATTTATGGTGTTACGTTCAGCCATTTTTTCAATCAGAAGTCCCTAAACTTTTTGATCCTTGATTGTCTTTGGCAGTACGTATAGTGAAGCCTGTAGATCCTTCTCGGAATAATATTTCTAAATGCATAAAATAAAATATGAAACTATCTGTGATTTTTATGGGTAACAGAGTCATAGCGTCTGCTATGCTACTGTTGTTTGTTGCAAACATGTATTATTGAAGGAAATGCTATATTTCTGTTAGAAATAGCTGAAAATAAAGATGAATTTTTTTTCTCGTCCAAGTCCAAAGACCACTCTGATAAAGATCCCTGATGTAAAAGAAAAATTTGTCACTATGTGATGAATATACTAAAGCGCAAAGTTGCTACCCTGTTTGATTAAATACTGTTGTTTTTATGTACCTTTGAATTGTATTAAATTTATTTTTGCTGTTTAAAATACTACACCCACGTTATAGAAAAATAAGAAAACAGAATTAGAGGAATCACCTATAATACGCCCGCCTTTCATATTCTCTGCTAGCATTTTCATGTGCTTCTTTCCAGTTATTTTGTAACTGCCATCATCGTATTATGTATGTAATTTTGTATCCACTTAAAACTAAACGTTGTATCATGAGCATTTTCCATGTTGTCCTACAATGTTTACAGCCACAGTTTTCATGATTATGTGATATTTCTTATCTTACTTAGCCATACCGTTCCTACTAAATAGCAACATTTTTTGCTACTATGAATAACATTGTTTCATAATGGGTGCTACTGTGATAAATTTAACTACTTCATTAAGTGAGCAACCAATTAGAAGTTATGATATGTATTAAGGGTTTAGAACTTACCATACACTATTTTACTTTAATCATCACAGTGAGCCTTCTCTTTTTTGTTCATAAGCTTTTTATTATTATTATTACTGTGACACAGTTTTAGATTTACAGAAAAATTGTGGAGATAGTTCCCATATACCCCACACTGAATTTTCCTTGCTGTTAACATCTTATTGTTAGTATGGCACATTTGGTACGTTGTATAAGCCAATAGTGATACAGTATTATTAAGTAAAGTCTATACTTTATTCACATTCCCTTAGTTTTCACCTCATCGTTTGTTTTGTTTTCTCCTGTCCCAGGAAAGGAATGCCCTGGGTGGTATCCAGGATGCCACATCACCTTTAGTCATCGTGCCAGGCCCCCTTAGGCTCCTCTTGGCTGTGGTAGTTTTTAGACTTTCCTTATTTTTGAGGATCTTGACAGTTTTGAGGAATACGGGTCAGGTATTGTGTAGAATGTTCCTCAGTTGGGATTCGTCTGAGCTTTTTCTCATGGTTTTACTGGGGTTATGGATTTTCTTGAGAAAGACCACAGAAGTAAAACACCATTCTTATCATATCATATCAAAAGCAGATACTATCAGCGTGACATCACTTGTTGACATGAATCTTTATCACCTGGCTAATGTCTTGTTTGTCAGACTTCTCCGCCATAAAAGTATTATTACCCCTTCTTTTCATCCTGCAGTCTTGCGAAAGAACTCATTTTGGGCACTGCACACTACCAAATGGAGTCACGCTCTGCCACCTTACACAGCCACATACGTTATTTGTAATTCTTCTGCATAGGAGATCTGTCACAAGCCTCCTTTAATGGATGAGAAAACTAAGATTGAGAGAGATTAGGGAAGTAGCCCAAGCTGCCTAGCCTTCCATGCCTATAACTGCTAGAGCTTACTTCCTCTCCTCCGCGGCACTGGTGTACTCCTTACCTAAATCTGCCTCTCTGTGCTGTGCCACGTGAGCCCTTCCCAAGCTCACTGGGCTGTTTGTGGCGGCTTAGCAGCAACTCCTATATTGGCCCATTTGGGGAGGTAGGTGTTCATTCTACAAATGGCATGTGTTCATTTGCAAATACCAACTTCCCTCTGATGTCTAAGCAAGTATTTCCAAAACCACCAGAAGTCACTCAATTTGGGAGAAGAAAGAGACAGACAAAAAAGACTGAAATGCTTCCTGCTTTGATAAATGCTATTCTGTGTATCTCAATTTATTGACTGAAAAAATATTTGTATGCAAAACACTATTCTAGGCATAAAGCATACCCCAGTAAATTAAATTAAGTCCCTGCTTCATGGAATATTTTAGTGAGAAAGCGAGAATATAAGGAAATAAATACATCCTTAATAGCATATCAGACATGACCGTAGCGGCTGCCTGTACAGTAAGGACCCAATATGGCAGCGGCGGTAGCAGTGGTAAAAGCAGCAGGAGGACCGGCCGCCCCATAGACCGCCCCCCGCGCACCACCCCACCGCTTCCTCTGCTGGGGTGCTCCTCCGGCCTGACTTCCCCTTTCTCCCATCTTTCCCGGCACCGCGGGAAAAACAGCGCAGGGCAGAGCAGGCAGGGAGGGCAGCCGCAGCCCGGACACGGGAGCCTCCCAGTCAGTTCAAGACCCGACATGAGGGAAAAGGGCCGTAGGAAGAAGGGCAGGACCTGGGCGGAGGCCGCCAAGACGGTCTTAGAAAAACATCCCAATACACCCATGAGTCATAAAGAAATTCTTCAAGTTATCCAGAGAGAAGGACTAAAAGAAATCAGACTCATTATCAAAATCCTATCAGTGAGTGACAAGTGAACACAGCTCAGGGCTCCCACTGATTCTGCATGAAGAAGTGGAACTTCCCCTCTTGCATGCCTGAATGCAAAGCTGCACACGAACTCCCGAGGTGAAGAGCGCATCTTCTCTAAGGTTCCAGGTAGAATGGGAGTGTATACTTTGAAGGAAGGTGTGCCGGATGGGGTGAAAGAGCTATCAGAAGGTTCAGAAGAAAGCAGTGACGGTCAGTCAGATTCCCAGAGTTCTGAGAACAGCAGCAGCAGCAGCAGTGACGGTGGCAGCAACAAGGAGGGAAAAAAGAGCAGGTGGAAAAGGGAAGTATCGTCTAGACTGTCACAACCATCCTCTCCTCAGTCAGGCTCCCCATCACCCACCATTCCAGCAGGTAAAGTCATTTCTCTGTCACAGGAGCACAGCAAGAAGGCACTAAAGCAGGCTCTGAAACAGCAACAGCAGAAGAAACAGCGGCAGCAGCAATGCAGGCCAAACACGTCCATCTCCTCCAACCAGCACCGCTCTCTGAAGACTGTCAAAGCAGCCAGTGACTCTGTACCTGCCAAACCTGCGATATGGGAAGGAAAGCAGTCTGACGGACAGTCAAGCAGCCCTCAGAACTCCAACTCTAGCTTTTCTCCTTCAGTTAAAGTGGAAAATCCTTTGCTAGGCCTGGGAAAGAAGTCATTCCAGAGGTCTGACAGGCTTCACACAAGGCAAATGGAAGAGGACTAAATGTGCCGAAATTGACGTTGAGACACCAGACTCCATTCTGGTTAATACAAACCTACGAGCACTAATCCACAAACACACCTTTGCAGTCCTTCCTGGAGATTGCCAACAGCGACTGCTTCTACTGCTTCCAGAGGTGGATCGACAGGTTGGTCCAGATGGTCTGATGAAGTTAAATGGCTCAGCCCTTAGTAATGAGTTCTTCACTTCAGCAGCCCAAGGCTGGAAGGAAAGACTTTCAGAAGGTGAGTGTACACCTGAGATGCAGGTGAGAATTCGACAAGAGATCGAGAAGGAGAAAAATGTAGAGCCTTGGAAAGAACAGTTCTTTGCAAGCTACTATGGTCAGAGTTCTGGCCTGAGCCTTGAAGATTCAAAGCAATTGACAGCTTCACCCAACGATCCCAAAGTAAAGAAAACCCCAGCTGAGCAACCAAAAGCCATGCTTCCTTCAGAGGCCTCTCCTGTCAGTACAGTCTCAGTAATTCCCCAGTTACTGTCTAAAGAAGAAGTACTACAGCTGCCATCACCAGTCAGGAAAGAAGAGCATGAAAGCCAAGACAAGATGCAGCCAAAGTCCAAATCCCCAGCACCCTTGCTTTCCTCAGCTCCCAGTACAGATGAGCTTAGCAGCGTCCCTCCCATCAAGTGCCCAAAGGATGAGGCTGTCTTGGAGCAAAAGCCAGTTGCCTCTGCTGAACAGAAGTCTGAGAAAGAGAATCATCTCACTACAACTTCAAGTTATAACAGAAATGAAAGCCAAGAAGCTTTAGTTACATCCCTGAGCAAACCCAAGAGCCCTGGGGTAGAAACAATAGTAGTGAAGCCCATAGTAGAAGCAGGTCTACGGGAGACCACTGTGAAAGAGCCTCCATCAGCTCTGGCTGATCACAGCCCAGAAAACCTCAAGAGGAAACCTTCTGTCACCCAAGAAGAGGCCCCTACAAGCTGGGAGAAGAGACCACGTGTCACTGAGGATCGCCAGCGCCAGCAGCCATTTCCAGTCTCCCCACAGCCCTTTCTCAGTAGAGGGGACAGGTTCCAGGTGCGGAAAGTACCACCTCTCAAGGTAAGAGAGCGGGAAGAATTGAAAAAGAAAGATGGTCTGAACACTAAGTGTTGGGGTGTACCTACTAATTTTTAAATAGTTGTATTTCTTAATGCAGAAGCAGTTGTGTATATTTGATATGCATGTAACTGTGGTCATACATGAGTAAAATTATTAAGAAACAGGCATTTAGAACTGCATCCTTATATGTATACATACAGCTGATTCACTTTGTTCTACAGCAGAAACTAAGACAGCATTGTAAAGCATTATATAATTATATAATGTAAAGCAATTATATTCCAATTAAAAAATCATAAATCAAAAAAATAGTATATCAGTCAGAAGCGCTGTGAAGACAAATAAAGCAGAATTAGGGAATAGAACACTCAAGGAAGGGCTGAGGTCAGGACATTTCAACAGAGACCTCAATGAAATGAGGCAAGGCATACCAGGCAGAAGGAACAGAAACCTCTAAGGGCCTCAGCTTGCACTGTGCTCGGTCTGTTGAGGAAGAGCAAGGAGGCCAGTGTAGCTGGGGGACATAAGTTAGGGTTATGGGGTTGGGGAGAGAGCAGAGGCTGGACATGGAGGACCTTGTGGGCCACAGTAAAGCTCCTGGATTTTGTTCTAAACATGATGAATAACCGTTTAGCAGAAGAATAAAGTAATAAGATTTATATTTTTTAAACACTGATCTTCTGGCTCCTGTGTTGAAAAGAGACTGTCAGCAGAAAAGGGAGAAGCAGAGAGACCAGTTAGGATACTACTAGAGTAGTCCAGAAAAGAGATCATGATTCCTGGGACTAGTGTAGCAGCAGTGGTGGTGGTGAGAGGAGGGTAGGTTAAGTACATACTTTGGAGGTACCCATGACTGGATAGATTTTTGGACCTTGAGAGTGAGAAAGGAGGAGCGATCAAAGATGGCTCTGAAGTTTTTGCCCTGGATGGTGGTTTCAATTACTGAGAATTGAAGACTCAGGGATAAGCAGTTTTATCCATATTAAGTTTGAGATGACTTATGGGACCTTCTGGTATTGAGTAAATAATTGAGCCTGAAGTTTTTAGGAGGGATTGTGCCTGGAGTTATAGATTTGGGAGAGAGTAATTGACATATGGGTGATGTTGAAATACACGAGATTGGATGAGATCATCCATGAAATAAGCATAACAGAGAAGAGAAACAGTCGCAGAAAAAGGATACAGATGAGGACACTAGAAGGAACAATCAGTAAGACTGAAAACCAGGAGAATGTGGTGTCCTGGAAACCAAGTGAAGGAATTTCTTGAGGGAGATAGTGATCAACCATGTGACATGATGCTAAAGAAGTTGAATAAGACCTCACACCTTCAGTGGTCATGTGAGATTCTCTTAACTTGGATAGAGGCTATCTTGCCTTCAACGGGTGAATACTGACACCAAATTTATAGCTTTCTTCCCTACATTGGCCTAAGAGACAAATAGAGGCACATATAGGGATGTATTCACATAGTGTAGTCGATCTTATGATTATAGTCAAAGTACACAAGGACTTACAGATCAAAAGTGGAAGCAGCTGGGAAAAGAAATAACAAAATCAGATTTATCAACATGATCTTTCTGATACTTTCTCTAACCAGCAGCATGGATACCATCCCTGAGCAATTGTTGCATTATTAAATAGCATGATCAACTGTACTTACATAAATATTAAAGTATTGTACAAAAACTAAAAGTCATAGAGAGGGAATAGAGAGGTATAGGTAGAAAGGCAAAGTAACATGAGGGTTATTATTTTATCTTTGACAAAAGATATTCAACAGATAAAATGGGTGATTGCCTTCTTTAAAAATAATAGTGTATTCTATTCTAATGAGCTAGAATAGTTGAAAATACATATATCCCATGCAGAAATATTATCCCAGAGCCTTGTTTACTATAATGCAGTATTTGGAACAAAATATCCATTCATTGGTCTCAGTAATTAAAGTACCAAAAGAACTTCATTAAATTCAATTCAACCTTTTAAGTTTGATTACCATATAACCAAAGAGTGTAAGTTCCTTAATCAGAGGAACCATGCCTTATACTCCTTCTAATGCTTAGCATGGTACTGAGCACATAATAGAGGCTCAATAAATACATAGTGGTTGGTTGGTTAGTTGGTTAATTGGTTGATTGGTTGGTTGGTTGTTTGGTGGGCTGCCTGCCTGGTTTGTTAGCTGATTGATGGCATTGTGGCAAGATTTCAGTGCCCACTACGTTAAAAAGAGAAAGACTGTATTTGCTAAGTGTTTCCAAACTTGTCCTAAGATCTTATGCCTTAGGCAAAAAGTATTTCCAAATGTGAAGTTTATTCATCCAACAAACATTATTGGTTCCTTATAGTATTAGACTCTGATATGAAAATGAATATGAAACACAGTACAGAATTAACAACTTTGGAGTTCCTAGGCATTGAAAAGATTATGGCCCTCATATGGAAATCAAAGTACAAATCATGCTAAATAATGAAACTAGGATGAGAACACCTGACAATGTTCCTATTTTTTCCTTGATGACGATTTTGATGCCCCCCTCCTTTCTTAGAATATATTAAAAATAAAATTCTTTCTCTTAAAATTCTATCCCCAAGGTACTATGCTTGTTCTATTGGTTAATTAAGCAATAATTGCACAGAATCTTCGCCCCTGGAAGCTCACAGTCTAGTGAGGGAAACACAAGTGTTAAAGTACAGTGTGGTAAGAATGATGCATAATTGAAATATTTACAACACACTAATAAAACATAGAGAAAATGACAAATATTGCCAGAGAATTAAAACATGGAACCTGGGAAAAGAGAAAGCATTAAAAAGAGAGATGCGTGTATTATCACAAAGAACTTAAACAGTACATAATTAATTTTGAATTAACATTATTCTGTTTATATTGATGTTTAATGGGAAAATATGAATAGTGGATTAAATTTGGAGCAAGGCATGATTTTATTATTTAAACATTATTTTTCGTGTAGCCTGTTATTACATTGTAATGTTAAATTTATGTACTGAATTTGCCTGTCTCATGGTAGAAGGATTCCCACTGAAATTATCCATCTCATGAAATGAACAAAGCAATGTTGGATTTACAGTCCTGGCACTGTTTCCTCTTCTGTTTATTTAGTGGCTTCATTTATTTAGGACAATAAACCCCCACTGAAAATTGAGCCACTTGGATTTATTCTGCACATTTATTTTAAGGAAAGGAAGATGGTATTTATAGTAGTTTCTTCTCTTTCTTGTATCTAAATGATAATTTGGATACCTTTGTTAAGTCTAGAGCACATCCTGATAGCAAGATGTTTTATACAACTCACCTCAAATCTGCAAACTGTGAAAATACTGTAGATTACTGATGCTTTTTTGATGCTGAATCTATCAAAAGTGTCAATTAGTAGTCACTCTACTTAAGATAGATTAGCTTCTATGTTATATAACAAAACATAACAGTCACGCATGCACACACACACACACACACACACACAACATTCTCTGTAAAAAATAAAATAACACTTTTAAATGATTGCTGTGAAACCAAAATTACTATTCTAACCTGTATGATTAATAGGAAGAAACTATATAGCTGTAGTCTACATTACAATCCTGCCTTATAGGCTTAGGAAATATATTGGTGAAAGTTCATTCAGGTAACTTTTGAGAACTACTTTAATTTGTTACTAGTCATTTATGCAGGTTCCCTTTATGACTTAGAAATACAAATTTTTGAAAGCTAAAACTTCTCATTGCTGTTTTAACCACGCCCTGTCATGCTGCCTGTAAAATACGGTAGGCTTGACCTCAAGTCTTAGAGATTGTCTGTTCCAGCCCCTTCATCCTTCCTTGGTCTACTTGATATGCTTCTCCTCCATTAGACCCAATATTTCTACTAGGTGCTGACTAGACACTCCACCTTGCAAACACCGTACATTCATCCTGCCCCTCTCCACAACTTCTCTGCTTCCTGAATTCTCAGTCTAGCCTAATAGCATGATTGTGGACCCCATTTCTCAAACTAGAACCTAAACATTGGTTCCCAAAACTTCTCCTTCTGTCTTAACTCCATATTCAATAAGCTTTGACAATTCCTCTTCAGAAAACTGCTCCTTTCTTAGCTTGGTTCAGGACCTCATTGTCTGTTACCTCAGTCAATGCACTAGCAATTCTAAGCTGCAGTCACACCCTAACTTTACTTGCAGACTTATCTTTAAAAAAAAGCTGATCATGCCACTTCCCTCATATAGATCTCTCAGGATTTATAAAACAGACAAAACAATTCCTTAGCTTGGAATACAGTATCTTGCACTCTAAAGTCCCAGTGTACCGTTGCAGCCTTATATGGCAGTAATTTCATTCCACCTACATTGAACTCTCTCAGCTTCCCTTTCACGAAACCTGTCTACTTGGGTATAAAACCCACATGAGCTCCGATGTTCATGAATTGTGCTTGCTCCTTTCATTTTTATAAAATTTTTATTTCTTTCACTTTTATGAAATTCATGTATTTATTTTTGGCTGTGTTGGGTCTTCGTTGCTGTACGTGGGCTTTCTCTAGTTGCGGCGAGCAGAGGCTTCTCTTCATTGCGGTGGCTTCTCTTGTTGCGGAGCACGGACTGTAGGTGCCTGGGCTTCAGTAGTTGTGGTGCAGGGGCTTAGCGGCTCCGTGGCATGTGGGATCTTCCCAGACCAGGGCTCGAACCCACGTCCCCTGCGTCGGCAGGTGGATTCTTAACCACTGCACCGCCAGGGTAGTCTCCCTGCTACTTATTCTAAACCAGTTATGTCAACAATTTCATACTTTTCTTCATCACCAATTCCTGATTGCATTTCTTCCTGACCCCATGATTCTTATTCTAGTTCCCTCTTCATCTTCTTGCTCCTTTAGAACCAATTCTTGGTTCTTCTCCATCTCTGAGCTCTGGCTTCTCACCTTCCTCTTGGCCATTCCAGCATATAGCTTTCCTATAAATACTTCCCCTAGAACTCCCAGGATGCTTCACCTCAACACAGATTTTCATAATAGTCATCATCTCCTGATTTACACTAATCCTGCAAGTGAAACCCAGACCACGCCTTGACTTTGCACCAGGTAGAAAGAATGCCTCGCCTCGGAATTCCTTTCCCTCTGCCAGATTCTTTCTCATTAATGACACAAGCAACATGTCAGTTCTACTATGACACCTTCCCTGAATTCTTGAGATAGTAATTTGCGACCTTCCTTATATACTCCCAAGATATCTCATCATATATTCTATATAACACCTACCCTTTTGTATTGTAAAATAGCTGGCTCCCTAGTAGCTGTTAAACTTCTTGTGGACAAGGATACTATCTTAATGAAGCATGGATATTTCAAATCTCCCTTAAATCCTTTTAAAATATGAGAGGGAGGAAGAAAGAGGGAGAGAAAAAAAAATTGTATTCCTTTTAGTATACAGAGTGGCTTTCATTTTTCTTTTTTACCTTGACCACAATAAGCAATACATGTTACACCAAGAACTCAGTACACAGTCACACACATATGCAGACGTACATATACACACACACAAAAACTGATATAAAAAGTTTCAGAGTACTTAGTTTACTAATGCAGTGCACTATATTCCATTATTTTTAACATTCATGTTGACTACTAAATTGATTTTGAGAGCAACAGTGTATTGGAATTACTTAGGGGTCTTTTAAAAAAAATGGATCCATGCTTGAGTTCCAGCCCTAGAAATTCTGATTTAATTGTCATGAGTTGTGACCTGGACTTAGAAATTTTTAACAGCTGTCCAAGTATTTCTAATCTGCAAGCTAGGGAGTGGACTGCAGAACTGGAACCCTGCTACTCAGACTATGACCCATGAACCTGAGAGTTTGTCAGAAATGCAGAATCTTGGACTTCACTGATCAGATGTCCTGATCAGAAACTGCATTTTATCTTAAGTCTTATAAAAATTATTTAAAATAGTACTGTATATATTTAAGGTGTACAATATGATGTTCTGTAATATATATATAAACAATTCAAGTCATATATATAACTATATGTATATGAATGGATTACTACAATCAAGCTAATTAACATATTCTCCCACATAGTAACCTTTTTTTTTTTTTTTGGCTGCTTAGAATTTCCGGTATTTTTTAAAAGTACTTGAAATTTAAGGTCAGCATTTTACTAAAGTAAGGCTACTCTGGAGATGGAGCATATTTTAACAACAAAAACAACATACATTTGATTTGGCAGTGTGGCATAAAAGAAAAAAGCTTATTTAAGGTTCGATATAGTTTTGGCTGATAGTAATAATACAATTTAAATTTTAAAAGGAGATATTTTTGTCTTTAAAAAAATGCACCATTGGGGCTTCCCTGGTGGCGCAGTGGTTGGGAGTCCGCCTGCCGATGCAGGGGACACGGGTTCGTGCCCCGGTCCGGGAAGATCCCACATGCCGCGGAGCGGCTGGGCCCGTGAGCCATGGCCGCTGAGCCAGCGCGTCCGGAGCCTGTGCTCCGCAACGGGAGAGGCCACAACAGTGAGAGGCCCGCGTCCCACAAAAAAAAAAAAAAAGCACCATGTTCCCCACTTACTTTTAAATTGAGATAAAATTTATATAGAGTGAAATGCACGTAACTAGAATGTACAATTTGATCTGTTTAAAGAAATATACCCATATGAGGCCACCAAAGTCAAGATATTAAATATTTTCCTCCTCCCAGTGTTCTCGTGTCCCCGTATAAGCAATCTGCATCCCACATAGGCAAATCGTGCTCTTTGATCACCATAGATTAGATTTGCCTGGTCTGGAACTTCCCGTCAATGGAATCTAAATATATAAATGTATCTATATTGTTGTACATATCAGTAATTTATCATTTCATATTTCTGAATAATATTCCATCACATGACTGTGCCTCAATCTGTATATTATGAATATAGCTGTTATAAACATTCTTGTCCATGTACAAAAGAAAAGAACAAAAAAAGACACTGCATTTTAACAAGCTCTCCAAGTGATTTGTAAGCACATTAAAGTTTAGGAGGCAGTGTTCGGCTTAGAAGACAGGAAGTCACTTAAACATAACGGTTAGAAGTACAGGCTGTGGTGACCATGGGCAAGGCACTCACCTCTCCATGCTTCGGTTTCCCCATCTCCCAAACAAGCACATAACAGTATTATTTCCAGTAACAGTGACAGTATCCTCTCCATAGGGTTTCTGTGAGGATGAAATCAGATAATTTATATTAAAGATTCTTCACAAAGCCTGGCACATAGCTGGGCACATAACGTGAATAAAATAAGCATCATCTATTTGTATTATCCCCAGTGCCAGCAAAATGACTGGCAGATGGTATGCATTCAAAAGTTGTGCTCTTCACTTATGGAAATGGAGACTCAGAGAGGCAAAGTAATTCACTAAAGCTTTGTAACTTCTTGACCAAAAAGCTAGGAATACAAAGGAGTTCTAAGAATAGACCTGGATTTCTTTCGATACCTCATCCAGTCTGTCTGCCCCGTGGCTAACAGTTTCTAATTTATAAAGTTTCGGTACTTATTGGAGTGCAAGTTTCACTAAACATCTCTGTGTAGTTTCATGTACTGAAATAGTGGTTTCAGTGAGTTTATTTTGCCCTGGCTCATAAAAGCTATTTTGGAAATTATCAGAGTTACTTGCAGGCTATTAAGCCATTTAGAGGGTCCACAGCCAGTTGGGCAAAACATGTTTATCCTCTGGCATCTGCCCATATCTATCAGAATTTAAACTGTAAAGTGTGCTTTGTAAAATTGTAAATCATTTTAATCTTAGTGTGTATTTTCTACACTTATTTTTGGAGCGTAATTCAGAACATGATTTTGCCCAGAGAATTTCCTGGCCATTAGCTTAAGCAGTAACGGTTTTGCGGGGGAGGTAGGTCCCTTAATTAATGGACACACCAGTGGTTGATTCTGCTCCCATTTTCATGATGAGCTGCCAGATTTCTCCAGTGATAACCAGACCACAATTGGAGTGAAAGTAGAACTCATGTACTGAGCGAGTGATCTGCTCCATAGCTCAGGGAACTTTTTATTCCCTTTTGCCTGAAAAATCATGTTTGAATCAACTGGGGAAAGAATACATGAAGAGAATATTACTGCTTCAGAAGATCAGCCAGATACTGATAAACACATTTTATTGACTTCTGGCCAAATAAGCATGACCGGCTTCTCCAGACAGAAAACGAAGGATTCTCAGAAGATGAGCTGCACTTTGCTTGGCCCAATCAGGGACGGAGGGGAGCAGAGAGAAGGGGACACAGGAAGAAAGGTGTATTTGTCAAAAGTTCCCATGGATAGAGCAGCCTAGATTGGATAGCAGCTTAAGAATAAAACTGCACAGTTCTCTAATTATTTTAAAATAGAATTGGCTATTTTTCAGTTTTAA
This sequence comes from Delphinus delphis, assembly GCF_949987515.2. Classification (NCBI taxonomy): domain Eukaryota; kingdom Metazoa; phylum Chordata; class Mammalia; order Artiodactyla; family Delphinidae; genus Delphinus; species Delphinus delphis. The sequence goes on along the minus strand of NC_082691.1, from coordinate 22,732,511 downwards.
AATGTCAAAAGAGAACTAGAAATTGGCTCTTCAAAAGTACATTTAGTTGGCAAGAGAGTCCAGGCTGAATATCAGGCTTAAAACTGCAGCAGCCAGTGAATTATATCCTAAATTAAATGACCCTCAGGGCATCTTAGCTGCAGCTAGGACCTGAAGAAGAGAGAAGCCAGGTAGGAACCAATGAACCTAAACTGATAAGCATGAGCCAGCAGAAAGGAGCCTGACCCATGGTCCCTTGTGCAGATCCCTCTGAGTGGGGAGAAAGTCATAGTGTCTGTGTCTCTCTGTGTGTGTGTGTGTGTGTGTGTGTGTGTGTGTTTGCGCACATGCACTGGCTCGTGTGTGCGCCCGTACCTGTGTCCAGAGTGTTCCCTCCCATCGATGCTACAGTTATAGTTTAAGTGAATACAGACACAGTGCAGAAGAAATTCTTGCTCTATTGGTTCCAAGGGCAGGAGCTGTCATTAACTGAAAGAGACAGTGCTTAACTACTATCAATAAGGAGATTGAAAACTGAAAAGCCTAAGACTCACTTCACATAGGGCACATGAAGGAGTCATCAAACCCAACAGCAGTCCTTAAACACCAGCTGAAAAATGGTGAGTTTGCAGGCTTCAGAGTTGCTTCTGGGAGAGCTGACAATTTCAGCTGGAAGCAGAGTGCTCTCTAGGGTAGGGCAAAGTGTAGTAATGCCCAGGATAGTGTGGGAGATTTGGAAGAGCTCCATGATGCTGCAGGAGTAGGTAGTAGATGGTGATTTTGAGCAGCTATCTCCTTTGGGGAGAAGAAAATTCCTCCTTTAGTTAAACCCAAGGCTCATTGCTGTATGACCCACCCACAAATACCCCCTTCACAAAAACAAATTTGTGGGTACTGAGGGAGGTGGTGGTTAATGGTAGACACCAAATATGTATACATCTACTTTAAATCCAGGAAAGAATAGGAAAGAACCACTGAACTTCAGCTTTTCCAGTTTATAACATATTGTCTATAAGAGACGTGCAAAATGCAGGAATCTGTTTCAGATTTCCTAAGAGGATCATCCTACCTGAGTTCAAATATATCTGACGATGAGGAAGTGAAGGGCGAAAGGAAATGTGTATTTATTTAATGCTCACTAGGTGCCAACGTATAAAATGTTGTTTAATCCTCCTCAGAGTCCTATGAGATGTAGGTATTATTATCTCCATTTAAACAGGTTAGATTCGATTGAGACATTAAATAAGTTCCAAGGACACCCAGCAGTTAAGTGGTGGAACCAGTTATGTAGGACTCTTAATTCCATTCCTTAAAGCCTTGCTACACTGTGGACAGTCATGGACCACAATAATGGCATCTCTGGAGCTTGTTAGAAATAGAGAATCTCAAGTCCCACCCCAGACCGACTGGATCAAGAGTTGCTTTTTAACAGTTTTTAACAGGTGATTTATAGGCACATTAAAGTTGGGAAGCACTGCTCTAAAGCTCTGAAACCCATTGTCTTCCCACCGCTCCCTAAGTGAGATGGTTCGCCCCATTATGGCAGAGCCATAACTATTAAAGGGTCTTCCTTAACTTGAATCAAAGTCTCCTTCCTGGTAACCTATACCTGACATCCTTCAGGGAGTCAACAGGTGTCATTTTTTCGTATTTCATTTTCATTTTCTAAAATCTAAACTCAACTCTTAGCACCTATTAAATTTCATCTGCTGGTTTCAGTCTATTTTCAGTCTAAGATCCTTTTGAATCCTGATTCATTTCTCCCAGATTTATAATTTATATATCTAATGGGCATACTTTCTTGTTATTCATATGATCTATTGGTATTTTTTTAAATTCTGTATATACATACACATACATTAAATGCAATTACTCATAGAGTCCAATGGCATGGTGACATTAATCCATTTATGAATTTATGTGGGTTCTGCTATTCAAAAACCTATAAATGGTGGTTGCCAGGAACTGGGGGGAGGGTGAAAAGGGGAGGTATTAGAGCATACGAAGTTTCAGTTATACAAGATCAATAAATCCTAGAGATCTACTGTAGAGCATAGAGCCTATAGGTAACAATGCTATGTTGAATCCTTTAAAATTTACTAAAAGAATAGAACTTATGGTAAATGTCCCTATCACAAAATAATAATAAATAATTTTCTGTACATAAGAATAGTAAATAAAGAGGAAACTTCTGGAGATGATGGATTTGGATTATGGCATAGTGATGATGGAGGTGATGGGTTCACAGGTGTACACATCTCCAAACTCATCAAGTTGTATACATTAAATATGTAAAGCTCTTTGTATGTCAATCATACCTCAGTAAAGTAGTTTAAGGAAAAACTATAAATTATCAGAGGTATTTTCCAGGTCATACTTCTCTAACTTACCTCCATCAAGAGTTTTTTGTTAAATGTCTTGCTAAACTCAAAATGCTCTATGTCTATGGAACTGTTCTAATAACCTTATAGCATAGAGGAAATAACGTTAACTAAGATTGATTAATTTTTAGTCATCCCATGTTGGCTTCTAGTAATTATTCATTTCTTTTCAAAGTGCTCATGAATAACTTTTCTAACGCGGTTCTAAAAGGGTAACAAATGTTATTTACCTGTTTGCAGTTTCTAGAAACATTTTCTCCTTTTTAAAAATGGGCCACCTGCCTGGCTTTCATGTTCCAAGATTTCTTCCATTCATTCTCATTTCTTAAAGAATTCGCACTGTGAGTTCTTTCAAGAGTTTAAACCTGGAATACTTGGAATCAGAAGATGTGGGTCTGGTACAGGCTTAATTGCTTAAACAACAGGCTTAATTGTTTGAGCAACAATCACTTCATCTTTTCTATACAATAGACACAGTCATCTTCCCGATAAGAGCTGGCATGTGGGAAAGTATTATATAAACTATGAATTGTGTATAGTACTATTGATAGTATTTGAAAAACTTTAGAATATAATCAGTATCCTAGAAATGTAAAACTCATTTCGTGGTTGATACTCTCTTACTTTAATATACCCTGTCCTAGTTCTGATACCACCTGGAGTCTTTATGCCAAATTCTTTCCAGAGGCCAATGAAGCAATGCTACTTATCTTGCCATGACCTTCCTTTACGACAAAGGTTGGCAAACTATGACACATGGACAAATTTGGTCCACTGCCTGTTTTTGTAAATAAAGTTTTATTGGAACAGTCAAACACATTCCTTTCCACGTTGTCTATAACTAGTTTTGTGCTAGAGTGGCAGAGCTGAGTAGTTGCTACAGAGACATATAGCCCATTAAACAAAAGATACTGTCTGGCCACTTCCAGAAAAAGTTTGCTGACCCCTGCCTTAGACTATAAGCTTTAGAAAAGGGAGACTGTGGATATATAATTATTATATAATTATATATAATAATTCCTACTTCAGCTCTGTGCTTGATTAGGTAGGAAATAAATTCATTTTTAAATAATTCCTTTAACAGAATTTTGTGACCTAAATGAAATCTTATTCTAAAACGGTGCAAAAGGATTTGATAAAGCTGGATTAGGATATTTAGCTAGAAAATCCGTGTTGATCTAATTTTGAACCGTGTTCAAAAAAAAAACAAAAAAAGGCGAATCCATAATGCTTCTGTTTGATTTTCAACCTTAATAAGTCCCAGATATTAAACAAAAATGTATCTTTTATGATTTGATGCTCATGTCAAACTGAGCATCAAATCCCATTGCCTGGCAAAGTACATATTAGTGGAAATAATGTAGCAGGTTAGGCTGAATCCCAGCTTTACCGTAAGATATGCTCTGGATTTTCTTTTAAAATAATTTTTCTAGCCAATGTGTTTTCATAATATTTGAAGATTCTAAAATTTAAGTACAGAGAAAAAGTTATCCGAAATTAAGAGTCTCGAGAGTCAAAGTCTGAAACCACTTTGTTTTCTGGGCCTTTTTCAATAAAGAATTTCAGGACAAAGTACATGTTATTCTGTACGACAGTCTGTTAATTGTTTCCAAGAGAATAATAACAAGCTGTCCTTGAAAAGAATGGCTGGCAGTGTAATTAGTTCTAGAGACTTTCAGATAGCATTTGCCAAGAAGCAAGGTCAGTCCGATAATATGTCAAACACATCCTTTATAACCTGAAGAAATAAAATATACCTATAAATTATGAAGTGCTTGGTGGCTGAGTGGCCTGACCACTGTTTTTAAATGTTCTCATTAGCATTTAATGTCTATAATAAATGACTAAATTTTGTGCTTCTCTGAAAGGATATTTTAAAATTCATGAAAGCAATACCCTCCAGATTGCATGGGAGCGAACAGCTATGAAATTCTTCTGTAGAATCATGAACTAGCTTGAGTTGTACTCAGATAACCAATTAAATCATGTCTCAGAGTCTTCTATAGAATATGTGACTATTCCAAAGTGGTTATTGCTATAATTTGTAGTATCTGTAATTGGCCTAAAAACAATAAATCTGTTCCAGCAGAGTAACCCCAAAGACCTCAGTTAAAGTGAACATAAATAGAGGAAATTGATGAAAAATATACCCTTTTCTGAATGCTAAAACTGAAGAATAATTATTTTTTACCTTTCACCTAAAAATAACCAGGTTCTTAACCCAGCATTAAATAAATGTCTCAATGCCACAGTGCAATACATGTTTAACATTTAACAGATGAGTAAACTAAGATTGTATCTAAAACAGAGAACAAGAGAAGAATTTAAATACAAATACACACACACAGTATACAGCATGGTGTGTCACTTGCCTACAGAGCAGTAGACTTAGGCATACTAGTTTGTCTACTCGGGGTGGCTTAAAACAGCCCCTGGGGAAATGTTTTTAGACTATATCTAATCGAAATTATTCAGACTTAAGCTGTATCTCTGTGTGTTTAACTGAGAGATCTGATGCCACAATGTGAGTCAATAGGAGATATAACCCCAGGACTAATGAATTGTGATTAAAATCAAAGAATGTGATTTTATGCAAGATTTATGCTGCATTAAATAAGTAAAGGAGGGAAAATTTGTGTGAAACCACCTCCCCTGTCACATATTCCCTGCCCCAGTCACTGACCACCACTCTAATCTTCATTTTCCTTCAATAAGTTTAATAAATGAATTTAAATAGATAGCACTGTGTAGTGTCAGAAATAGGAGATCAGAACTACTCTTTTCAGTTAAGTTTGAGCTTTGATCTCTATATCAGTGTTCTCCAGAGAGACGGAACTGGTAGGAATTCGCTTATGAAAATCTTGGTGCCTCACAAATTGGAAATCCTTAGGGCAGTCGGGCAGGCTTCAGACTCTGGGACAGGAGCTGATTCTTCAGTCTTGAGACAGAATGTTTTTTCCCTCAGGGAAACCTCAGTTTTGCTCATAAAGCTTTTCAGTTGATTGGATGATGTCCACCCAAATTATCAAGGATTGTCTCCTTAAAGTCAGCTGATTATAGATGTTAACCACATCTACAAAATCAATGCCAAGATTAGTGTTTAACTGAATAACTGAGTACGATAGCCTAGCCAAGTTGAAACAAAGCTATCATAGTCTCCTTATGAAAAGAAAAAAATCTTCCACATCTGTTTGAGTAGTAATCTCTTCTTTAGTTTGTATTCCTTAAGAGAGTTTATAAAAATCATGTAGATCCAGATATACAAAACCCAAGATGAGGAGTTTGGACAATTATTGAATGACACAATATTTGAATGACAAGCTTTGCTTGTCTGAATTAGTGGGGCAGACAACCTCAGTGCACTAGACATCGTTTCTCTGCTAGTCCCAAACCTGGCCTTGAGGAACAGCAGTGCCATGAAACCACCAGCTAATTAATGGCATTCTGTGTGATGACAGCATGGAAAACTGAGAAATCTTTTTTTTTTTTTTTTTTTTTTTTTTTTTGCGGTACGCGGGCCTCTCACTGTTGTGGCCTCTCCCGTTGCGGAGCACAGTCTCCGGACGCGCAGGCTCAGCGGCCATGGCTCACGGGCCCAGCCGCTCCGCGGTATGTGGGATCTTCCCGGACCGGGGCACGAACCCGTGTCCCCTGCATCGGCAGGCGGATTCTCAACCATTGCGCCACCGGGGAAGCCCCTGAGAAATCTTTAAACGCAAGATTTTCGGGGGGGGAGACTATAATTTCCCATCACTGCCCTGCTCCCCAAGATAACCATCTCTCACCCTACTTTGCTGCGATAATGAATCAAGTTTCCTCATAAATGAAGGTGAAGGTAAAATTTTATTATTGCTTGCACTCTACTTTTTTCCCCCTCTAGAGACAGAAAAAAAGAGGATATTCTTTCTTCACTCTGAAGCTAACATTCTACCTAAACTTTCAAATTCACATCCTCTGATCCTTATCTAATATCTTAAGTTTCTCTTTCCCACTTTTTCCTCCTCTTTTCTCTGCCAGATGCTTTCTCCTTTTAGTTACTTTTCTATGTATTTCCTGCCTTTCCCTACCAGACTTCTTAGTAGTAGGTAGGCAACCACTGCATCCATTTTCCCAGCACTCCCTCTCTCTCCAATTTCCTATACTATTATTTCTACCCTCAGTAGCCTACTGAAACAAAACTTGGAAATGTCTTTAGGGTTCGCCCACTTGGTGAAATCAATGGCCACTTCCCACTCTCCTTCTCTCCTTCACTGGCTTCTGTTCCCTGGGAGTACCCCTCCCTAGCTAACACCCATTTCCCAAAACGTTTTGCACCTTTGGACAGCTCTTCTTTGGCTAGCTCATGCTTTCTTAAAATGTTGCCTGGCTACTAATTTTTGCATTCAACAAATATTCTTGAGCTCTTACTCTGTGCCATTACTGTACTGGGTGCCAACTAGGTAAATGAGAAATAAGGATAGCTATCTTCTGCATTACTCCAAAGAAAAGGGGTAAACATTTTCTGTTTTTTAATGTTGTTTTGCATTGTGTTTTTAAGAGCACCGGTTATTTTTAATATTTCACTGAAATACTGAGAAGGAATCATGTACTTATCCATGGTAAATATATGCTAGTTTTCTTTGCTAGTTTGAGATATAGTTCATAATATTTTAAGGTTAGGGACTATGTCTTACTCATCTTTGGATCTTCTGAGGCCTTTCCAGAGCACATGATAGGGACCCCATAAATATCTATTAAATGGATATTAAAACAACAGAATTATTGTATGGTGCGTCAAAATACATCAACCTAATGGGGGTTACACTGGTTGATTCATGCTGATTAAAAACTCTAAGTAGTTAAATTCGTGAAAATAGAACTAATTAATTACTCCTTAATAAAAACTTGAGGTTGAAAACTCATTTTAACTAGAAAATCCATAGAGAAATAAGAAAAGAATCTGAGAGTGAAAGCTTAGGACCTAGGCCTCTATAGTAATTACTCCAAACTTAGTATCTCTAGCCCCTTACCTCTGTGTCTGCATGTGCCCCTCCCCCTTTCACTAGAATTTACCAAGAATAAATCAATATTTATCTTCTCTCCTACAGTAAATCTTTACCCACACCAATAACATGATCATTTTCACATATTACGAGGTTAACATGTTTCTCAATATTGAAAATAAAGACATTATTGTATATTTTGTATACATAGGCTATACAAGATAGGTCATAATTATAGTTATCTTTTGCATGTATTGATTCAGTCAATCACAGTAAAGTTACTATCAAGATTAATAAGTATTAGTGTGTTTTTTCTGATTTAAAAAAAGAAAAGTTCATGAGAAAAATTTGGCTGAACAAAGAAAAATATTTAAATTAAGTGAAATAGATGCTGAAGTTTATTTCAGTATTCCCTTTGTCTTTGCAAAAAACACAAAACTCTGCCTCTTAGCTCTAATCCTTTCTTCACAAAACAGGTAGATGCCTTGTCATATTTAAAATGATAATTGCATGTTTAGTAGGTGAATAAATTTAAGAACCTGCAATCAAACCTATAGGGAAAGAGAAATGGAACTAAGACAAAAATTAGATAAAAACATTTCATGGTATAAAATATTTGATATAGTTTCAATTTCCTACCCTTTCAGAGCTAAGTCTAAATTTTAATTAATTTTTTTCCAATATACTGACTCAAGTATTTTATGCTGAAGGAATTATTGAAAAATTGGCTAGCAAACTTTTGATGTAGTAATAAATATTTATGATCTGATGACTATATTTTTATATTATTCATTGGCTAAATCCTTAGATCTCTTGCTTCCATAGGCCAGTAATTAGGGATGTGAAGTGTGACATTATGCTGTCTCTGTGCCAGTTTCATGAGTAGAATTCATAATGGAATGGGTAACAGTCACATCATTGATTATTGTTTATGTAGAAAAGTTAGCGTGTCTGTGTAATGAATATTGGAAATAGAGCATACCAAAAAAAAAAAAAAAGATACTACATAGCTGTTTCAAATGTTCTAGACATTCTAAGGAAACTGATTCCTTTACAGTCAGCTAATGAGCTAATTGGCCTTCCATATTTGGGTCCATTAAAATTATCCACCCTGATTTCAGTTAAATGGGATCCACAATCCTCTTCCTAGTAGTTCTTCTGCCTTCTAGAATTCATGCAAACCAAACTTTCAAAGCGTAAGCATCTTATAAAATACCTTAAAATAATTTTTATTTTTTTCTTTCTTGGACTTATTAGATGTTTATGACCTCAAAGTTGCATCCCCAGTGATCTTCTTTGGTAGCTTATCATTTTGTCTTTGTTTTTATTTGCTCCCTTTAACACTTAGGTAAGCTGACGAGCCTACTTAAATATAGGTAATTCTGTCACTGGGTGATTTGTGAGTAAAAACAAGGCTTACATCACGATAAAATATCATGTATGTTTCCATTATGCCAAAATATCTATTCAATTCAGGTAGTCAAAAATGTGAAGTGAGGGCTTCCCTGGTGGCGCAGTGGTTGAGAGTCCGCCTGCCGATGTAGGGGACATGGGTTCGTGCCCCGGTCCGGGAAGATCCCACATGCTGCGGAGCAGCTGGGCCCGTGAGCCATGGCCGCTGAGCCTGCGCGTCTGGAGCCTGTGCTCCGCAACGGGAGAGGCCACAACAGTGAGAGGCCTGCGTACCGCAAAAAAAAAAAAAAAAGTGAAGTGAGGGTAAACAGAATTTCAAATGATTAACTGTACTCTGTGTCTTAAGAAGTGCCAAGTAAATAGATGAAATGAATCATGGAATTTCATAAAGTTATATAACGAAACATCCATGTAGTTAGAAGACAATCCTAAAAGTAACCCCAAACACACTAGAGATAAGGCAGCTCTGCCACTTTGCAAATGTGAGACTTGGCTTCTCTAAGCCATGATCACTTCTATAAAATGGGACAGTATATTCTCCATCAGGTTCTTTCAAGGATTAAAGAGATTAAATCTCTGAAGTGCTTGGCAGAGTTCTTGGCATACAGTTTTACCATTCGTAGCACATAAATAATAGCTATTGTTATTAGCCAATTTGGTCCTCGACCTGTGACATCCAACACTGTTTGTATTCAGTAGAAAAGATTTAATAGACTTTTGCATTATCTAAACCAGAAAAAATCAAGAGACTATGAAAAACTTTCAATTGATTAACCTGGAACTATATCGATATGATTCTTACATTTTACTGTGATCTGCAGGAACTTGAAAAAATAAAGTGCTAATACTATAATTATAAAATTCTTACTTGATTTACTTTTATTTATTTTTTAACATCTTTATTAGAGTATAATTGCTTTACAATAGTGTGTTAGCTTCTGCTTTATAACAAAGTGAATCAGCTATACATATACATATATACCCATATCCCCTCCCTCTTGCGTCTCCCTCCCACCCTCCCTATCCCACCCCTCTAGGTGGTCACAAAGCACCCAGCTGATCTCCCTGTGCTATGCGGCTGCTTCCCACTAGCTATCTATTTCACACTTGGTATTATATATAAGTACATGCCACTCTCTCACTTCATCCCAGCTTCCCCTTCTCCCTCTCCGTGTCCTCAAGTCCATTCTCTACATCTGCGTCTTTATTCCTGTCCTGCCCCTAGGTTCTTCAGAACCTTTTTTTTTTTTTTTTTTTAGATTCCATATATATGTGTTAGCATACGGTATTTATTTTTCTCTTTCTGACTTACTTCACTCTGTATGACAGTCTCTAGCTCCATCCATCTCACTACAGATAACTCAGTTTCATTTCTTTTTATGGCTGAGTAATATTCCTTTGTATATATGTGCCACATCTTCTTTATCCATTCATCTGTCGATGGACACTTAGGTTGCTTCCATGTCCTGGCTATTGTAAATAGAGCTGCAATGAACATTGTGGTACATGACTCTTTTTGAATTATGGTTTTCTGAAGGTATATGCCCATTAGTGGGATTGCTGGGTCATATGGTAGTTCTATTTTTAGGTTTTTCAGGAACCTCCATACTGTTCTCCGTAGTGGCTGTATGAATTTACATTCCCACCAACAGTGCAAGAGGGTTCCCTTTTCTCCACACCCTCTCCAGCATTTACTGTTTGTAGATTTTTTGATGATGGCCATTCTGACAGGTGTGAGGTGGTATCTCATGGTAGTTTTTTTTGTTTGTTGTTTTTTGTTTTTTTCTTTTTAAAGAAGATGTTGGGGATAGGAGTTTTTTAATTAATTTATTTATTTTTGATGTGTTGGGTCTTCGTTACTGTGCGAGGGCTTTCTCCAGTTGTGGCAAACGGGGTCCACTCTTCATCGTGGTGCATGGGCCTCTCACTATCGAGGCCTCTCTCGTTGCGGAGCACAGGCTCCAGACGTGCAGGCTCAGTAGTTGTGGTTCACGGGCCTAGTTGCTCCGCAGCATGTGGGATCCTCCTAGACCAGGGCTCGAACCTGTGTCCCCTGCATTAGCAGGCAGATTATCAACCATTGCGCCACCAGGGAAGCCCTCATTGTAGTTTTGATTTACATTTCCCTAATGATTAGTGATGTTGAGCATCCTTCCATATGTTTGTTGGCAGTCTGTATATCTTCTTTGGAGAAATGTCTATTTAGGTCTTCTTCCCATTTCTGAATTGAGTTGCTTGTGTTTTTTTGATATTGAGCTGCATGAGCTGCTTGTAAATTTTGGAGATTAATCCTCTGTCAGTTGCTTGATTTGCAAATATTTTCTCCCATTCTGAGAGTTGTCTTTTTGTCTTGTTTATGCTTTCCTTTGCTGTGCAAAAGCTTTTAAGTTTCATTAGGTCCAATTTGTCTATTTTTGGTTTTATTTCTATTTCTCTAGGAGGTGGGTCTAGGATCTTGCTATGATTTATGTCGTAGAGTGTTCTGCCTTTGTGTTCCTCTATGAGTTTTATAGTGTCTGGCCTTACATTTAGGTCTTTAATCCATTTTGAGTTTATTTTTGTGTATGGTGTTAGGGAGTGTTCTAATTTCATTCTTTTACATGTAGCTGTCCAGTTTTCCCAGCGCCAATTATTGAAGAGGCCGTTTTTTCTTCATTTTATATTCTTGCCTCCTTTACCAAAAATAAGGTGACCATATATGCATGGGTTTATCTCTGGGCTTCCTATCCTGTTCCATTGATCTATATTTCTGTTTTTGTGCCAGTACCATGCTGCCTTGATTACTGTGGCTTTGTAGTATAGTCTGAAGTCTAGGAGCCTAATTTCTCCACCTCCATTTTTCTTTATCAACATTGCTTTGGCTATTTAGGGTCTTTTGTGATTCCATACAAATTGTGAATTTTTTTCCTCCAGTTCTGTGAAAATGCCATTGGTACTTTGATAGAGATTGCGTTGAATGTGTAGATTGGTTTGGGTAGTACAGTCATTTTCACAATGTTGATTCTTCCAATCCAAGAACATGGTATGTCTCTCCATCTGTTTGTATCATCTTTAATTTCTTTCATCAGTGTCTTATAGTTTTCTGCATATAGGTCTTTTGTTTCCTTGGGTAGGTTTATTCCTAGGTATTTTATTCTTTTTCTTGCAGTGGTAAATGGGAGTGTTCCCTTAATTTCTCTTTCAGATTTTTCTTCATTAGTATATAGGAATGCAAGAGATTTCTGTGCATTAATTTTGTATCCTGCTACTTTACCAAATTCATTGATTAGCTCTAGTAGTTTTCTGGTAGCATTTTTAGGATTCTCTATGTATAGTATCATGTCATCTGCAAACAGTGACAGCTTTACTTCTTCTTTTCCGATTTGGATTCTTTTTATTTCTTTTTCTTCTCTGATTGCTGTGGCTAAAACTTCCAAAGCTATGTTGAATAGTAGTGGTGAGAGTGCACAACCTTGTCTTCTTCCTGATCTAGTGGAAATGGTTTCAGGTTTTCACCATTGACAACGATGTTGACTGTGAGTTTGTCATATATGGCCTTTATTATGTTGAGGTAAGTTCCCTCTATGCCTACTTTCTGCAGGGTTTTTATCATAAATCGGTGTTGGATTTTGTCGAAAGTTTTTTCTGCATCTATTGAGATGATCATATGGTTTTTCTCCTTCAATTTGTGACTATGGTTTCTCACATTGATTGACTTGTGTATATTGAAGAATCCTTGATTCCTGGGATAAACCCCTTTTGATCATGGTGAATGATCCTTTTAATGTGCTGCTGGATTCTGTTTGCTAGGATTTTGTTAAGATTTTTATATCTATGCTCATCAGTGATATTGGCCTGTAGTTTTCTGTTTTTGTGACATCTTAGTCTGGTTTGGTATCAGGGTGATGGTGGCCTCGTAGAATGAGTTTGGGAGTGTTCCTACCTCTGCTATATTTTAGAAGAGTTTGAGAAGGATGGGTGTTAGCTCTTCTCTAAATGTTTGATAGAATTTGCCTGTGAAGCCATCTGGGCCTGGGCTTTTGTTGGAAGATTTTTAATCACAGTCTCAATTTCAGTGCTTGTTATTGGTCTGTTTATATTTTCTGTTTCTTCCTGGTTGAGTCTCGGAAGGTTGTGCTTTTCTAAGAATTTGTCCATTTCCTCCAGGGTGTCTAATTTATTGGCATAGAGCTGCTTGTAGTAATCGCTCATAATCCTTTGTATTTCTCCAGTGTCAGTTGTTACTTCTCCTTATTCATTTCTAATTCTATTGATTTGAGTCTTCTCTATTTTTTCTTGATGAGTCTGGCTAATGGTTTATCAATTTTGTTTAGCTTCTCAAAGAACCAGCTTCTAGTTTTATTGATCTTTGCTATCGATTCCTTCATTTCTTTTTCATTTATTTCTGCTTTAATCTTTATGATTTCTTTGCTTCTACTAACTTTGGGGTTATTTTATTCTTCTTTCTGTAATTGCTTTAGGTGAAAGGTTAGGTTGTTTATTTGAGATGTTTCTTGTTTCTTGAGGTAGGATTGTATTGCTATAATCTTCACTCTTAGAACTGCTTTTGCTGCATCCCATAGGTTTTGAGTTATCATGTTTTCAATGTTATTTGTTTCTAGGTATTTTTTGATTTCCTGTTTGATTTCCTCTGTGTTTTCTTGGTTATTTAGTAGCATATGGTTTAGCCTCCATGTGTTTGTATTTTTTACAGAGTTTTTGCTGTAATTGATATCTAATCTCATAGCATTGTGGTCAGAAAAGATACTTGATATGGTTTCACTTTTCTTAAATTTTCTAAGGCTTAATTTGTGACCCAAGATATGATCTATCTTGGAGAATGTTCCATGAACACTTGAGAAGAAAGTGTATTCTGTTGTGTTTGGATGGAGTATACTATAAATATCAATTAAGTCCATTTTGTTTAATGTATAATTTAAAGCTTGTGTTTCCTTATTTATTTTCATTTTGGATGATCTGTCCATTGGTGAAAGTGGCATGTTAAAGTCCCCTACTATGATTGTGTTACTGTTGATTTCCCCTTTTATGACTGTTAGCATTTCCCTTATGTATTGAGGTGCTCCTGTGTTGGGTGCATAAATATTTACAATTGTTATATCTTCTTCTTGGATTGATCCTTTGATCATTATGTAGTGTCCTTCTTTGTCTCTTGTAATAGTCTTTATTTTAAAGTCATTTTGTCTGATACGAGAATTGCTACTCCAGCTCTCTTTTGATTTCTATTTGCATGAATATCTTTTTCCATCCTCTCGCTTTCAGTCTGTATGTGTTCCTAGGTCTGAAGAGGGTCTCTTGTAGACATCATATATATGGGTCTTGTTTTTGTATCCATTCAGCCAGTCTATGTCTTTTCGTGGGAGCGTTTAGTCCATTTACATTTAAGATAATTATCAACATGTATCTCCCTATTATCATTTTCTTAATTGTTTTGGGTTTGTTTTTGTATGTCTTTTCCTTCTCTTGTGTTTCCTGCCTACAGAATTTCCTTTAGCATTTGTTGTAAAGCTGGTTTGGTGGTGCTGAATTCTCTTAGCTTTTGCTTGTCTGTAAAGGTTTTAATTTCTCCGTTGAATCTGAATGAGATCCTTGCTGTGTAGAGTAATCTTGGTTGTAGATTCTTCCGTTTCATCACTTTAAATATGTCTTGCCACTCCCTTCTGGCTTACAGAGTTTCTGCTGAAAGATCAACTGTTAACCTTATGGGTATTCCCTTGTATGTTATTTGTTGTTTTTCTCTTGCTGCTGTTAATATTTTTTCTTTGTATTTAATTTTTGATAGTTTGATTAATATGTGTCTTGGTGTGTTTGTCCTTGGATTTATCCTGTATGGGACTCTCTGTGCTTCCTGGACTTGATTGCCTCTTTCCTTTCCCATATTAGGGAAGTTTTCAACTATAATCTCTTCAAATATTTTCTCAGCCCCTTTCTTTTTCTCTTCTTCTTCTGGGACCCCTATAATTCGAATGTTGGTGTGTTTAATGTTGTCCCAGAGAGCTCTAAGATCGTCCTCAATTCTTTTCATTCTTTTTGCTTTATTCTGCTCTGAGGTAGTTATTTCCACTATTTTATCTTCCAGGTCACTTATCCGTTCTTCTGCCACAGTTATTCTGCTCTTGATTCCTTTTAGCGAATTTTAAATTTCATTTATTGTGTTGTTCATCATTGTTTATTTGCTCTTTTAATTCTTCTAGGTCTTGTTAAATGTTTCTTGTATTTTCTCCATTCTATTTCCAAGATTTTGGATCATGTTTACTATCATTACTCTGAATTCTTTTTCAGGTAGACTATTTCCTCTTCATTTGTTAGGTCTGGTGGGTTTTTACCTTGCTGCTTCATCTGTTGTGTGTTTCTCTGTCTTCTCATTTTGCTTAACTTACTGTGTTTGGGGTCTCCCTTTCTCAGGCTGCAGGTTTATAGTTCTTGTTTTTGCTTTCTGCCCCCAGTGGCTAAGGTTGGTTCAGTGGGTTGTGTAGGCTTCATGGTGGAGGGGAGTAGTGCCTGTGTTCTGTTGGATGAGTCTGCATCTTGTCTTTCTGGTGAGCAAGACTGCATCCGGTGGTGTGTTTTGAGGTGTCCGTGAGTTTATTATGATTTTAGGCAGCCTCTCTGCTAATGGGTGAGGTTGTGTTCCTGTCTTGCTAGTTGTTTGTAATAGGATGTCCAGCACTGTGGCTTGCTAGTCTTTGAGTGGAGCTAGGTCTTAGTGTTGAGATGGAGATCTCTGGGAGAGCTTTCACCGTTTGATATTACGTGGAGCTGGGAGGTCTCTGTTGGACCAATGTCCTGAACTCGGTTCTCCCACCTCAGAGGCACAGGCCTGACACCTGGCCGGAGCACCAAGACCCTGTCAGCCACACGGCCTGCTCTTGCAAGGCCACGAGCTGGGCAGGCCGTGCAGGCCGCACGCGCGTTCATGGGCCGGTACATGAGGGCGGCTGTGCCTAGATTTACTTTTAAAAAGCAAGGAATTTTCATTGTTTCTGACTCTGTCATTACCTATATTTGATTGGAATGCAAAATGTATTGTAACCCGTAAACGAGCAAATTAACATATAAACATATAGATCTATTTGCATGTATATTTATGTAGATATATATTCTCTAGTGGTAGTGGAGGAGAAGACAATTTAAAATCTTTGATGATGATTCTCTGGTAACATATTGCAGTCGACTTCAGTATGGTATAATAATTGTAACATTGGGAACAGCAGGAGATACGATTGTTTTCTCTGTGCCATTTTTCTGTTGTATCTGAGAATAGAATAATCTCCCATTGTGTGCAGGGAAATTGCTGCTTATCTTCCTGAAACTCCTAGACTAGTAACATTATTCATCCCCAAAAGCATCAATGTACAGTGTTGAGCATGGAGAGGGTAGTGGCAAAGTATGTGCCCTGAGGAGGAAGTTCTCGGTGTCTGATATTATAAGGTGTCATATGATCTCCCTTTATCTGCGCATAAATCAAAGACATAATAACTATCTTTCTCTAGATTCCAAAATTTCAGTGCAGCCAAGACAAAATTTTTTTCTTTCCCTTTGCCATGTGTTTTGTGGGATTTTTAATTGGCAGTATTTGGTGTATTTGGCCCAATGAGCAGACTGATTTCTTGATACTTGTATAAAATATTGCTCTTTCAGAAACTGAAGTTGGAAATAAAAGTGGCCAAGTTTGAATGATCAAAGTCTGTCAGTGAAGATTCACATCTGCCAAGCCTGTTTCCCTCTTAACAAGTTAGAAGGGCTCTCTCTTCAAACCTTGGACCAGTGTGTATGCAATACTCAGACACATTTTTTTTTAACATCTTTATTGGCGTATAATTGCTATACAATAGTGAGTTAGTTTCTGCCGTACAACAAAGTGAATCAGCTATACATATACATATATCCCCGTATCTGCTCCCTCTTGCATCTCCCTCCCACCCTCCCTATCCCACCCCTCTAGGTGGTCACAGAGCACCTAGCTGATCTCCCTGTGCTATGCGGCAGCTTCCCACTAGCTATCTATTTTACATTTGGTAGTGTATATATGTCCATGCCACTCTCTCACTTCATCCCAGCTTACCCTTCCCCCCCCCGTGTCCTCAAGTCCGTTGTCTACATCTGTGAACAGACACGTTTTTAGCACAGCACATTTGTTCTTTCTGCCAGCCATTTGATGAAACTCAGCGACTTAAGGCTGCACCAGTTCAGAAATCCATATGGAAGAAATATCCTGGCAGCGTTCATTTCAGCAAGGCAGCAGGGGCTCTGTAATTTTTCCCACAAAGGGGGTGAAGGAGTAGATCAACATAACCTGATACGTTATACTACCAGGTAAGGATTGTTGATTGGCTTGCAGTAGAAGCACTAGCCAGAACACTTTCCAGAAATACCACATAGGGTGACAGCCATCCAGGGTTGAGAGCTTCCTTCACCAACGAGCCCCAACAAAAGACATCCCCCCATCCCTAGTCTGGATACTCAAGACCAGCACCCAGCTCACATTGAAGCAAATAGTATATATTTTTCAAAAACAATTCAAGGAAACAACTTCACAGAATGTTATCTGGAGCCTTGAAAAAGAGAGGTTTTTTCCCCCCCTTTTATATATCGATTTCACATTATCAAAAGCTAGGGCTTCCCTGGTGGCGCAGTGGTTGAGAGTCCGCCTGCCGATGCAGGGGACACGGGTTCGTGCCCCGTTCCGGGAGGATCCCATGTGCCGCGGAGCGGCTGGGCCCTTGAGCCATGGCCACTGAGCCT
Organism: Delphinus delphis; assembly: GCF_949987515.2. Lineage (NCBI taxonomy): Eukaryota > Metazoa > Chordata > Mammalia > Artiodactyla > Delphinidae > Delphinus > Delphinus delphis. Next base: position 22,715,014 of record NC_082691.1, on the reverse strand, counting down.
GCGCGTCTGGACCCTGTGCCGGCAACGGGAGAGGCCGCAACAGTGAGAGGCCCGCATACCGCAAAAAAAAAAAACAACTAAATTCTTCTTTCCTCTGACCAAAAACACTGCTTCTACCTGTCTTAAAAGTGCATGTAGATTGTCGATCAGGTAGCAAACACACACACAGAGTTACACACACTTTCACACATTTGGCAGGAGGCTGCTGTCTGAAATGAAGTGGATGCTCCAGTCCTTTTCATCTCTCTCTCCTTGTTATTCATTTTTCTTGCTCAGTCAGAATGACTGGCAACTGACAGTTTCAGGTAGAGTAGAATAAACTGTTGGAAAGCATACCCATGATCAGTTTCCAGCTGCACCCCAGCCAGCTGTCCCCCATCATTTCAGAGGAGGTTTTATGGCCCACTCCATACACTGTTGGAGTTACTTAAGAAGATGGCACTGGGTCATACCACATTGGCCCCGAAGAGTCATTTATGCAAAAAAGAATCATTCTTGGGACTTCCCTGGTGGTCCTGTGGTTAAGAATCCGCCTTCCAATGCAGGGGACATGGGTTCAATCCCTGGCTGGGGAACCAAGATCCCACATGCCACAGGGCAACTAAGTCCGTGTGCCACAAGTAGAGAGAAACCCGCGCGCGCAACGAAGAGCCCACGCACCTCAACGAAAGATCCCATGTGCCACAACTAAGACCTGACACAGCCAAAATAAATAAATAAATAAATAAATAAATAAAAAGAATCATTCTTCTTCAGGAATACAGGTAATGCTTTTTGAAAATAAACGTGCACATTACTTACTGTCCATGTAAAATGATGAGTCTTTCCCATAAGGTACTTTTGTAGCTCAGGTTTTCATGTGGAGTTGTATGTGGTTGAGCAGATTTCTGTGATGCATCTGCCCACATGTGTGTCCGTACACACAGGAAAACTCTAGAATACATTTTTGTCTTGCTCTCATAAACTTTCATGTCCTGCCAGGGTTTTAAGATATTTTTAATTGTTTTTATTTTCTTCTAGTGGAGTCGTAAGATCTCTTTAATTTTTTTTAACATCTTTATTGGAGTATAATTGCTTGACAATGGTGTATTCATTTCTGCTTTATAACAAAGTGAATCAGCTATACATATACATATATCCCCATATCCCGTCCCTCTTGCATCTCCTTCCTAACCTACCTATCCCTCCCCTCTAGGTGGTCCCAAAGCACTGAGCTGATCTCCCTGTGCTATGTGGCTGCTTCCCACTAGCTATCTATTTTACATTTGGTAGTGTATATATATCCATGCCACTCTCTCACTTCGTCCCAGCTTACCCTTCCCCCTCCCCGTGTCCTCAAGTCGATTCTCTATGTCTGCGTGTTTATTCCTGTCCTGTCCCTAAGTTCTTCAGAACCATTTTTTTTTTAAGATTCTATATATATGTGTTAGCATACGGTATTTGTTTTTCTCTTTCTGACTGACTTCACCCTGTATGACAGTGTCTACGTCCATCCATCTCACTACAAATAACTGAATTTCGTTTCTTTTTATGACTGAGTAATATTCCATTGTATATAAGTGCCACATCTTCTTTATCCATTCATCTGTCTCTGGACACTTAGGTTACTTCCATGTCCTGGCTGTTGTAAATAGAGCTACAATGAACATTGTGTAACATGACTTTTTTTTTTTCCATTTATTTTAAAACACTTTAATGTCTTGCATTTAAATTTTCATTTCTCTGCTAGATTTACATAAAGCACTATTTAATTAATTACCTAATTTATAAATGGTAACTATTTTAGACTGTTACTGGTATGTAAAAATGCAATTCCTTTTGTTTCATTTTTTTTATGTCTGACATTCTTATAAACTCTCTAATTCTAATATTTCTGTAACTTAAGAATTTTTTTTTAATATCTTTATTGGAGTAAAATTGCTTTGAGTCTTTTTGAATTATGGTTTTCTCAGGGTATATGCCCAGTAGTGGGATTGCTGGGTCATATGGTAGTTCCATTTTTAGTTTTTTAAGTAACCTCCGTACTGTTCTCCATAGTGGCTGTATCAATTTACATTCCCACCAACAGTGCAAGAGGGTTCCCTTTTCTCCACACCCTCTCGAGCATTTATTGTTTGTAGATTTTTTTAGGATGGCCATTCTGACCCGTGTGAGGTGATACTTCACTGTAGTTTTCATTTGCATTTCTCTAATGATTAGTGATGTTGAGATCCTTTCATGTGTTTGTTGGCAGTCTGTATATCTTCTTTGGAGAAATGTTGATTTAGGTCTTCTGCCCATTTTTGGTTTGGGTTGTTTGTTTTTCTGGTATTGAGTTGCATGAGCTGCTTGTAAATTTTGGAGGTAAATCCTATATCAGTTGCTTCATTTGCAAATATTTTCTCCCATTCTGAGTGTTGTCTTTTCGTCTTATTTATTTATGATTTCCTTCGCTGTGCAAAAGCTTTTAAGTTGCATTAGGTCCCATTTGTTTATTTTTGTTTTTATTTCCATTTCTCTAGGAGGTGGGTCAAAAAGTATCTTGCTGTGATTTATGTCATGGAGGGTTCTGCCTATGTGTTCCTCTGTGAGTTTTATAGTGCCTGGCCTTACATTTAGATCTTTAATTCATTTTTAGTTTATTTTTTTCGGTGGTGATAGCGAGTGTTCTAATTTCATTCTTTTACATGTAGCTGTCCAGTCTTTCCAACACCACTTATTGAAGAGACTGTCTTTTCTCCATTGTATATTCTTGCCTCCATTATCAAATATAAGGTAATAATATGTCTGTGGGTTTAACTCTGGGCTTTCTATCCTGTTCCATTGATCTATATTTCTGTTTTTGTGCCAGTACCATACTGTCTTGATTACTGTAGCTTTGTAGTATAGTCTGAAGTCAGGGATCCTGATTCCTCCAGCTCTGTTTTTCTTTCTCAAGATTGCTTTGGCTATTTGGGGTCTTTTGTATTTCCATACAGATTGTGAAATTTTTGTTCTAATTCTGTGAAAAATGCCATTGGTAGTTTCATAGGGATTACATTGAATCTGTGGATTGGTTTGGGTAGTATAGTCATTTTCACAATATTGATTCTTCCAATCCAAGAACATGGAATATCTCTCCATCTGTTTGTATCATCTTTAATTTCTTTCATCAGCATCTTATAGTCTTCTACATACAGGTCTTTTGTCTCCTTGGGTAGGTTTATTCCTAGGTATTTTATTCTTTTTCTTGCAGTGGTAAATGGGAGTGTTCCCTTAATTTCTCTTTCAGATTTTTCTTCATTAGTATATAGGCATGCAAGAGATTTCTGTGCATTAATTTTGTATCCTGCTACTTTACCAAATTCATTGATTAGCTCTAGTAGTTTTCTGGTAGCATCTTTAGGACTCTCTATGTATAGTATCATGTCATCTGCAAACAGTGACAGCTTTACTTCTTCTTTTCCAATTAGGATTCCTTTTATTGCTTTTTCTTCTCTGATTGCTGTGGCTAAAACTTCCAAAACTATGTTGAATAGTAATAGTGAGAGTGGGCAACCTTGTCTTCTTCCTGATCTAGTGGAAATGGTTTGAGTTCTTCACTATTGAAAATGATGTTGGCTGTGGGTTTCTCATATATGACCGTTATTTTGTTGAGGTAAGTTCCCTCTATGCCTACTTTCTGGAGGGTTTTTATCATAAATGGGTGTTGAATTTTGTTGAAAGCTTTTTCTGCATCTGTTGAGATGATCATATGGTTTTTCTCCTTCAATTTGTGAATATGGTTTATCACACTGATTGATTTGCATTTATGGAAGATTCCTTGATTCCTGGATTAAACCCCACTTGTCATGGTGTATGATCCTTTAAATGTGCTGTTGGATTCTGTTTGCTAGTATTTTGTTGAGGATTTTGCATCTATGTTCATCAGTGATTTTGGTCTGTAGTTTTCTTATTTTGTGACATCTCTGTCTGGTTTTGGTATCAGGGTGATGGCGGCCTCATAGAATGAGTTTGCAAGTGTTCCTCCCTCTGCTGTGTTTTGGAAGAGTTTGAGAATTATAGGTGTTAGCTCTTCTCTAAGTGTTTGATAGAATTATCCAGTGAAGCCATCTGGTCCTGGGCTTTGTTCATTGGAAGATTTTTAATCACAGTTTCAATTTCAGTGCTTGTGATTAGTCTGTTTATATTTTCTATTTCTTCCTGGTTCAGTCTTGGAAGGTTGTGCTTTTCTAAGAATCTTTCCATTTCTTCCATGTTGTCCATTTTATTGGCATATAATTGCTTGTAGTAATCTCTCATAATCCCTGTATTTCTGCAATGTCAGTTGTTACTTCTCCTTTTTCATTTCTAATCTGTTGATTTGGGTCTTCTCCTTTTTTTTCTTGATGAGTCTGGCTAATGGTTTATCACTTTTGTTTATCTTCTCAAAGAACCAGCTTTTAGTTTTATTGATCTTTGCTATCGTTTCCTTCATTTCTTTTTCATTTATTTCTGCTCTGATCTTTATGATTTCTTTCCTTCTGCTAACATTGGGGTTTCTTTGTTTTTCTTTCTCTAATTGCTTTAGGTGTAAGGTTAGGTTGTTTATTTGAGATGTTTCTTTTTTCTTGAGGTAGGATTGTATTGCTATAAACTTTGCTCTTAACTGCTTTTGCTGCATCCCATAGGTTTTGAGTTATCATGTTTTCAATGTTATTTGTTTCTAGGTATTTTTTGATTTCCTGTTTGATTTCCTCCGTGTTTTCTTGGTTATTTAGTAGCATATGGTTTAGCCTCCATGTGTTTGTATTTTTTACAGAGTTTTTGCTGTAATTGATATCTAATCTCATAGCATTGTGGTCAGAAAAGATACTTGATATGGTTTCACTTTTCTTAAATTTTCTAAGGCTTAATTTGTGACCCCAGACATAATCTATCCTGGAGAATGTTTCATGAGCACTTGAGAAGAAAGTGTATTCTGTTGTGTTTGGATGGAATGTCCTATAAGTATCAGTTATGTCCCTCTTGTTTAATGTATCATTTAAAGCTTGTTTTGCATTATTTATTTTTGTTTTGGATGATCTGTCCACTGGTGAAAGTGGCATGTTAAAGTCCCCTACTATGATTGTGTTACTGTTGATCTCCCCTTTTATGGCTGTTAGCATTTGCCTTATGTATTGAGGTGCTCCTCTTTTGGGTGCATAAATATTTACAATTGTAATATCTTCTTCTTGGATTGATCCTTTGATCATTATGTAGTGTCCTTCTTTGTCTCTTATAATAGTCTTTATTTTAGAGTCTATTTTGTCTGATATGAGAATTGCTAGTCCATCTTTCTTTTGATTTCCATTGGCATGGAATATCTTTTTCCATTCTCTCACTTTCAGTCTGTATGTGTCCCTAGGTCTGAAGTGGGTCTCTTGTAGACAGCATATATATATGGGTCTTGTTTTTGTATCCATTCAGCCAGTCTATGTCTTTTTGTGGGAGCATTTAATCCATTTACATTTAAGGTAATTATCAACATGTATGTTCCTATTACCATTTTCTTAATTGTTTGATGTTTGTTATTGTCGGTCTTTTCCTTCTCTTGTGTTTCCTGCCTAGAGAAGTTCCCTTAGCATTTGTTTTAAACTGGTTTGTTGGTGCTGAATTCTCTTAGCTTTTGCTTGTCTGTAAATGTTTTAATTTCTCCGTTGAATCTGAATGAGATCCTTGCTGGGTAGAGTAATCTTTGCTGTAGGTTTTTCCGTTTCATCACTTTAAATATGTCCTGCCACTCCTTTCTGGCTTGCAGAGGTTCTGCTGAAAGATCAACTGTTAACCTTATGCGCATTCCCTTGTATGTTATTTGTTGTTTTTCTCTTGCTGCTTTTAATATTTTATCTTTGTATTTAATTTTTGATAGTTTGATTAATATGTGTCTTGGTGTGTTTGTCCTTGGATTTATCCTGTATGGGACTCTGTGCTTCCTGGACTTGATTGCCTCTTTCCTTTCCCATATTAGGGAAGTTTTCAACTCTAATCTCCTCAAATGTTTTCTCAGTTCCTTTTTTTTCTCTTCTTCTGGGACCCCTATAATTTGAATGTTGGTGTGTTTAATGTTATCCAGAGGTCTGTGAGACTGTTCTCAATTATTTTCATTCTTTTTTCTTTATTCTGCTCCGAGGTAGTTATTTCCACTATATTACCTTCCATGTCCCTTTCCGTTCTTCTTCCTCCGTTATTCTGCTATTGATTCCTTCTAGAGAAGTTTTAATTTTATTTATTGTGTTGTTCATCATTGTTTCTTTGCTCTTTAGTTCTTGTAGTTCCGTGTTAAATGTTTCTTGTATTTTCTCCATTCTATTTCCAAGATTTTGGATCATCTTTACCATCATTACTCTGAATTCTTTTTCAGGTAGACTGACTATTTCCTCTCATTTGTTTCGTCTGGTGGCTTTTTACCTTGCTGCTTCATCTGTTGTTTGTTTCTCTGTCTTCTCATTTTGCTTAACGTACTGTGTTTGGGGTCTCCTTTTCTCAGGCTGCAGGTTTATAGTTCCCATTGTTTTTGGTGTCTGCCCCAGTGGGTAAGGTTGGTTCAATGGGTTTGTAGGCCTGCTGGTGGTGGGTACTAGTGCCTGTGTTCTGGTGGATGAGTCTGGATCTTGTCTTTCTGGAGGGCAGGACCACATCCGGTGGTGTGTTTTGGAGTGTCTGTGATGTTCTTCTGATTTTAGGCAGCCTCTCTGCTAATGGGTGGAGTTCTGTTCCTTTCTTGCTAGTTGTTTGGGTGTCCAGCACTGTAGCTTGCTGGTCGTTGAGTGGAGCTGGGTCTTAGCATTGAGATGGAGATCTCTGGTAGAGCTTTTGCCATTTGATATTACTTGGTACCAGGAGGTCTTTGGTGGACCAAAGTTATCTTTAGATGCAGGAACCTATTTTCATTTTATAGGGTCCCTCTGATAATATATTTGTCTCTTTTTCTTGTCTTTGTTTAAAAGTCATTGCATTCTTTTAGGAAAATAGATTCACTGAACATTTTATGATATTGAATTCCTAACGTGAGGAAGCTATTTAGAAAGCCTCTGCTCTTTGGAGTTTTGCAAAGAAAAAAAGAAACAAAAACAGTCTTTTGTACTTTTTTTTGTGGCTTTACTTATAGTTTTTTTTTTACTTATAGTTTTAATCTGAAGTGTTGTTTCATCTCTGCCAGATCAGCAAATAATCAGTGTCTTTAGATTCTCTTAGAATGTATTTCTTTCTTCCTCCTTTCCAACAAAGTAAAATGCAAGTATTTAAATATATCTTACCACTCAGTGCCAAACACAAAAGAAATGTAAATATATCGTCAGCCTAATTCACATCTGCCAGAGTAATTGTCGGATGCATGCTGATTAAACATATTTTTTTTTTTAACCAAGCTTTTAATTAGGCATCTGCACCAGGTCACACAGATGAAATTATAAAATATGATTAAGAAGGCTTTCATTCTTTTGAGAAACACGGAGCCATGCCAACGTCTTGGTATCCTTTTGCCTATAGATAAGAGTGTTAGAATCACTGGCTGTTTGTCAGAAATCAAGGAACCTTGGGGTAAGCCCCCAAAGGCCTGTCACTTGTCTGTTTAACAGCACCAGTGAAATTTCCCAATGCCTTATATGAGTGCAGTAGAAGGGCTTTCCACATTCTCTTCAGAAGGAACTTTTAAAGCTGCACCTTTGAAACTACCTTTTCTGATTTTCCATGCATGGAAAGAAACTAGACCAAGGAAAGTTAAATTTCTTGCCCCAAATCACATAGCTATTGATATAATTTATAATATAGCTTATGATGGTTACAGAGTTCTGTGGGTTACAGTGCCCTGTCACCTCTCTGCGTCAGCATCCTCAAAGCCTTCTTCCAAACAGCTCATTTTGGAGCACTGCAGAAAGTGGACTGGGATATTACAGTTGATTCCGCAGTTTGCAATTATTTGCTTCACTGCTTCCCTCTATTAACTTGAGTAATCAAAAGAATATTGCATTTCATCTCTCAATTTTCATATTCAGGAATTAAGGGTATTTTACCCAGCATGTCAGTTGGTACGATTGGAGGGACACAAAAGTGTCCCCAAGTAAAAATATGTCCTGGTCTGTTTGAAATTCTTAACATTTGTGTTAAAGCTTGGGTTCAATTCCTAAATCTTACCTAATTACCAGGATTCAGTTCTCCTAGGGTCAGTTTCCACATGTATAAAATACAGGTAACAATGGTAATAACCTCAAATGGATTTCTGAAGGATCAGGTAAAATAGAATTTGTTAAATGCCAGATAAATATTAAATGTATTAAAATGGTAGCCACTATGGTCAGAGAAGCTCTAGGTGAGGTTAATGTGGTTAGAAAGGTAGAAGAATTAAGATGTCAGGAAGAGTAACACACAGGAAGAGGTCACTAACTCTCAACAATAAATGGTGGTCAGAAAGATGATCCAAAAAGTGAAGTTGGTCTCACAGGGTAACTAGGAGTTTGTTAGTGGAGACAAAGCATGGGAAGAGTGAGAGGATGGAATGATGTAGCATGTGTAGGACACAGCTCTGAGCTTGGCCCAACTAAAGCACAGAGTAGGTTGGAAAGAGGCAAGAAATGGTGAAAATGTAGACTGAGAGCCTTATATGCTGAGCTAGAGAACTTGGACTCTATTCTCTTTTTATGAGCAGGCACTGAAAGATATTAAGTAGAAAGGACATCAGAGAGTATGGTATGAAAAATGAGTTGATAGAGAGGCAGGTGGAAGGCAGTGCCCAGTGCTTTAAAGTCCCTGAAACGAATGCCTGTGACCTGCAGAATAGTAACACTCTCCTGGTTCCTGAGACGATCCTGACCAGAAGAGGGAGCTTAATAACAACTCCATGTAATCCTAGTCAATATGGGGTGAAATTAGGTAACCCCATAATCCCACAGACTCATTGAGTCATTCCATATGCTAGGCTTCCCTCTCCTCCTTCCCTAGTCTCTCCTGCTATGACATCAGGAAGACCAGCTAAGGGACTGTTCCAGGAGTTCATACAATGGGTAAGTTCCCAACCTAGGGTGGTGGAACAATTGCAGACATAGCTAAGAGGTAGAATCCAAGGACCTTAGTGTTAGAATTTCAGAGTGAAGAAAATGTCTTAGAAATCATCTGGTTCAATCTTCTCTATTTATGCTATGGTGCCTGACTCATGGTAGTAAATCTTTGCTGAATAAATTAGTAAACAAATGAGAGATAAGATCCAGAGAATGACACCACTAATTATTAGCATACCTGGCATAAACTTTCTGCCGTAAGCATAAACCTTCTGACTCCTAAATCAGTGCTCTCTCCATTATGCCACACTTGGTTTTATAATGTAAAAAAAAAAAAAAGAAAGAAAGAGGATTAAAACATCTTATTTTAGTGCTACAGATCAATTCAACTCATTTTCATTCACAATGTCATTTATAATGTAGCACATAAGAATTAACCTAAAATTCTCCTGATGAAGGCTTTTGTCCTGCCTTCTATACCTTCCATAACCTAAGTATTTGCTTTTGCATTTCTGCAGAATTTGTTGGTGTCTGCAGTAATGCTCTTTGCAAGACAGATGTTTAAAGTCAATAGAATGATGGTAAGTTCCAGAACCTCCAAGATGGAATCTTCTCCAATTGATGGCTGTTTTAATAACTTTCACTCTGAAGAGGCCATTTGGGAATTTTAGAAACTGCTTTAAATTATTCCAAAAGACTGATGCTTCCACTTTTATGAGAATGGAAATTGAGGAAATAGTGATTTTTAGCAAAAGAAATTAGATTTAGGCATAAGGAAAAACTTTGGGGCAATAAGAAGCATTGAACCCTGTAACAAATTCATCAGGAAAACTGAGAAAGCAAGGCAAAAGCCCCTGTATCTGGGGGATACTTGTCATCAGACCTTTCTCACTTTGTGACATAGTTGAGAAAATGCCAAGACCCTCACGTGTGGATGCTCTACATTCCATCCACCACCACCCCCGACAGCCCCTGCCACACAGTTCACCCATCCTCTGTCCTGATCCCTCCACCCTAGCCACATTGTTACTTCTATTCCAGAAGGGAATGAGGAGTCTGAGGATACTTTCATGAGGCACTAGTCTTCCTTGTTGGGAAACAGTGTATTCAGCTACAAGGATGAACATTATCTGTCCTCTCAAATTTCTGCAAGCAAACTGCCAAATAATTTAATAAAATTCAGCAGTTTCTTTTTTTAAAACTGAGCTACTTATTCTTTCTCCTTCTTAGGATATTCTTGCTTTCCACTCTTTATCAGTCATTTGTTAAAAATTTTTAATATGTATATTTATATATCATGATAGCTGAGCATTTTCACAGACATCTCTTTCCTATAAGGTAGATAGAACAGCTATTGTTAGCCCATTTTATAGATGATGAAACTGGTGAATGACTTTCTCAAAGAACAACCCAAGGAGACCCAGCTTTAATTTTATTTGTCTATCTGACATACCACAGTGCTTCACTTTGGGGAATACATTTTATCAAGAACAGTTATTTTCAATTTAATAGAAGTGATGAGTGGCACATGCCCAAAAGTACATGTCAAAATTTATTATGCTTTGGGGGGTTATAGAATAGAGGGAAAATGAATATTCAATATTATAATAAAATTGCCTGTTATAATAAAATCATATATTGTTATTATAAAAAACACAAACTAACACAAGCTTCAGAAAGAAGAAAGGGCAGTCAAATTGTATTAGCTGGAGAGGAAACTCAAAAAATAGTAATTTTTCAATGTAAAATACATGTAATTGGTGGGATGGGAGTAGTCAGTGAGTTTTTTTTTTTTTTCTTTTAACAAAAATCTATATGACTTGACAAAAACAAGTTAGAAACACAGCAGTGAATTTAGCTGTGAAATCCAATCCAGTTTTTATTTTCCTAAGTCTTTCTATCCTTTATTTAATGAGAATTTATCCTAAATACCTAAAAAGTTCTCAGCATAGTAATGATACTCTATATTTTACGGAAAAAACTTGGAACAGGTAGAAAACTCTCACAAAGGAATAAAGTTTGAGGTGAGTCTGTAGTCGCAAACGTGAGACAGGAGCAATCTGTGTAGGAATAATGGAAGGTATCTTTGAAGAGGTCAGGAAAGAAAGGAATTATCTGGAATGAAGTTATACATAGAAAAGACGTGCACTTGAGGGTAGAGGAACAGCAGGATTCAAATAAAAAGGCAAGTTATCAAGTTATGAATTATGAACAGTAAAGATACCAGCTTCCCAAGAAAGGTAACTTATTGGGGAGGTGAATACAAACACAAGTTGGAAAGGCTAGTGGTAAAGAGTGTTAAGCAGTAGGTCTGAAGATTGAGTGGCTTGAAGTTAATAGGAGGAGACAGTAGGATCAGAATGGAGTGTGAAGTGAACTATTCTAGTCTGGTCCAAGGTGGTGGGTAAGGAAGGTAGACAGCAGGTGGCAAGTGAGAGCAGCTGAAAAGGAAGATTGTATAGCCTCAGTGACTCAAAGAAGGTGGGAGCAGAGGAAAGAGGTCTAAAAATAACTCCATTTTAAGCAATCAGTGCTTTACTAAAGAGTGCCCTATTTTATCCAAAATGATGAAGTACCCAAGAGGTATCCAATATTGTATTTTGATTTCCATGACTAAGAAAGAAACCAATTACCTTAGAACATTTTCTCATACAGGCCAGCAGTTTACACTTCCTGCTTCATCAGCCTCACTCTCCTTCACTTGCACTTTGAAATCCCATAACTGGGAATCAGGTCATAATGAGATCAGCCCTGTTGGGGACACCAAGCTCATCAGTCACACCAAATTTGACCAATAGACCTGAAGGCAATAGCCCTAAAACCATCTGGCCTCAATATGTCCTAAAGTGAATGGCCATATAGGAAACAATGTAAACTTGCAGGCAATATGGCGATGAAAATGTGTGCTAGGCTCTCAAAAGAAATGCAGCCTCTTATTTTTATGGAGAACCTTTGTTTGGTAAAATTAAAAGTGTTTTCATAAGGATGATCTCATTCTCACAGTAGCCCTGTGAAGAGGAAATGGAGGAGATATTTTAATTCTCATTTTATAAAAGAATAAATTGAGAGATGGAGACATCAAGTGACTCTTTTTCCATTCTCCCGTTTAAGTAGGCCAACAGGGTTAGACCTGGAGCCGGTTTTCCTAACGACGTCCGTTTCTGTGCTCATGAGCCCAGTCTATCTCAGGACTTGGCGTGGCACCATCAGAAGGCACATACCAGGTGGCTCATATTTTTACTTCACAACATGTAAATGACATTCATACAGCATGGTCTATAAATATCCTACCCAATGAGTTCTCCCTCTGAATAAGCGAATGTTTGCTTACGTCTCCATCTACAATAGTTTTGGCATAACACAGTGTCTAGGCATCCATTTCCTTTTTTTAAAAAAAATAAATTTATGTATTTTTTTTTTTTTAATTTTTGGCTGCGTTGGGTCTTCGTTGCTGCGCACGGGCTTTCTCTAGTTGCAGCGAGCAGGGGCTACTCTCCGTTGCGGTGCACAGGCTTCTTGTTGTCACGGCTTCTCTTGTTGCAGAGCGTGGGCTCTAGAGCACAGGCTCAGTAGTTGTGGCGCACGGGCTTAGTTGCTCCGCAGCATGTGGGATCTTCCTGGGCCAGGGATCGAACCCGTGTCCCCTGAATTGGTAGGTGGATTCTTAACCACTATACCACCAGGGAAGCCCTAGGCATCCATTTACTTTTAAAGTGAGCAGTTAAGTAGTGTCAAGTTGTTAGTTCTGTCCTGTGATAACTGGCCCCTCATCTTTTACATTCAGAAACCTTCTGAGTAGCTCCACAAAGGTATTATTGCAGGGTCCTTTATCACTTGCTTGCTTGATGACTTGAAAAATTGCTCTGAGTGGAAAATATCCATAAATTTTAGAAGGCAGTCTTACTAAGAACCACAAATAGTTCTTATTCTGTTTCTAAATAGCAAGATCACATTAAAACTCACTATAATAGATAATATTAATCACTATAATTCAAATAACTACTCTTTAGACCTGGCAGGGAACTGTGAGAGCTTTGAACTTAGTTCTTTTTTCCTGTGAATTTCTGGCATAGCAGAAGGAAGAATAAAGCATGCTTGGGGGCTGGGGAGTTTGTTAACTGTGATTAAAGTTAGGGAGAGCTATAGAGGAGAATGGCATTTGTTACTTTCCTGCCTTTCACTTGCCCACTCAGGAACTCATATTCATCCTTAATTATGACTGTGGTGGGAATATCTTGGTGGGACTGTCCTGATTTTATAGACAGATATAACCAAGGACAGATAATAATTAGTGAAATAGCAATTATCCTTCGCATAACAATTTACAGCTTACAGACACTTTCACCTGTGTGATCTCATTTGCTATTTCCTGTAGCACACTAAGTTGCTATTATTATTGTTCCTCATTACTTCTGAAGAATCTGAGTCACAGAGGATTTAAATTAGTTTTGAAAGTAACACAGCTAGTAAGTGATGGAGCTGGGAATCAGTCCAAAGACGTTTGGTTCCCTATTCCATGTAATGTCTACTATACCATGCAGCCTCCCAAACCTACAGAGGGTGTTGGATCGAGAATGGAGGTGGGCAGAAAAATAGTCAATGTGTTTAAAAACAGAAGACTAACCTAATAGGAAAAACGGGGAAAGGAGAGGTACTAAAGAGAAAACCCAAATGGCCAATAAACATATGAAAAGATGCTCACCCTTACTAGCAGAGTGGGAAATGCAAATTAAAACCATGATCACACCCATTAGATTATTGAAAATTAAAAGTCTGAGAATGGCAAGCATTGTGTCAGATGGGGAGCAATGAAAATTCTGATACCCTACCGAGGGGAGTGAAAACCGATTTGACCAATTTTGTCAGCCATTTCCCGTTTCTAACAAAGTTGAAGACACAACTGGCCTGTGTCCAGCAATTCTACCCCGAGGTAGATACCTCACAAAAACTCTCCCATATGTGCATAAGGGCCATGGAAAGAGGTTCATAGCAGAGTTATCTTTAATAGCCCAAAATTCACAAGAACCCCAGTGTCCACTAACAAAAGAATGGATAAATATTAATAAATAATGATGTAGTCATCCAACAGATATTATATTGCAATGAAAGTTAATGAACTAGAGGTAAATGTATCAAAAGAGATAAGTATCATAAATACATTTGGAGAGATTACAGAAGATTAATATGTATACCATTTACAAAAGGTTTAAAATATGCAAAAACATTTTAAGAGATATTATTTAGTGGTTAAACTGTGTAGGGTTTATGTGTACCGAGATATGTCATAAAAATGTAAAGTACATGTGATTAACAAACCTCAAATGCGGGACAATGGTTACCTTTGGAAAGGGCAGTAAAGGAGGGCAAGTGGGAGAGGATGCTACCCAGGGGGCTTCAACTGATATAAGCAATGTTCTAATCATTAAGCTGGATGGTAGTACACAAGTATTTATAGTCTTTCAACCTTTCAGTGTATAAATATATATAGTAACTTTAAAAATAGAAGGGGCAAGGAGGAGAAGAAAAAAAGTTTGTCTGGATCAGATACTTCTCTGGGACTCTGGCATGACCTTAACCAGTTAAAAATGATGCCAAAACATTCCCAACTGCCACGGTCTGTTGAGAAGTCACTGTAGCAGAGTGGATGCCCATCCCAATTCAGTCCTGAGTCATGGCCCAGTGTCCCAGACATTACACCAGCACCCTCTCTGAAAGACATAATTGAAGAGTGATTCCACCTGACCAATCACATAGTCTGTGACATTTTCCAGAATGAGACCTAACCTGGATCACTGAAAATGTTATTTTGTTTTGTTTCATTTTGTTTGTTTGTTTTTGCTTTTCTGTCTATATCTTTAGCACTTTCAAGCAGTTCTCTAGCATTTGGGAAGAGTGTTAGCTGAGAGTATGTAGTTAAGGGCATTTTACTCAGCAATGTTCTATTCATAGAATTATTTATTTTTAAAGTGTATTTAGTGGAGAAATCATTTTGTATCAGACAACTAAGAGAAGCCAAAAAAGTATTTAACTCTGAAAATTCAACTCTGTTTTTCATTTTTGATGTTTGCAATTTTGATGGGCAATGATGTCTCAGAATGAAATCCCTAGCCATTTACACTACCCATTTCAGAAGTATCCTGATAGACTGATAACTGTTGAATTACTCATTTGACAATCTGTGAAAACATGTCTTTTAATCTCTCATATACTCTTCAGCATAGTCAGGCACAATCTCAATTTGCAAGTTCAATTCTCAAATATTATGGGTTTTGAGGGTAAAAATATCAATCCATGATAGAGCAGTGCTCCGAAAATAAAACTGTTATTCATACATAATTGAATTTTTTAAACAACATCTCAAACAAACATGTTTTCCCTGCATTTTAAGAAGGAAATATTGTCTTTCTGGATATATTTTATAATGAATAATTTGCCTTCAGGACATTTTTAATAACATAAAGTTAACTTCTGATCAGTGGGCTTCTGTAACTCTGTGATTAAATTCATTGGGGAGAAAGGACAAATGCCTTTTTTGAAAAGATCTGCAGAAATATCACTTTATCTAAGATGAGAGGATGTCTTTGGAAGCTTCCTCTTTGAAAGCCAGGGTCTCACATCCCCTTCCTCCTATTTTAGCAACAATAATATTGATAATGGTCCACGTTTATTGAGCACTCACCATATGGCAGGCATTGTGCCAAGCCCTTTTCCTGCATCATCTCATTTCACCCTCACAGCAGCTTTACAAATGAGGAACTGTGGCTCAAAGCAGGTAAGTCACTTGCCCAGTCGCACAGATCTGCTAAGTAGTAGAGCCAGGATATGGACCCAGATCGCTGATCCCTTAATCTGTCCTCTTGATCTTTACTTGTGTAGACGTGGAACCTTTGCAATTACACTTTGCTATAGAGAGATAAAATAAAATGGGCAAAATATTTTCCTCTTCCATAAAAAGGAAAAAAAAAGACAGTTGACTCAGACAAGTGAGAGCAAAAAACCCATATACTGGGCTTTGTCCTTCATCCAAAACTTATGACTACCACTTCTCAATAATTTGAAAATTCTATTAACTGATTTGCCCTGAAGATGAAAAAGAAGCATAGAATGTGTGCTTCTTCAAGGTACAAATTCTTGTAAACTTTTCTTTCTGAATATGGAGTTGTTTCTGAACTTCAGGAATAACCAAATAGCTTTTTTTTTTCAGCATTTAATCACTATATTTGTTGGCAGACCTGTTGTAACCTTGAGTCACCTACAGGGAATTTAAATACTATTCTAATTGATCTTCTCACTGCTTACTGAGAAACACAGCACCGTCTTTCACTAGTCTCATAAATAATTCCATTTCTCTATGTCAGCGTTAATTGAACTTACCTCATGTTGTCAATCTCTTTCTTTTTTTCCCTTGCAGGTGATGTCATTGTCTATATTAATGAAGTTTGTGTCCTTGGACACACTCATGCAGATGTAGTCAAACTTTTCCAGTCTGTTCCTATTGGTCAGAGTGTCAACTTAGTGTTGTGTCGTGGCTACCCTTTGCCCTTTGATCCTGAAGATCCTGCTAACAGCATGGTGCCACCCCTTGCAATAATGGAGAGGCCACCTCCAGTGATGGTCAATGGAAGACATAACTATGAAACATATTTGGAATACATTTCTCGGACCTCACAGTCGGTTCCAGATATAACAGATCGGCCGCCTCATACTTTGCACTCAATGCCAGCTGATGGTCAGCTAGATAGCACGTATCCACCACCTGTCCATGACGACAATGTATCTATGGCTTCATCTGGGGCCACCCAAGCTGAACTTATGACCTTAACCATTGTGAAAGGTGCCCAGGGCTTTGGCTTCACCATTGCAGACAGTCCTACAGGACAGCGGGTGAAACAAATACTTGACATTCAGGGATGCCCTGGCCTGTGTGAAGGCGACCTCATTGTTGAGATCAACCAGCAGAATGTACAGAACCTGAGCCATACGGAAGTAGTGGATATACTTAAGGACTGTCCCATTGGAAGCGAGACTTCTTTGATTATCCATCGAGGAGGTAAGATAAACACTGGCTCAGCAATCAGTATGCAGGTGAAGTAGTAGAACCTTTACAATAATATCGAAAAAATGGAAGTTTCTCTGGAGTTGAATGAAATGGCACTTTTAAAATTTTTATTTTTATTTTTTTAACTTTATTGAGTATAGTTGATTTACAAATGTGTTGATTTCTGCTATACAGCAAAGTGATTCAGATATGTGTGTGTGTGTGTGTGTGTGTGTGTGTATTCTTTTTCACATTCTTTTCCATTATGGTTTATCACAGGATATTGAATATAGTTCCTGTGCTATACAGTGGGACCTTGTTGTTTTTCCATTCTATATATAGTAGTTTGTGTCTGCTAATCCCAAACTCCCAATCCATCCCTCCCCTACCTCCCCTCCCCCTTGGCAACCACAAGTCTGTGAAATCATACTTTAAAAAATGAAGGTAAAAGAGTAAATAAGAAAGAAAAACATGAGTCCAGGAAGCTGTGCTTTTTAATTTTGAGAATGTATCTTTTCCTATATTATATTAAGCACAATAAAAATAGTGTTTTCAGTCTTACAAATATATATTGCTGTGGGGAATTCCCTGGCGGTCCAGTGGTTAGGACTCTGAGCTTTCACTGCTGAGGGTGTGGTTTCAATCCCTGGTTGGGGAACTAAGATCCCGCAGGCCATGCGACACGGCCAAAGGGGGGGAAAAAAAAATATATATATATATATATATATATATATATATATATGGCTATGAACTGAGAGGGTAAAGGTTGAATTCCCGAGTATAAGTGGGTTGTATTCCAAAAGTTCATTAATGTTTCAGTTGTGGAGGCTTCAAACTGGTTTCCATTGACTTAATTAAGAAAGCTGATTTTTCCCAAGGAAGTGATACTCTGAGCTGTGCATAGGTTTGCAGGCTAGCATGTGGAAGCTGGTTCAACTCCTTCCAAGCTCAAGTAGTCTTGATAATCCCCATAAGGACCAATGGGAGCTGTGTCTCCATAGAAAAATCATTTCAGAGTTGTAAATAGCGTTGCTCAGGACACTTCAATTACTACAGGGATGCTCCATCAGTCATTACCCATAGGGCTTCCCTGATGGCGCAGTGGTTGAGAATCCGCCTGCCAATGCAGGGGACACGGGTTTGAGCCCTGGTCTGGGAAGATCCCACATGCCGCGGAGCAACTAGGCCCGTGAGCCACAACTACTGAGCCTGCACGTCTGGAGCTTGTGCTCTGCAACAAGAGAGCCCGCGACAATGAGAGGCCCGTGCACCGTGATGAAGAGTGGCCCCCACTCGCCGCAACTAGAGAAAGCCCTCGTGCAGAAACGAAGACCCAACACAGCCAAAAATAAATAAAGAAAATTAAAAAAAAAGAAAATAAACTTGTTTAAAATATATATATATATTAAAAATATAATAATAATCACCCATAGTGCCTTCTGTGCCCTGGGAAGAAAGCTATGGAACAGGCTTGGGGCTGAAGTTCTGGGCTTGGTGTTCCAGGTGAAGTATGGAACTGAGAGCAGTGAGGACTGTGGTAGGAGCTCTGAGCCCTGGAGGTGTTTCTTCCCTTCCACCTGCTCTTTGGGGAAGGGAATGGGGCTGAGCAGAGGCTACCTCCTTCATTTCTTTCCTGCTCTGCTCTTGATTATCAGTGAAACTAGGGAGAGAAAGGAGGGAAGGGTCACAGATAGAGAGGATACTTGAAAACAGGGTATAAATGAAAGGGCTCAGGATAAGTCCTGGTTTTCTGCTTACCAGTTTGGGGACTTAAGACACTTAGTCCATGAGCTTCAGATGTCTCATCTGTTATATTGGGATGATAATACTACCTAACCTGATGGAATGTTCTTAGTATAATGGGCCGCATAGGTGCTCATTAAATGTCTGTTGAGTGTAGATTAGCACCAAAGCTACGGCAGGGATGCGTCAGAAGGAGCAGTACTGCGAGGAACTTGTGCGTGAAGAGCACACGTGTGGCAAACATATGTGATTGTCTATTCAAAGAACTCAAAACAGGGTGAAAGCCCTGTCAGTTTGAAATGCAAGTGAAAGCAGTCAAAGCTGAAAGAAGCACCTTTTATGATGTATTTGGCTCTCTCTGCAGGTGTTTTCCCTTCAAGGAAGTATTTACATTATTGATTTTTGTGTGAAAATGGACACCAAATACTAGGCATTTATGAGCAACACTATACAAAGTACTATGTTCCTATCTTAAAAATAAAAATTAATATTATAGCAGAAGTCTTAAATGTGACCTTCAAGCATTATTACAAAATAGCACTTGAATCTTGATAATTAAATATTGACAGTGTATTTTAATTTCACCCATTGCTTAAGATTAAAACAAATATCCTTAATTAAATAGCCATATCTTCTTCCCCTTTTTTTTTTTTTTTTTTTTTTTTTTTTTTTTTTGTGGTACGCGGGCCTCTCACTGTTGTGGCCTCTCCCGTTGTGGAGCACAGGCTCCAGACGCGCAGGCTCAGCGGCCATGGCTCACGGGCCCAGCCACTCTGCGGCATGTGGGATCTTCCCGGACCGGGGCACGAACCCGTGTCCCCTGCATCGGCAGGCGGACTCTCAACCACTGCGCCACCAGGGAGGCCCCTGCCATATCTTCTTAATGTGCAACTAAAAATCAAATCTTTGGAACAGGTTCTTGATATTAAATGGAATAACTGAAAATCACTTTGCAGTATCCACTGTATGATTCATAGAAACAAGTTTGGGCACTTTTTATATATAATACCTTTTTTAAAGGCATGATGTAGCAGAAAAAAGTATTCTGAAATCGTTTTTTCATATATATATATATATATATATATATGTATAATATGTATTTATATTATTGCCATTTGTACCTTTCCTGAAAACATTTCTGTCTGCCTGCTATCAGCTAGATTACCCTGTTCTTGCTTCTTTTCCCTCCACTCTCTCCCAGCCCCATTTAATCCCCAAGTATTCAAAGCTTTTTTGTTGTTCGTTTGTTTATTTTTACTGAGGTATAGTTGATTTACAATATTGTGTTAGTTTCAGGTGTACAGCATAGTGATTCAGTATTTTTGCAGACAGATATAGAAATCAAATATTCAAAGTTTTGGTTGCATTTTGTTTGTGTTTGGGGACAAGGAATTTGTTTGTATTTTGTGGCCAGTGTAGAATTGCAGAATGTAGTACCCTGTAATGCTTAAAGTATTTCTAGTCAAATCCTCTTATGTTTTCCCAGATCCCCACAATTTGTAGTCAGCTCTCTGAAATTAATAGGAACTAACACCATGTTTTTGTGATGAAATTCACCTTATCTTATTATAGGCTACTTCTAAGTGCTTATGGCCTCACTCAGATAAGCATAAATCTTCAAGAGCAAATTCATATACCCGGATCTTTGTGTCTGGATTATGGTTGTTTTAAATTATTTACTAGGATTTTTTTTTTATTTATAAAGTGATTATGTGGTTTAATTTTTTCAGACAAATAGTGTCAGAAGGTATACAATGAAAAGTAATTATCTCTCCTTTCCCAGGATTCCAGTCCTTTTCCTAGAGGCAAACATATTGTTTGTATACATTTCTAGAAATTTTGTAGCCTTAACTAGCATGTATATATGTAGTATGTTTAACATAAATGGAATGATATTATACATACACATCTTGCTCTGAATATCTTGGTTATTAGGGTGTGTTTTATCCTTTAAGAAACATCGTTGTGGTATTATTTACATACCATAGAATTCACCATTTATAATTATATACTTCAATAAGTTTTGCTAAAATGATATAGTTATGCAGCAATCACCATAATCCTTAGAACATCCATCATCCCAATGCCTTTAGCCCCCAGATAATCACTAACATGCTTTCTGGATAGTTTTGCCTTTCTAGAAATTTTTGTAAGTGGAATCATACAGTATGTAGTGTTTTACTGAACATAATGCTGTTGAGATCTACCCATGTAGGTGCTTGTATGAGTAGTTTGTTGTGTTTTATTGCTGAGTAGTATTCCATTGTATGGGTACCACATTTTTTTTTTTTTTTACTCCGTTTACCAGTGCATGGACATTTGAGTTGTTTCCAGGTTTTGGCATTTATAAATAACGTTGCTGTGAACATTTGGATATAAGTGTTTGTGTGTGCATACATTTTCACTTTTCTTGAGTAGATAGGAGTGGAGTGGTACAGTTGGGTTATATGATAAGTGCATAGTTAAATTGTTCAGAAGTAGCTAGAATGTTTTCCAAAATGGCTATACCATTTTACATTCCCACTAGCGATGTGTGAGGTTTCCAGTTTCTGCCCATTGTTGCCCATACTTGGTATAGCTAGTCGTTTTGATTATAGCCATTTTAGCGCCTGTATAATGATGCCTTTTTGTGGTTTTAATTTACATTTCTCTAATTTTTTCATGTGTTTACCATGGCATGTATTCATATGTTTATTAGCGTTAATTATCTTCTTTGGTGACATGCCTACTCAATATTTTGCCCATTTGTATATTTATTAAGCTGTTTGTCGTCTTCCTATTAAATTGTAAAAGTCCTTTTTACATTCTGATTACAAGTCTTTTAAAAGATAAATGACTTGCAATTATTTTCTCCCAGTCTGTGGCTTGTCTTTTCATTTTCTTAATGCTTCCTTTTGAAGCACAAAAGTTCTTAATTTTGATGAAGTCCAATTTATCAGTATTTTCTTATATGAATCATTCTTTTCTGTTAGATCTAAGAAGTCTTTCCCTAATCCAAGATGACAAAGTTTTTCCTGCTTTCTTCTAGAAGTTCTATAGTTTTATCTCCGATATTTAGACCTATAAACTATTTCAAGATCATTTTTGAACATAGTGTAAGGTAAGGATCTAAGTGTATTTGGTTGCATTTGGACATCCAATTTTTCTAGCACTATTTGTTTTAAAAAAAAAAATCCTTTCCGCTTGGATTGCCTTGGCAATTTGTCAAAACCGAATTTGCATAAATGTGAAGGTTTATTTCTAGACTCTATTCTCTTCCATTGACCTATATGTCTATCCTCATTGTCATACCACACTCTCTAAATTAGCTTTATATTAAGTCTTGAAATTAAGTAGTATGAATCCTCCAACTTTTGTCTCCTTTTTCAAAATTATTTTGGTTATTCTAGGTCCTTTGCATTTCCATATAAATTTTAGGATCAACTTTTAAATTATATTTTTAAGTAAAAGGCCTGCTGAGATTCTGATGTTGCATGCAATCTATAGAACAATTTTTGGAGAATTGCCAACTTGAATCTCCATTTATAAATATGGTATATTTCTTCTTTGGTGACATGCCTACTCAATATTTTGCCCATTTATATATTTATTAAGCTGTTTGTTGTCTTCTTATTAAGTTGTAAAAGTCCTTTTTACATTCTGATTACAAGTCTCTTAGAAGATAAATGATTTGCAAATATTTTTTTGAATCTCCTTTAATTTCTCTCAGCAATGGTTTGTAGTTCTTAATGTAGAGATCTTGTACTTCTTCTGTTAAACTTATTTCTAGCGATTTTATTCTTCTTGATAATATTGTGAATGTGAATGGAACATTGTCCATTTTCAGATTGTCATTTTCAGATTGTTTATTGCTAATATATAGAAATACATATGATTTTTGGTTTTGATCTTGTATACTGTAACCCTGTTACACTCAGTTCTGGGGGCTTTTTCTTTTTTTGTAAATTCCATCAGATTTTCTACATAGACTATTATGTCATCTAGTAGTAGAGCTTTCTTTCTTTCCAAGCTGTATGTCTTTGATTCCTTTTCTGTGCTTTATTACACTAGCTGGAACCTCCAGTATGATGTCAAATAGAAATAATTATGAGGGGACACCCTTGCCTTATTGCCAATTTTAGTGGGAAGGTATTAGCCTTTAACCATTAAGTATGATTTTTTTGATGTAATTTTTTTTTTTTTTTTTTGCGGTACGCGGGCCTCTCATTGTTGTGCCCTGGCCTCTCCCGCTGCGGAGCACAGGCTCCGGAAGCGCAGGCTCAGGGGCCGTGGCTCACGGGCCCAGCCGCTCCGCGGCATGTGGGATCTTCCCGGACCGGGGTACGAACCCCTGTCCCCTGCATCGGCAGGCGGACTCCCAACCACTGCGCCACGAGGGAAGCCCCTGATGTAATTTTTATATGCTGTATGATCAGGCCACTCAAGATGGCTGTTCTCTTGCTCTCTGCATCCCTTGCTCAACCAGTGCCTGCTTCACCTAAACCCTACACCCAAGACTGACCTTCCCATGTACTTGCCCCAGGCGCCAGCTGGTGATTGTTCTTATCAAAGGGGTGGTGAGGGGCGTGCCCCTTGCTGGTTTCCCTGGTAACTAATGAGCCCACCTGACATCAATTCCCCTATAACTGGTAACCTCCCCTTCCCCCTGACCCTGTGAGTGAAGAAGACCGTTGAGGTGTTGCTTCAGGACCTTACTTCTGAGTGTAAGTTCCCCCATCCATTAAACCATTGATGTCTCTGTTGCGGACTCCAGGCTCTTTCTTCAGTCTTAAAGCTGGGCGAGCGCACGCCTTGTAGGCTTGCGGGTACCGCCCAACAATTGGCAGAGCCCGCCAGGAGACTGAGGAAACTCCCGGGAGCGCCGAGACGTAGGGAAATGCAGAATGGGGAATGCAAAGTTGCGGGAGTAGTCCTGAGGTGGCCGTCCACTAACATGCAGGGCCCAGAAGTTCCAGGGGTGAGCCCGAAACTTGGGGAAATCCTGGGGTGGCTATCTCCTAGTATATGGGGTCTTATGGTGGCTGTCCTTGATGAATGGGGGCTGCCAAGAGATCTAGAGAACAGTGGCCTCTAATGCCTCTGCTGTTGTATCAAAGTGAGCCTTTTGTAATTGGTTAAGCTAGCTTTCTAGAAGGAATTTCTCTTTTGTATTTCTCTGGTGCCTTTGAGATGCAAGTGATCCACCTGGCCTCTCTGGAACTTTAATCTTCTGTGATCTCTAAGAGTAAAGGAGAAAAAAGGGCTTTTAGTTAAACTCTATAGAAATAATTACGTTTTGGGAATATCTGTCTAAAATAGTCTCTCCAGATTTTGGTAACTTGAAACTAAAGTTGAAAGAAGAGAATTCAAGGGTCATTTCAAATAGGATAAAATATCGGAACATTAAACGCTGAGCAGGTCTCAGTTTACTACCTTTACCTGCTTAGGAGAGGAAGACTAATGCACGAAATTTTCCAGTCAGAAATGCACAGTTACTTGCTTCTTGCTTTTTGCCAGAGATTAAGGTTTTTACGGGTTAAGAGTATAATCAGTCACAATTCTAGTTATTGTAAACAAGTTTCTTTATTGAGTACATTGTAATCAGGTGCTTAATCAGGTGTCTTTTTTTTTTTTTTTTTTGGTAAGCGGGCCTCTCACTATTGTGGCCTCTCCCGTTGCGGAGCGCAGGCTCAGCGGCCGTGGCTCACGGGCACAGCCGCTCCGCGGCATGTGGGATCTTCCCGGACCGGGGCACGAACCAGTGTCCCCTGCATCGGCAGGCAGACTCTCAACCACTGCGCCACCAGGGAAGCCCCAGGTGTCTTTTTAAGTCTTTTGTCTTTTATAGACAGTTATTGTTTTACTGTGATGCTTTTGCAAAAGTGCCTCATCTTCAAGAAGATTCATAGGAAGGACCTTTTGACAATAACAGGTCCGTGGTAAATTTCAGATTATATTGCTGAACTGGGTAAGAACTTAAAGAATCCTAATGGAAGACCTGATGGCTTCATGAAAAGTTAAACAAAAGGATTGGTCACTGAGTGAACTGGTGAATATGGTTATAATTTTTATGGGTTTTGTCTGGAATGTTACTGGTTTTGATCTGTGTTTTCCAGATATAGGGAAGCCCTTCCCCTCAAGTTGGTTATGATTTATAGCAATTTGGTAAACTACACCTGTGGGTAGAATTGAAGCATTTTCCTTTTCTCTCTGCCTGGTCCCTCCAGAACCCAGAGACTCTTGGGTTCTGAGCAGCCTTATCAGGAAAATGGAAAAGTCTGTCTCCTGACATGTGCAGGAATCTCAATATTCTGGGGACTTCTAGAAGAGAAAAATCCACCAAGGCAGAGCCTGATAGCAGGGCTTTGGCATGGCTTTCCTGGCCTTGAGGGACCTTTGGGGAATTCAATCTGAGCTCCTGAGCCCCCCTCAGCCAGTTTGGAAGAGCCTATGAGGTCGATGGACCAAACTTGTTTTGCAGACGAATTAGTCTTGATTTGGCTGTGTTTGGTGGATATGAGGCTAATTTTAGAGAGAACAATATTATGTTTCAATGGATATTAAATTCTAGTTCTTTTATTTATTTATTTTTTTTTGCTGTACGCGGGCCTCTCACTGTTGTGGCCTCTCCCGTTGTGGAGCACAGGCTCTGGACGCGCAGGCTCAGCGGCCATGGTTCACGGGCCCAGCCGCTCCGCGGCATGTGGGATCTTCCCGGACTGGGGCACGAACCCGTGTCCCCTGCATCGGCAGGCGGACTCCCAACCACTGCGCCACCAGGGAAGCCCTAAATTCCAGTTCTTTTGATTGAGGTCTCTATTTATGAATGTTATTGCGCTAGCCATACTTTTGCTCTGATGTTCTGGATGGAAAGAAAAGTATCTAGTGAAATTGTCTCAGAGTATAACTACTCATGAAGTGTGACACTGCTTGCTTTAAGTCTGTTGCTAAAAGCACATGTTCAGTGCTTGTGTGACAGTTGGGTATAAGTGATAAAATGTATAGCCTATTAAGTGTTTCCCCATCAACATCCCTCTGAGGCTTTTCACGTGATCTGATTAGTGCTCCCCCAACTCGAATGACTAGGCCAATATAAAGGAGGCCTGGCATCTAGGGACATGATCTGCGCCTGGGGTAGGAGCTAGTGCCCAGCAGCGAGGGAAGGATATTTTGTTCATCAGTACTTTCTATTGAAAGATTTGCAGTCGAAAGGGGAAATGATGGAAAAATCTGCACACATTGAAGTATGGGGAAGTCCAAAGGCTTATACATGGTTTAACATAAATTTTACCGACCAGAGTAGCCTGTTTTGTGGTGCTTCAGATAGGCATTGTACATCTGCTTTGGCCATTGAGGAAGGGAATGCATTTGAAAGTCAAAATGAAATAGCTGTTGTTCAGATATCCAAGGTAAAACTAGGTGGCCATTGTATACGTGGTATTACTGAAAACTCGAGTTTTTTGAACTGTATTGCAGACCAGGACAAAAACCACAGGCGGGTGTGGTATTACCTCAGATGGAGTTTCTGCTTGTCTTTTGCTTAATGGTTATGATCTGCTCTGTGTTGCGCCTATTAGATGTCTTACATTTCGTCCCTAGCCTGAGCGAAGGAAATTTATTCAAGGACTGAGTAACAACACTAGCCTCACTGCAAAAATGAGTCTGTTAATTGCTGGGTCTACGGTGCGATCCCATTGTTGTACTCCTCTAGACTTCCATGAAAAATTGACCCGGCTATTCTGACTATGGCAATGGGGCAAAAGACTCACCATCTTCCAGTCCCACATGCCCATACATCAGAAGGACCCCTGACAGTAAACACTCCCGTTCAACTGGCTGTGCATGAGCACCACTGGGCTATGTTGTGTGGAATAGAATAGACTGGCTTCTGGACACGCAAGTCCAACTAGTGGGATTAACTGTCTTTTGTTTGGAAAGACCTAATGGGTCCACTCCTAAAGGCACCCTACATATAACATGGGGTGGCAGACCTCTACTGTGACTGCTGACTCCTGGCTAGGCCACCAGAATGTTCGTTTTAAAGCCGAGCCTACCCGTCCCTGTGCGGGGTGGCTCTGGGTTTGTGAAAACCAGAGGTGGCCTTACCTTCCTGATAACTGGACAGGGCACTGCTGCTATTGACTCCCTTTACATTGACCCATTAAGCACTTGGCTCCAAAGTTTGCCAACATCCTGGCAAATGACTGTTCACTGTTCTGAGCATAGTAGGTGGCTTACTCTTGAGCCTCTCTGGCTGCTGTTGTCTGTATTGTATTTGTGGTATCTGGTTGCAGTGCCCCCTATATATGTGACCCAAGGGATATCTCAGAAGAAGGGCGGACCAAGATTGTAAGGGTCGTGCCGGGTATGTAGGGGTGGAGTGTATGTTCAGGCCACTCAAGATGTCTGGTCTCTTGCTCTCTGGACATTCCCTGCCTGGCCAGTGCCTGCTTCACCTAAACCCTACACCCAAGACTGACCTTCCCATGTACTTGCCCCAGGCCCCAGCTGGTGACTGTTCTTATCAAAGGGGTGCTGAGGGGCGTGCCCCTCTGCTGGTTTCCCTGGTAACTAATGAGCCCACCTGACATCAATTCCCCTATAACTGGTAATCTCCCCTTCTCTCCACCACCCAAGCAAAGACCCCACTGCATCCTGCCTACCACCCGCTGCACACGGTGGGGTGTCACTCCAGAACCTTGCTTCAGATGGGTACGCTCCCCAGTCCGTTAAACCATTGATATCTCTGCTCCTGACTCCAGTCTGTTTCTTAGGTTATAAAGCTGGACAGGCACTGGCCTTGTAGGCCTGTGGGGTGCAGCCCAACATATGCCTTTTATCAGGTTAAGAAAATTCCCACCTTCTACTCTTAAATTGTTGAGAATCTTAATAATCAATATGTCTTGGCTTTCATCAAATTTTTTTCTGCAACTATTGAGATGATCATTTAGTGTTGTCCTTCATTAATATAGTGCTTTACATGATTTTTAAATATTAAACTACTTTTGCATTCCTGGGATAACCCCACTTGGTCATGGTGTAGAATTCTTTTTGTACGTTGCTAGATTCTCTTTGCTTATATTTTGTTAAGACTTTGGACCTGTTGGCGGAGGTGTTCTATAATTTTCTTTTCGTGTAGTCTGTCTGGCTTTTTTGTCAGGATAACATTGGCCTCTCCCTCTCACTCTATTTTCTGAGTTTGTGTAAGATTGATATTATTTCCCCCTTAAAAGTTTTGATAGAATTCACCAATGAAGACATTTAGGCTGGGTTTTTACTCATAGAGTAAAATTTTTTAGTTACTAATTAAATTTATTTTCCTGATTTAGGTCTATTCTAATTTTCTGTTTCTTGAATCAGTTTTGGTGTTTTATGTATATCTAGGAATTTTTACAATTCATCTAAATTGTCAAATTTGTTAGAATAAGGTTTTTAACAAAATTTTATAAAATTCCTTTTTAAGAACCAACTTTTGGCTTCATTGTTTTTCTGTTTTCTATTTCAATTATTTCTACTTTGAGCTTTGTAATTTCCTCTGCTCTACTTATTTTGTGTTTGAGTTACATTGCCTTTTCTGTCATCCTGAGGTGAAAGCTTAGAGTAATGACTCTAGGTCTCTCTAATAAAAGCATTTAAAGCTATAAATTTCACTGTAAGCAATTCATTAGCTGAATTCCATAAATTTTTATATTGTGTGTTTTCTTTTTTATTCAGCTCAAGATATCTTCTTATTTCTGTTGTGGTTTCTTTTTTAACCCATAGGTTACTTAGAAATGAGTTGTTTATTTTTCAAACGTGGGATTTCCCAGTACTTTTCTGTTGATTTCTAATAATTTTTCCTTGGAGGAGAACGTATTTCGTGTGATTTCAGTCCTTTTAAATGTGTCAAGACTTGTATTATGGCCCAGTGCCTTGCTTTTTTTTAACGTAACAGTTTATCTTAGAGGGCTTTATATATTGGTTCAGAAATATACCTCATTATTTTTAATAGCTTATTTAATCATAACTAATGGATATTTTAGTTGCTTTCATTTTTAATCTATTAAAAAGTGAGGTATCTGCACAAGAGAGTAAATCTATATTATAGATTCATTCCTTATTTCAACAAATATTTCTTTTTTAAATTTTTAATTAATTAATTAATTTTTTTTTTGACTGCATCGGGTCTTTTTTGCTGCCCGTGGACTTTTCTCTAGTTGCAGAGAGCGGGGGCTGCTCTTTGTTGCGGTGCGCAGGCTTTTCATTGCGGGGGCTTCTCTTGTTGCAGAGCATGGGCTCTAGGCGTGTGGGCTTCAGTAGTTGTGGCACATGGGCTCAGTAGTTGTGGCTCGTGGGCTCTAGAGCGCAGGCTCAGTAGTTGTGGCACAAGGACTTAGTTGCTCCACAGCATGTGGAATCTTCCTGGACCAGGGCTCAGACCCATGTCCCCTGTACTGGCAGGCTGATTCTTAACCACATTCTTAACCACCAGGGAGGTCCTCAACAAACATTTCTTGAGCGCCTGCTATGTAGTAGGCATTTTTTTGGCACTGGAGGTAAAGCAATAAACAAAATAAAGCACATGCTTTTTCCCATGGAGTTGACATTCCTTTGGAGGGTGACAAAACAATAAATGCCAACATAAATATGTCCTTTGTGTATTTGTCACTTATCTCCTTATCCCCATGGAGTTTTATTCTTGAATATTAATTTTATCTCCAGCTACTTTACTGGGTTATCTTAATGTTTCTTATATTTTATTCAGTTTGTTTCATAGGATATGGGGGCATATAATCATACCACCTACAAATTACAGTCACTTTGCCTTCTCCCTTCCTATTTGCATACCTCTGATTTGTCTTATTTAATACATTTGACTGTTATATCTTCAACATTGTTGATTAATAGTGGGGATTATAGAAATTCCTATCTTATTCCTGGCTTAAATGAAAACTGTCTCATTTTATACAAACACAGTACTGACTTTTATTTATCATGTTAAGGAAGTACCCTTCAATTCCTATTTTATTAAGAATCTTTATCAAAAATGGGTAATGAATTTTATCAAAAGCCAAAAAGGCATCTATGGAGATGATCATTATTTTCTCCTTTGATTTATCACTGTGATAAATCACATTAAGAGTTTTATTGTTATTGAACTATCCTTTCATTCCTGGAATAAACTATATTATGCTTATAAGGTGTCCCTAGTTTCTATTTGTTTATATATAATTTTGCATCAACATCAATAAATGAGATTGGTCCCAAGTTTTCTTTTTTGGATCTTGTTTTGTTCTGATTTGCTCAAAGTTATGCTGATGTCATAAAAGCAATCAGTAGCTTTCCTTCTCTCTCTGCTCTAAACGATTTAAATAACGTTGAAGTTGTCTATTCCTTGAGGTTATGATATAATACACCTTGGAAATTATCTAGTTCTAGTGGGTTTGGTTTGGTAAGGGGAGGGATAACCTTTTACAACTTTCTCAATTTCTTCCATAGTAACTCATCTTCTTAGAGTTTCTGTCTTGGCTGGACTTGGTTTTTATAATTTATTTTATAGCCTACAAAATTGTCTCTTTTATTCATGTTTTCAAATGTATTTAAATAGAATCGAATCAAGTATCCTCTCATTTTCTTCTTCCATTTTTCCCTTGATCTAAGAATATCTCTATTATTCTCATGTCTTATAGGTGCTGTTTTCTTGATTAGGTTGGCTAATAGTTCTCCTGTTTCAGTGGTTCAAGAAACATATTAGTTTATTTATAAATAATTTGTTGGCCGATGCTCCATCTACTATGGAATAGGGAATCATTATACTTTCTACCCAAGGAGGCTGTTATTTGATGTCTGGAATAAAGCAACTCCAGCGTGACTACTAATCAATCCTTGTCATGTATTGTACTATTATTTATATTAAAATGCAACAAAGTTCCCTACTTAATTTGTGAACCTCCCATAAATTACAGTTGATTAATACTTGAAGTTTTTTCTTCTTATTTCTAGAAAACATGATACCAAAAGTTTTCACTAGATCAGAATATTCCCTTCTCATGCTGACAGTATAATAATAAATAGTATCAGTAATGCACTTCTTCTCTTTGTTTTACATTCAAATAGAATTCAGAGTATTCGAGAAGCAGCATAGACTATATCAGGACTTTGTTTGAGGGCAAAGCATAAAAATCATGGACACAGAGAATTATGTCTATGTAGAGAACTCCTGTTTCAAAAGTTCAAAAAGCATGTTATTAAAAATATTGTATAACGAGTTTTAAACTGCCCAGAGAAAATGTTAAAAGCAAAGCTATAAGAAGTATTGACATTTTTAATAATGCTAACAGTTTTTTCTAAAAAAAATTCGGTTTAGAAGTAGTTTCAGATTCACATAAAAATTCTGAGTGTAGAATACAGAACATTGAATACCACTTACCCACATTGCTATTAACATTCTGCCCCATTTGCTGAGTGTATGTGTGTATGTGTGTCCATTGGTGAATGTGCATTTCTGAACCATTTAAGACTAAGTTGCAAATATCATGCCCCTTTACACCAAATATTTTGGTGTTTATTTCGTGTCACTACTTGTTTGGAGAAATATGTAAGCAGCTAGTTAGTTAAAGTTATAAAAGATACTTTTAAAGAAACACTTAGAACCACCACAACAACAAAATACTTAAGAGGTCATCAAAAGAGATTTTATCTAAAATAAGTCAATACTCACCAATAATAAGGATCTGTTACAGGAATATTTCTGAGAGAGAGAAAAGCACTGGTTATTTGAAAATAGTGTTATCCAGAGATTAGGTGAAAATCAAAGTGGATATTCCACAATCAATATCATGTAATCTAACGTTCCACTTGATATCAGCAGAAAACAGTATATATGGGACTTCACTGGTGGCACAGTGGTTAAGAATCCACCTGCCAATGCAAGGGGCATGGGTTCCCGGAACAGGTTCCGGGAATATCCCACATGCCACGGAACAACTAAGCCTGTGCACCACAACTACTGAGCTTGTGCTCTAGAGCCTACAAGCCACAACTACTGAAGCCTGCACGCCTAGAACCTGTGCTCTGCAACGAGAAGCCACTGCAGTGAGAAGCCTGCACACCGCAACAAAGAGTAGTCCCCGCTCTCTGCAACTAGAGAAAGCCTACATGCAGCAGCAAAGACCCAACACAGCCAAAAATAAATAAAATAAAAAATTAATAAATTTTTCAGAACACAATGATAAAAAATATATTTAACAACAACAAAAAAAAAAACAGTGTATACGACACAGCAAACAGAAAACAAATCCACACCATGAGGTGTGAATGACCATGGCTTACTGGCTGCCTTATTAACAAATATGCCTTGGGTCTCAGAAGATTAGCACAATAAAAGTCTGTTTCTCACTTATATCATTTCCAGTGCATATGTTCCTGGATCGCAGATTTCCTGGGCAACTCTCCTCCACATAGTGGCCTATGGAACCAGGCTTCTCCCTGGTAGATCTCCATGCCCTATGGCCAAGCTTGAAGTCCCCAGCTGGGTCCTCTCTAACCAGCTGGCAGATAAAGTGCAAACAAAAGAATAGAGGATCATGCAAGAGGCTATGGGGCCAGCCCCGGGAGGTGTATTTATCACTTCCTCCTACAGTTAGTTGGCCAGAACTCAGTTTCAGGCCCCATTAATCATAAGAGGCTGGGACATGTTGTATTCTTGTGTGTCCAGGAATAAGGGAATGGTTTGGGGTCACACATATAGTAGATACTCTGCCCTTGATATTTCTGATATGTTGTCTGCACCTTGATGTGCACATCAGGGACATATAACTACCGATTACGTGAAAGTGTGAGATGAAATCTTTTTTGTAACATGATATTGTAATACGACTCATTTCAGGCTTTTGAGGTACATTCAACTACTGGTATATGTTTTAAAGTTCACAGGGTCTCCTCACATTTCCCTCCTCAACCCAGTTTTCATGGGTAAAGAAACTAGTGTTAAGTAATTGGCCCAAGTTCAATGAATGTGTGTGTAGACAGAAGGATGGACAATTTATGGTCCCCAGATATAAGAAATATGAATAAACATCAATGACAAGGTACCTCATCATAATGTGAGAAGTGTCATGCATGTCACAAGCTATATACCAAACAAGGACATTGTTGCACAGATGACCCTTAGTGTGAGAGAGACAGGATGGTGGGAATACTTGTAGAGTTGTCACACCACTTAGAAGCAGCAAAAACAGAACTCAGATCTGTGTCTTCCGACTACAGTGTCGGTGAGTTTTACATTATGCCAGTTTCCCCCGACTTTATGCAAAGAAAATTTTGATGGCTTTTGCTTAGATATGCAGGATTTATTTATTCACTTAATAAGTATTTGTTGAGGACCTACTGTGTGCCTAGCACTGGTCTAGGTGCTAGAAATATGTCAGTAATGCAAACACAGTCCCTGCCTCAAGAAGCTTATCTCCTAGCGGGAAAATTAGGTAATACACAAAGATATATATGTTAGGGATAAGAATGAAGAAAAACTGAGAAAGCAGAGTAAAAGCAAGGAGAATGATAGGCAAGGAGGACAGTTTCTTTTAGAAAGAGTAGTCAGGGAAAGACATCTGTGTGAGGATCTAAAGAAAGCAAGGGAGCCAGCCTGTGTGGCTATCCAGGGAAGAGCATTTTAGGCAGAGGGAAGGGTCTGAGGCAGGACTGTGTTGGATGTGGACCAGCAACAGCAAGGAAGCTCCTGTGGCTGAGACTGCGTGGGGAAGAGATGTGATAGTAGATGAGGTCAGGCAGATTGTCAGGGCTGTAGGGAGGCAGATAATGTAGAGTCTCACGCAGCCATGGGCCATAGAAAGGACTTCAGATTCTACTTTTGAGTGATATGGGAAGCCTGTGGAGTGTTTGAGCAGAGGAGTGATGTGATATAAGATTTTAAGAGACTCGCTGTGGTGGCTGTGTTGAGAATAAACTGTGGGTAGACAGGGATGGAAGCAGGCAGACAAGTGTGTTGGCTTTCACAGCAATCCAAGTGAGAGATGAAGAGATTGGAGAAGGATGGTAGGAGTGGGGGCAATAAGAAAGGATTCTGAATGTATCTCAAAGGAAAAGCCATAGGGTTTGCTGATGGATGGGGTGTGGGGTATTCAAGAAAGGAATCGAAGGCTGTAAAGTTTTGCCCCAAGCAACTGGAAGAAAAGAGTCGCTGTTTACTGACGAGTATGATGGATGGAAATACTCATGGGGGGCTTCAGGGAAAGTCGAGTCCAGTCTGGGACATGCCAAGCTTGGGATGCCTTTTAGCTTTCCAAGTGGTGATGGCTGGCTTGTGGAGGGTATTTAAAGATGGAGAGTGAATGAAAACACCTAGGGAAGGAGCATAAGGAAAGAAGAGAAATGTTCTGAGGACTGAGGCCTGGGACGCTCCAACTTTAGAGTCATGAAGAGGAGTGAGCAGCAAAAGGCTAAAGCGTGCCTTACGAGAAATCTTAGAAAGGAAGATGTTTCAGGATGGAAGGTGTGAGTAGTTGTGTCAAGCGCTGGGTAAGATGGGGCTGAGAATTTAACACTGGATTTGGCAACAGGATCAGATGTTTGGGGTTCACATGACCTTTCACGTGAACTGGAGAAAACACTGTAAAAAGTTTTTTGATGTGACTAACTGGAGAGAAGTCAGCATCAGCGTTTTGGTCACTTGAAAACAAAGCCTCTTTCATATTTGAACCTGTAGAGTGCGTTTATTTGCGTGTACTGTGATATTATACATATTCCAAAGAAGGAAAGTGTACTTTCTCCTTTCATAATTACCCTAGATTATCTTTATTTTCTGCCTTTCAACTCCTATGAGATCAACTTCTTATCACCAAAAGAACTAGCATTCGTATTTGCTCTGTGTCGAAGCTACTTCTGTGGTAGGTTCCAAAAGGAGGGGCAGTTATACTTCTTAATATTTTAGACCTCATTTCATTTAGGGCTTATGAAGGGGGCAGTGGCATTCATTGTATCCAGGAGATTCGTGGAGACAATTGACTTTTTCGACTTGTCATCATAAAAGTTCAAGTGCTATAAAAATACAAGTTTAAAAACTGCAGACTCTCTTTCATCCAAAAAATACCCCACTGTACCCTAACCCACACACACTTTCATACACATCAGTTAAATAGTCAACTTAAAATATCGATTTGTTTTATTTAAAAATATATCTGGGGCTTCCCTGGTGGTGCAGTTGTTGAGAGTCCGCCTGCCGATGCAGGGGACACGGGTTCGTGCCCAGGTCCGGGAAGATCCCACATGCCACGGAGTGGCTGGGCCCATGAGCCATGGCCTCTGAGCCTGCGTGTCCGGAGCCTGTGCTCCACAATGGGAGAGGCCACAACAGTGAGAGGCCTGCGTACCACACACACACACACACACACACACACACAAATATATATATATATATATATATATATATATATATATATATATATATATACATATATCTATATCTGTTGGTCATTTCTAAATATAAATGGAAGAATGGCAGAAGTTTATAGATGGTGAATCCAATCTACATGTGACAAGATATAACTTAGTTATTGTGATGTGGTATCTACCTTTTATTTGCCCTATTTACTAATTTGAGGATGCCTACATGCACAAAAAGGGTGTATTAAGATTTATATTCCCACATTCACCAGTATAAATATAAATAATTGCTCTAATGGAGATTTACAGAAATGCCAAATCAGAGAAACTACTGATTTTTAAAATACTAGCCAGTTTCCCTCAAATGCAAGGACTGTGTCTTATTTCTTACTTTTTCCTCAGAGCTTGGCAG